>NW_017619482.1:0-580000 GCF_001879475.1 Ipomoea nil
TGGGCGCCAATTATAAGTGGCAATTGGGCTTTGGGCGCCAATTATAAGTGGAAAGTGGCAATTGAGATCCCAATTTCACTTGGGTGGCAATTGAGATGCACTTGGGCTTTGGGCGCCAATTATAAGTGGAAATTGGGAAGCAATTTCACTTGGGTGGCAATTGAGATGCACTTGCACTTGGGAGCCAATTCAAAGGAATTGGGAGCCGATTTCATAGAAATTGAAATTGGGAGCTAGTTCGAAGCAGTTGAAATTGGGAGCCAGTTAGCAGTTGAAATTGGGAGCCAGTTTCAGAGAAATCAAAACCAATTGAAATTGGGAGCCAGTTTCAGAGAAATCAAAATCAATTGAAATTGGGAGCAAGTTTCACATGGAAATCAATTCAATATGGGAGCCAATGTAGAATTGAAATTTGAAATTGGGAGCCAGTTTCAGAGAAATCAAAATCAATTGAAATTGGGAGCAAGTTTCACATGGAAATCAATTCAATATGGGAGCCAATGTAGAATTGAAATTGGGAGCCAATTGAGGTTGTAGTATGGGATGCAATTTCAAAGTTGGGGACGTCAAAGTCAATTGGGAGCCAATAACAATGGAGAAATTCAAATTGGGTGCCAATTACAAGCCAATTGAATTGAGTGTCAATTACAATGGAGAAATTCAAATTGGGTGGAAGTTCAAAGCCAGTTTGAAGTCAGAGAACACCCAGACGTGAGAATGAAGAAGATGAAGCAGAACTTACAGTGAAAAATATTCTCACAAGGAAAATACTAGTCTAACTAGTATGAGATTAAAATAAAGATTATTTTTGAATCCCAGAGATACAAGGACCACTTCAGAGCTAATCAGAGAAGCCATTCTACACCAAAACTGAGACCCAGATATTTCCACTCAACGTTAAAACAGAAGAATATCAGATGAAGTTTGGGAGCTCATTTACATGGAGATGAAACTCCATCAACGGCTAGCTTATCTCCTTCTGACATTTTTGCAGAAGATAAGATAAGATCTCTGACAAAAGATACAAGATTTCAAAAATGAGAGCGTCTTTTTCCAACGGACAGATTCTCATTACCAGCTATAAAATGATGAAGATGTGAAGACTTGAAGAAGAACAGATCACGAACTCTCGAACAAGAGAGCAGAAAATTCGAATCCATCAAAGGGATCGAATAGAGCAATTAAGCTTGAAAGAGCATAGAGCAAAAATCTCATTTGGTACAGAGCATACCAAAAATCTTCAAGTGAGAAGTGAGAAAAGAAAAGAACTCAGAGAGCTTCAAGAGAAAAATATTCAGAGAGTTCTTAATCAGAGCAAAGCAGAGCAAAATATCAAGTGCTTTACTTGATATATTCAAAGAGAGAAAACACTCAGAGCTGTCAAGAGAAATCATTCTAGAGTGTTTATCTTCATCAAAGAGACCTGCGCATCATTGAAGATCATCTACAGAGTCTCAGAAGTTGGAAGCAAGACAACATTTGTTTTGGAGCAAAACAAGAGAAGGGAGGAAAGTAGCATGGAGCTGTGAAATCCTGGATTGTCACACGGAGCTGTGAGATCCGAAGCAGCAGTGTCGGAGGCACTGGGCGTGATTGGTGTGGGCTTGGTGATCAAAGCACCAGATCACGGGATACGTTTCTACCGGAGTGTGGAAGACGGGGGGAAAGTAACGCGGAGTCGTGAAATCCTGGGATAGTAGCGCGGCGACGTGAAACCCGAAGTAGCAGTGTGGTGTCACTGGGCGTGATTAGTGCGGGCTTTGTGATCAAAGCACTAGATCACGGAAATTCATTGTATCTTGAAACCAAGGAGTGGTAGATATAGTGAATTGGCTCTTGGAGAAAAGAGCAAGTGGAGTAGGAGGATTACACCACCTCGCGAACCACTATAATTGTCTTGTGTTCTTTACTGCTTTCTTTACATACTGCTCTTTATATATTTGCTCTCACGAAGATATACTGATCATACAATCTCACACACACTTTATGTTTATTTATTTCTGCTGTGCACCATACTCTAACAATCTAGTTAAGAGTTTTGGTTTATCTCTGTCTTAGCATTTGTTGTGCTGTGCGAAAAAGTTTGAAAGTCTATTCACCCCCCCCCCCCCCCCCCTCTAGACTTTCACCCTACCTCTTTTGGGACCAACAATTGGTATCAGAGCCTGTAGCCTATTTGAGTCAGTTTGTATCAATCTTTGGTATTTAAACACGTTGCCCAACTGGGTTAACTGTTTTTTACTGCTAGCTGATCCATTCTACAAAGTGTGTGGATTGGATTAATCTTTCATATCTCTCGTGATGATGATGAAGAAAGATTTAGCTCAAAATCTATTATTCTCACTTGATAAATTTGATGATTGGAAAGTTCGTATGCAGGTACACTTATCGGCTTTACAAGATGAAATGTGGGAAGTTATCTCCACTGGCCCTATCGAAATATTAAAAGTCAATACGGCGTTTGTTATATCCCCGGATGCTCCACAGTACGTACAAAAGCCAAAACCGGAATGGACATCGGACGATAGAACGCGGAATAATCTTGACAATATTGCCAAGGATATTCTATTCAAAGCCGTTGATGATACAATATTTCCGAAGATCCGAAAGTGTGCCACTGCCAATGAAATATGGGAAACTCTCATCAAGATTGGCGAAGGAGATGAATAAGAAAAAGACAATAAGCTCACAATCGCCATGAAGAAGTTTGAAGATTTCAAAATGCTCTCAAATGAAAGTGTTGCAGACATGGAAGCTCGAATGATCAAAGTTCTTGGAGAGATTAGTGATCTTGGCAAAAATATTAGCCAAAAAGAAATTAATCTCAAAATTCTACGAGGCTTACCATCTGCATGGGATATGAAGGTTACGGCTATGCGCGATCACCGAGATCTAAGAGTGTTGTCAACAGACAAATTATTTAGTGATCTAAAAGCATATGAGTTTGAAATGAAGGCCAAAGATGATGATGTTCATGAAGCTCGAAATGCTGCTCTAATGGCCGAACAACCGTCAACCTCCAGGTCAGTAGAAAATAATGTTGATTTTATGACTGACGAACAATTTGCTCTTTTTGTCAAAAAGTTTAGAAGGTTTATGCGAAAAGGAGACAACAAAAATTCTGCTCGTGAAAAATTCATCTCTCGCATAACACAAGAAGAAAAAGTCGAAGAAAATAAGGATTTGTGCTACAATTGCCGCAAACCCGGACATTTTAAAATAAATTGTCCGTATCCGATCGTTAGCAAATATCAAGGCAAAAATGTTGAATCTACACCGAACAAATCCGAAAGCAAAAGGTTCAAGCGCGACAAAAGAAAAGCTCTCGTTGGCAACGAACCAAACGAAAATGATGATTCGGAGGATTCATCATCAAGCGATGAAAGTTCATATTCGGATGATGATACGGCGCTAATATGCAAGTCAATTGAGTTGAGTACAAGTGAAGATTGTCTTATGGCTCTTGACGCAGAGGAAGAAGAGGTAACATCTAATTCTTTCAATTCTGTTAATTCTTCTTTTTCTCGTGAATCTATTGACAATCTAATGCGAGAATGTCAAGAGATTATGCTCACTCATCCTCAACTCAAGGAGCGCAATAATATTCTAATTCTTGAAAAAAGAAGAAATGAATAAAAAATTGCAAGATGCTTTACTTGAAGTGAGTAAATTGAAGAATGAAAATATTCATCTTCAAGAAGAGTGTAAAGCAAGAGAGGTTAGAGAACATAATCTTAGAGCTACTATTGCTACGTTCACTAATTCGTCTAAAATTATAGATAAAATGGTGAGCATGCAAAAGCCATCAGGAGATAGAACCGGAATTGGTTATGACTCCACATGTTCTCAAACCCCTCAAAATCTGACTAATTCTACTACTACTTTAAATAATAAAGTTCAAGTGGTAAAATTTGTTAAAAGTCAGAATAGCACGATGAGACAAGGACTTGGCTATCAAACAAATGCAAAGTTGAATGTTGAAAGGCCAAAACAATTCTATGATACGGCAAAACAACAAAAATTCATCAAGCAAAGATATGCCAAAGAGTCAAGTGCAAAAAGATTTCATAGAAAAGAGGGAAGCTTTTCTAGAAATAAAGTTGGGAGATTTTATCCCACTCAAAAGGATTGGTTGTGTAATAGATGTAATGCTTTTTATAGAACAAAGCAACCATTCTCTTCCCAGGTGCCAAAATATAAAAATAATTTTCAAAACTCGGCGCCAAAAATATTTTCTAAAGTGAGTTATGATTATCGTGTCTCTAATGGTTACAAATCGCCTCATCTTAATTCAATAAGATCAAGGTGGGTTTGGTTACCAAAAATCACTAACAGTAAAGGACCCAAGCAAATATGGGTACCTAAAGGTAATTAATCTTTTTTGCAGGATGTTTGGTACATCGATAGTGGTTGCTCACGCCACATGACTAGAAATAAATCATATCTAGTGAATTTCAAAGAAATCGATGGACCAAAAGTTATATTCGGAGGAAATCAAAATTATGGAATTACAAAAGGAGTTGGCACGATCAAGAAAAATGGTTTGAAGATTGAAGATGTTTCTTTCGTTGAAGGATTAAAATTTAATTTGTTGAGCACTAGTCAATTTTGTGATAAAGGCTATCTTGTAGAATTTTCTAAAGATAATTGCCTAATCAAAAATGAGCTCACAAATGAGATTATTTTATCTGGAAAACGGCGAAAGAACATGTATATTGTGGATTGGAGCACAAGCAAAGATTCAGTGTGTTTAATGGCCAGAAATTCGAATGAAGCTAATTGGGAATGGCACAGAAAGCTCAACCACTTAAACTTCAAGACCATCAATCAGCTTGCAAAGAAGAATCTAGTAGAAGGCTTGCCAGATATTATCTTCAAGAAGGACCAAGTGTGTGATGCATGCCAACGCGGAAAGCAAATCAAATCATCATTCAAATCAAAGACACACGAGTCAACGTCAAGACCGCTAAGCTTACTACATATGGACTTATTTGGACCGGTTGATCCAATAAGTGTAAGTGGTAAGAAATATACTCTCGTTGTTGTTGATGATTTTTCCAGGTACACTTGGACCGTGTTTATCAAGAAGAAAAATGAAGTTGAGCAAGTTCTGCCGAAGCTGTTGAAGCAACTACAAATGAGAAAGAATTGCAAATATAAAAAATACGAACGGATCGCGGAACCGAGTTCGTGAATGGAGTTATACAAGCTTTTTGCAATTCACATGGAATTTCTCATCAATTATCTGCCGCAAGAACACCGCAACAAAACGGTGTTGCCGAAAGAAGAAACCGGACGCTCAAAGAAGCCGCACGAGTGATGATTAGTGCTGCCGGTCTCCCGAAACGCTATTGGGCGGAAGCTATCAATAGTGGTTGTTACACGCAAAATCGAAGCATGATCCATAAGCAGCACAAGAAGACGCCATATGAGCTATATAAAGGGAGAAAACCAAATATTGGTTATTTTCATATTTTTGGATGCAAATGTTTTATTCATATTAATGATAAATTGCATCTAAAAGCTTTTGATGAGCGTGCAGATGAAGGAATTTTTCTAGGATATTCAGCTACCAGCAAGGCGTTCAGAATTTTGAATAAAAGATCAATGGTGGTTGAAGAATCCATACACGTGGTATTTGATGAAAAATCACAAATCAAAAATGGCGCTCTAGACGAAGAAATTGCACAAAATGGTAACAAGTGTCATATTGATTTTTGTGATACTAATGATACGTGTGTAGATGATGTTTTGCAGGGAATGGATGAGTTGGAAATTAATTCTCTAGAAAATCCCATCCCTCACCCAGAAGAAGTTGGAAATTCTTTAAATAATAATTTTGGGAGTGATGCCTCACGTGGGAATGGAGATGCAGTACAAGTTGGTGATCCAATTAATGATCAAATTGCATGTGATGTTGGTAATCAATTTCAAGACAATTTAATTGATGAAATTCGAACCAACACTGCAAATTCACAACAAATGGATCCACCCAGTACCATGCACCCATTTCAACCAGATTTAAGATGGCTCAAAAATCACCCTCCAGAATTAATTATTGGGAATATCCATGAAGGCGTGAAAACAAGATCATCTACCATGGAAGCATTGTTCACGTGTTATCTATCTCAGATTGAACCAAAAGAAATTGACGAAGCTCTCAATGATCCGGATTGGATAAATGCTATGCAAGAGGAGCTCGATCAATTCAAAAGAAATGATGTTTGGGAACTTGTTCCAAGACCGCCGAACCACAATGTTGTAGGAACCAAATGGGTCTTCCGGAACAAAGCAAACGAAGAAGGCGTGATTGTTAGGAATAAAGCAAGGCTCGTTGCAAAAGGATACTCTCAAGAAGAAGGAATAGATTTTGATGAAACCTTTGCACCGGTGGCCTGACTTGAAGCAATCAGAATTTTCCTAGCCTACGCCGCACACAAAGATTTCACTGTTTATCAAATGGACGTGAAAAGCGCATTCTTGAATGGTCTACTCGAAGAAGAAGTTTATGTCGAACAACCCCCAGGTTTTGAGGTAAAAGGCGAAGGTGATAAAGTCTACAAACTTAAAAAGGCATTGTATGGGTTGAAACAAGCACCTAGAGCTTGGTATGATACTTTGTCAATGTTCTTGATAAGCTGTGGATTCACCAAAGGCCTTGTTGACAAAACTCTATTTAGAATTCATTAGTGCAAATTTATGTTGATGATATTATTTTTGGAAGCACTAACAATTCTTTGTGTGAGAAATTTTCGAAGCTTATGCAGAACAAATTCGAAATGAGCATGATGGGTGAATTAAATTACTTCTTGGGCTTACAAGTCAAACAACTGAAAGAAGGAGTATTCATCAATCAAGCAAAGTACACTCGCGACTTGATAAAGAAGTTTGGCCTTGATGGAAAATCATCGATCAAAATTCCAATGAGCACATCAACAAGGCTAGACAAAAATGAAGATGGAAAAGATGTCGATCAAACAAAATATAGAGGAATGATTGGTTCTCTTCTATATCTTACTGCAAGTCGGCCAGACATTTCTTATGCTGTGGGAGTGTGTGCAAGATTCCAAGCAAATCCAAAAGAAAGCCACCTCACCGCAACAAAGAAGATCATACGATATCTGAAAGGCACAATCAATGTTGGATTATGGTATCCAAAAGGTACAAATTTTACTCTAACGGGTTTTTCAGATGCGGATTTTGTAGGTTGCAAAATAGACAGAAAAAGCACTTCCGGGACATGCCAGTTCTTGGGGGAAGGCTTGTTTCTTGGTTCAGCAAAAAGCAAAATTCCATCGCAACTAGTACCGCCGAGGCCGAATATATTGCTGTAGGAAGTTGTTGTGCGCAAATTTTGTGGATGAAGCAACAATTGAAGGATTACGGAGTTAATTGTGATGATGTTAGTATTTATTGTGATAATACTAGTGCAATCGCTATCACTCACAATCCGGTGCTTCACTCAAGAACCAAACATATCGACATTCGACATCATTTTATAAGGGATCACGTTGAAAAGAAAAATCTGAAGATCGAATATATCCCTACGGAAAACCAAGTTGCTGATATTTTCATGAAGCCTTTATGCGAAACGAGATTTTCTACCTTAAGGCACAAGTTGGGAATGATCGAAATGAGCTAAGTATCACTGGACTTAATCTCTCTATTTAAATTGATACTTGTGCTCAAAATTAATTGTTTTACGTGGATAAATTGTTTTATGTGTTTCTATGCATGTTTTTATTCGAAATATTTATGTGATAAAATTGCAATATGTGTTAGAAATTTATTTGTGTTTTTGCATGTGTTATTTAACGTGAGATCATATGCCATGCAAATTAATTTGATAAAATGTGCAATTCGTGATTTATTTGATAATTTGTATAAAATTGCATGTTTTAATGTGTTAATAAGTTTTTGAGTATGTGTTCATGTTTCTGTAAATTAACTAACTTGTTTGCATGAACAATTTGCTCTAAAAATGATTTACCATGTTTATTTGATAATATATATGTGCTATGTGCAAAATGTGATTTAATATGTTATTTGTATGTGTGTTTCGTATATATGCAGTATATGTGATATAAATTGCTATAAAATGTTTTAGAAATCTAGAAATTAGTATTTTTGTTAGTTTCTAAAATATTTTGGAATCTGATTAATATGTTTTATATAAAGTTGTTTCTAATTATAAATTAGGAATATGTGTGTTAATTTCCAAATTATATGTATTTTAATTAGGAATGCCGTGTATATGAGTTTAATGAAATTGGTATGTGTGATTAATTATTTGTGGAGTAATTTTTGCTACTAACGAGATGTTTTAGTGTGTTTATATCTGTGGTACACGAATTTGAGAAGGAAATCAGGAGATAAAGGAGGAAAATTTAGAGTTTAATTGGGCATCAAACCTCCACCCATAAACTCCTACTCTTTCTAAACCTCCCCCCATAATCCTCTCCTAGATCAAATCTTTCCAAACTGATATTCTCTCTCTCTCAAATCGGCACCCCATACCTTCTCTCAGCTTAATAATATCAATCGTCTCCCACAGAGCAATTAAAACCTAACCCCTCATTAAACTCTCCCCTCTAAATCGTTGCCCATCAAATCTCTTCCCATCCACCGCCATCTCAGCCAATGAGAAGTCTTGCCGCTATCCATCACATCGGTAAACTCTAAACGACGGCAAGAAGAATTAACTCTCCATCGGCAAGTGAACCGATTACACTCCTGACCGCCCTATATATTGGGAGACAGCCGAGACATACCTGTTGTGGAAGATTTTGTTGTTTGAATTTTTGCAGGTGCAAGATGGTGTCCAGCGAGTCTCAGGAGAACGAGGTGACGAAGGAAACTCAGAGAACTTGGGAGAAAGTTCTCAAGCAACCCCGAAGGGCAACACGAACAGACGGACGTAGGAAAGCAGGAGAGTCCCCAAGCAACCCTTTGATTTTAATATCTGAAGAAAAGGAGTCGTCAAAAATTCAAGCAGTAGCAGAATCACCACCGCGTGAACCAGGCTTCATATATGAAGAAGACATTGGTGACAAGAAACTGTCTGTGGAACAAGAGAAAGTGGAAGGGTCTGAGCCTCCATTCATGAAGTTTTCTCCGGTTGTTCAACCTGACATATATGCTGAAATTCTGAATATGAGCAATTCAGAATATCTCCAGTATTTAAAACAACTGACTTTTGGACCGGTTCTACCTCCTCCCGGTTTCGGTTTTGATGGGCTCTATCAACCTCCTCCCCCACCAGAGCCTCTCCCGAAGTTTCCACCAAGTCTGCCAGTTCTTGCACCACTGCCACAAGAAATCCCTACTCCTCCACCGCCTCCTCAGCAGATGCCACTCAACCCGTTCATCCGTCCTCGAGTGGACTTTACTAGGTTTTTTAATCAAACCTATTCATCTTCAAGCTCAAACGGGTCGATGTTCGAGGAAAGTGAGTCAAGTGGTGACTCAGGACCGGGATATGCTCCTTCACCACCAGGAGGCTATGACTCAGAAGACTGCATGAGTACGGGTTTTTCTGCCTGTTGAAGAAATGTTATGCTATCTCTCTCTCTCTCTCTCCTTCTCTGTAAGAAGGAGATAAATAAAATTTTATGGATGTTTTTGCTACTGGTCTTGTCTATCTCTATTTTCTCTCTGTCTCTCTCTCGTACAAAATGAAAAATCCCTACGTATATAAAAAGATCAAAAGTTTCGTAGCTAAAAAGACACACAAAAAAAATATATGAATAAAAATAAAATAAAAAAATTTTTATGGCTACAAAAGGGATAAGAGAAGAAAAGATTAAGAGGAGAAGTGTCAGTACGAGAAGAAATAAGAGATCAAGTGTAAGAAGAAAGAAGAAGAGATATACTAGTGGAAGTTGCAGTAGAAGTTGCTACTGAGAGTAGACTGCAAATCACAGAGGATTTATCCAGTGTATTGCCGGTACACCATACCGAGTCTACCATGCCTACCATGGACCCTGTAACACCCCGTGTTACGACCCCTAAGATCAATTAAATCATTTAATCAATTACCCAAAAGAAAGAATTAAATCACAATAATTAATTAGGAAGGCCCACCATAGTCCACGGGCCCTTATCCCTAAACCCAATCCTTAGTCCCAAAAGAAATAGAACTAGCAAGCCCATAATATTAGTTCCTAACTAGGACTCCTAAATATATAAATAGGGGACTTAAGAGGCACCTAGAAACCCCCCACAAGAATAACGCCCCACCTCCCCAAAGAGCTCCAAGAATCCCCCTAGAAGAAATCAAGAAAGCAAGAAAGCTTAAAGAAAGACCCTTTATAGCCAAGGAATTAACTAAGGCTAAGAGGTAACCCATGTCTCAACAAAACCTATTTTCATAGTTATGATTCCCCCCCTAGGGTTTCCCCATATTATTGTGTATTAATGACTTGTGATGATTATGATTGATGATTGATGTGATGATCCCATGGGGGATCTTGATAATCTTGATATTGGGAGATTCTTGATAATTATGATGTTCTTGATGATTATATAGAGTTCTTGATGATTATGTGTTGTTCTTGATAATTGTGTGATGCCCTTGATGCTTATGTGTTATTCTTACCGAATCTTGCAATTAGAAGGCGAATCGTATTCTTGTTGATATAAAAGTGATTAGAACCCTAGGTTGTATCGTATGATATTATTCTTGGATTATCGGGTGGGGTAATCGCATGTTTGGGTGTTGATTATTTTTAGAAAAGCATGATAGGTTATGTGCCGTTCGTTTCTTGTATTTGATCCGTTAATTGGTTACGTGTTGTCGTTGATTGCGTTGTAAAGTGTCTAAGCATGGTTTCGGGTTCCACAATGGTTCCCGGGGCGAAATTGTGTGATAAGAGTCAGTGGGGGGTAGGGGACCCGCCACCTACCCACGGCCGGAATGGTGATCCCGGCAGCGGGCAGCCGGCGGGCGGGCAGCTGCCCGCCGGCGACCCGCTGCCCGGAATAGTGAATCCGGCGGGCAGCCGGCGGGTGGCCCCCCACCCACCGACTACCCGCTGGAATTTTCCCCATCTTGGGTTCCCGGGTTCCCCGTTTGATGTTTCCCCGTCCCCCGTGGTGTCCCAACGGACTCCGTTTATCGTGCCTATGTCTAGTTTGATATTTCGGGTACCGTTCGTAGGTTTATGAGTCTATTATATTGCATGCTAGTTGAATTGGTATCCCGTTGACCTAGGTGGAAGAAGTATGAACCCCTTAGGACTATTCTTAGTATGTGATGGATCACGCATAGGTTTTGTTATACGTTTTCTCCCCCTTCCCAATGTGTTAATGTGGGTTGCATGTACTTGCTATGTGTTATGTGTGCATGTAACCCCGAGTGGGTTAAGATCAATCGGGCTATACGAGCAGTCGGGTGGGCTGAGAACTATACCGGCTGTTAACCAGGCTGGTAGAGACTGGTCAGGTATATAAATATTATATAGGACTAAGTTCCACTATACGGGCAGTCGGATGGGCTGAGAACCATACCGGCTGTTAACCAGGCTGGTAGAGACCGGTCAGGTATATAAATATTATATAGGACAAAGGTCCACTATACGGGCAGTTGAATGGGCTGAGAACCATCCCAACTGTTAACCTAGCTGGTAAAGACCGGTCAGGTATATAAATATTATGTAGGACAAAGGTCCATCAGTCGGTTGCGATCGTCTCCTCCGTAATGTGAGACGGGGCAGGGTGCTGCGGGGCCGTGTCAGAGCTATAAGCGCTGACCCTCATGTATGGGCATGCGATTGGTCCTGTGGCGCCAACAAAGTATGCTATATGATGAGATATGGAGGAGTTGTGTTTATGAGTATATTGGGGGATGTGACTAAGGGATTTATGCTGGGGATTGTTTATGTTATTAATTATGCTCAGCTTTATCTGTCTTGCCTGTTGCGGATTGTATACGCTTGCTTGTGTCTAGCCTTATCTGTCGAGTCATTCCCGGTTTTAAAAGCTAGAGTCTCGTAGGATATATCTTCTTGCTTCAAAAGGGTTTTCGTATATCTATATATATCTCTATATGTATTGTATTTCAAACGTGTTGGAGTGGGTTACCAGCATCTCTCGCTGAACAGATATATTTGGCTTTCAGGCACAGACGAGTAGATCACTGGCGTGCGCTAGAAGCTTGGGCATAGCTTAGATAGTTTTCCCTTTCGGCCTGCGTGCCATGATTTAGTATTGATACTATTTGAGGATATTAGTTAGTTAGCCTGTGCACCTGAGTTCTCTAGCTCAGGTGTGGCATAGCACCCCATACTCTTGTGTTATGTTTTGGGATTTAATGGGATTTCGCCTTTATTTTATAAGTTTTAAATATCCTAAAAATCTGGGGTGTTACAGTTGGTATCAGAGCCAGCTTTGACCCTAGGATAAGACTCTTAAGACCGGACTTTAAGACAATAGGCTCGAACTCTAAGTATCTAGGAACATAAGATTCAGGAAACTTAGGACACGTGGTGAGATTGTGAAACCTACACATAAACTCCCTTACCTGGAGAAAACTTTCCCCCATTATCACAAAGAAGGACACCAAGCCCCAATTTAACGTTCTTATAAACATTGACCCAGGGAGACGACATCATGGCACCCAACAGAAGACAATCAAGGACTCCAGAACCCGCCGCGCACGACCCCCTAACCTAAACACTACAACAACTAACACAAGTCGCCCAAGCACTAAGCAACGTAGCTCTCCGCAGCGATAGGCCCCCACCACCTCCGTCGAACGCGAACAACGACTTCGCCCGACAAGTCTCTAACCACCGACCACCCACATTCTCAGGAGAGGAGGATCCCGTAATTCTGGAAGAATGGATCCGAACCCTTGACAAAATCCTCGGGTTAGTGGAATGCCCAGAAGAACGCCGCGTGGAGATAGATTCGTTCTACTTCGGACACGAGGCCGATCTCTGGTGGATCCACGAGGGTCCCACTTACCAATAAGAACCGGGGTTCAGCTGGGAACAACTCAAAACACGACTACGAGAGAGGTTCTACCCAACACACGTGAGAGCGTCCATGTACGAGGAGTTTCTCCATCTGAAACAAGGGACAGCTACCGTTATGGAATACCACAAACGATTCCTTGAACTAGCACGCTTCGCGCCCGAACTTGTCCCCACCGAGGTAACCAAAATAGAGAGATTCGTATCGGGCCTCAACTTTGAAGCCCGAAAAGCACTAGTGGTAAGCAGACCTCGGACTCTCAACGAGGCTTACTCCAGTGCCGCCAATCTCTACCGAATCCAACTACTCCAACGCGGGGTTCAGGAGCAAATACGGAAGAGGAACCCTGGAGGAGGGGCGCCACCAGTAAAAAGAACAAGAAGCGACACCAACACGAGACCCGGCAACCCGACCAACCAAAGGCCACCTCGGGAGAACAACGACGCTAGCGCCAGGGGATTTCCTTGCCCGAAGTGCAACAAGAACCATAGAGGCAAGGATTGCATGGGCAAACCCTTGCGATGCTTCAACTGCGGAGAAGAAGGACACAAGGCCTTCCTTTTCACCCAACCCCAAAGGCCACGCACTACCACCATGGGACAACATGGGGGCACCACTCATCAAGGAAACTACGGCACTCCCGGAAAAATATTCGTCATGAGCTGCACTCAAGCCGACCTCGGGAACGAGGGCGATCTCGAGGAAGGGAACCTAAGCCCAGAAGACGAGGACCACGCAAACCCCGTGGGAGAAAGCCAAGAAGACGAATTCTGCCTAGGTTAGTTTGGCAATTTCTTGTAATCACCTTCGTGGTAGAATTACTTACTTAGCTTAATTACTTGGGAATATTATAAATAAAGGATTAGTTCATAATTCGGTTCTATTTGCAAACTAGCCAAACCTCACCACTAGAAGCCGAAATAAGGAAAAAGACAAGGGCCCCATCATTAAAGAGCCTAGTGTTGCCAATGAAAATTGAACTCTTGACCTCCCACTTACAAAACCAAGGTCTTGACCACTAGACTAAAGGTGTTTCTTGAAACCTCAAGGGAACACTCCCTTGTTAAAGCCCCTACAATCCCTAAAACCCACAAAATCCCCAAATCAAAAACCCTTCCTCTCCTTCTTCCACACCCTCTCTCTCTCCCACATCCCTTCCTCCCTCTCCCGCTCGTTCGACCACCTCCACGAATCACCGCCGCCAACCACCAAAACCACGCGCAGCCAAACGCCGCCACCGGCCGAACGCCACCCGTCCGCCCGCGCCACCGCGCCGCCGCCCAAGCCGACCGCTCCACCGTCGCCCGCGCTGCACCCAGCTGCAACCCGCTGCCACCACTGCTCGACGTCGCCACCTTGCCATTGCTCCTTCGCCGCCCTGCGTCAGAACCCGCCTAGCCGCCGTCTCCCTCGCAAAACACCGCGCCACCGGGAACCTCGCCGGAAAACGTGCCGCCGTCGACTCGCCGGAAAGCCACCGGAAAAGCTCGCCGGATAAATTTCCACCAAGAGAAGCTACACAATGCCGAAGAAGCCCCTCGGAACCCGCACCCCGGAGTGGAGCAACGCCGATTACACCGTGATCGGAGGTAAAGCCCTTGAACCCGACCAATTTTCTTCGGAATTGGTTGATATGCTTAGACACCAAGGGCTTTTAGATACATATCTCGCCATCAAGGGGGATACGTACCCCGAATTGGTGAAGGAATTCTATCAACACCTTGTAGCCACCAAACGGGGCGATAAGCTAGAAATCACCACCAAGGTCCGCGGCAAGGAAATCATACTTTCCGAAGGCCGTTTGGCCAAGCTTTTGAAATTGACCACCACGGGTGTGTCAAACTATGACCGAAAAGGGTGGATCGATACCCAAAACACGGGGTACAAGGACTATCTCGGGTACCTACTCGGGAAAGAAGACGGATTCACCGCGGCCACACGGCCAAATAGGAAGTGGCTATCGGCGGAACAAAAGATATTGGTTATGATCATAACTGATAGCCTCTTGCCCACGAACAATAAAAGCAAGGACGTGGGGAGTTTAGAGTGCACCTTTGCCTACTTCTTGAAACACAAAATCAAGTTCAACCTGCCGTCCCTCATGCTAAAACACATGGAGTTTTGCAAATCAAGCAACCGACTTAGCCTACCCTACGGGATGATCCTAAGTTGGATCATGGAGAAAAAGGGGGTGGACCTAAGCCACACCGAGGTCAAGACCGCAAATGGCATGGTTTTTAACGCCCAGAACCTCCGCCGCAACGACATCTACTACACCGAAGGGGGACATTACCTCACCCTCGAAGAAATTTGCCAAAAACCCGAGGAAGAGCGAAGGGAATTGGTCGACCGGTTGGACATCTCCAACAAAAAGCTCAAACGAGCCATGCAAGACTACGGGGGTTCGGAAGGACATGAGGACCAGGAGGAGGAAGACGAACCCAACCCATCGGTGCAACCACGATCAATAGGGAACCCAAGGGAGCAAAACGAAGGCTCAATCAATGAACGCATACTCGCATAGCTCAACCGGCAAAACCAAATCATGGAGGAAGGGTTCTCGTCCTTGATCCGTACGACACGCGCACTAGATCAGAGGGTGGCAGCCATCGAGGCCACCTTGGGCTCTCGCGGGGCGTCCAGCTCAGGAGCATGAGAACGAGGTAGACCTAAAACCATTCTATCACAACCCCACCAGAAATCCAGTCTACCCCAGCTAACGCAAAACGTGGGGCCACATTCCCAGCCGGGAGGCCAAGACGCGAGATGCCTGGGGGTGAAAGAGTGGATTAACACACTGGGCTTCGGGGACGAAGCCCCTCATAAGGGGGGGAGAGTGTAACACCCCGTGTTACGACCCCTAAGATCAATTAAATCATTTAATCAATTACCCAAAAGAAAGAATTAAATCACAATAATTAATTAGGAAGGCCCACCATAGTCCACGGGCCCTTATCCCTAAACCCAATCCTTAGTCCCAAAAGAAATAGAACTAGCAAGCCCATAATATTAGTTCCTAACTAGGACTCCTAAATATATAAATAGGGGACTTAAGAGGCACCTAGAAACCCCCCACAAGAATAACGCCCCACCTCCCCAAAGAGCTCCAAGAATCCCCCTAGAAGAAATCAAGAAAGCAAGAAAGCTTAAAGAAAGACCCTTCATAGCCAAGGAATTAATTAAGGCTAAGAGGTAACCCATGTCTCAACAAAACCTATTTTCATAGTTATGATTCCCCCCTAGGGTTTCCCCATATTATTGTGTATTAATGACTTGTGATGATTATGATTGATGATTGATGTGATGATCCCATGGGGGATCTTGATAATCTTGATATTGGGAGATTCTTGATAATTATGATGTTCTTGATGATTATATAGAGTTCTTGATGATTATGTGTTGTTCTTGATAATTGTGTGATGCCCTTGATGCTTATGTGTTATTCTTACCGAATCTTGCAATTAGAAGGAGAATCGTATTCTTGTTGATATAAAAGTGATTAGAACCCTAGGTTGTATCGTATGATATTATTCTTGGATTGTCGGGTGGGGTAATCGCATGTTTGGGTGTTGATTATGTTTAGAAAAGCATGATAGGTTATGTGCCGTTCGTTTCTCGTATTTGATCCGTTAATTGGTTACGTGTTGTCGTTGATTGCGTTATAAAGTGTCTAAGCATGGTTTCGGGTTCCACAATGGTTCCCGGGGCGAAATTGTGTGATAAGAGTCAGTGGGGGGTAGGGGACCCGCCACCTACCCACGGCCGGAATGGTGATCCCGGCAGCGGGCAGCTGCCCGCCGGCGACCCGCTGCCCGGAATAGTGAATCCGGTGGGCAGCCGGCGGGTGGCCCCCCACCCACCGGCTACCCGCTAGAATTTTCCCCATCTTGGGTTCCCGGCTTCCCCGTTTAATGTTTCCCCGTCCCCCGTGGTGTCCCAACGGACTCCGTTTATCGTGCCTATGTCTAGTTTGATATTTCGGGTACCGTTCGTAGGTTTATGAGTCTATTATATTGCATGCTAGTTGAATTGGTATCCCGTTGACCTAGGTGGAAGAAGTATGAACCCCTTAGGACTATTCTTAGTATGTGATGGATCACGCATAGGTTTTGTTATACGTTTTCTCCCCCTTCCCAATGTGTTAATGTGGGTTGCATGTACTTGCTATGTGTTATGTGTGCATGTAACCCCGAGTTGGTTAAGATCAATCGGGCTATACGGGCAGTCGGGTGGGCTGAGAACCATACCGGCTGTTAACCAGGCTGGTAGAGACCGATCAGGTATCTAAATATTATATAGGACTAAGTTCCACTATACGGGCAGTCGGATGGGTTGAGAACCATACCGACTATTAACCAGGCTGGTAGAGACCGGTCAGGTATATAAATATTATATAGGACAAAGGTCCACTATACGGGCAATTGAATGGGCTGAGAACCATCCCAACTGTTAACCAGGCTGGTAAAGACCGGTCAGGTATATAAATATTATGTAGGACAAAGGTCCATCAGTCGGTTGCGATCGGCTCCTCCGTAATGTGAGATGGGGCAGGGTGCTGCGGGGCCGTGTCAGAGCTATATGCGCTAACCCTCATGTATGGGCATGCGATTGGTCCTTTGGCGCCAACAAAGTATGCTATATGATGAGATATGGAGAAGTTGTGTTTATGAGTATATTGGGGGATGTGACTAAGGGATTTATGCTGGGGATTGTTTATGTAATTAATTATGCTCAGCTTTATCTGTCTTGCCTGTTGCGGATTGTATACGCTTGTTATAACTGTTGCTTGTGTCTAGCCTTATCTGTCGAGTCATTCCCGGTTTTAAAAGCTAGAGTCTCGTAGGATATATCTTCATGCTTCAAAAGGGTTTTCGTATATCTATATATATCTCTATATGTATTGTATTTCAAACGTGTTGGAGTGGGTTACCAGCATCTCTCGCTGAACAGATATATTTGGCTTTCAGGCACAGACGAGTAGATCACTGGAGTGCGCTAGAAGCTTGGGCATAGCTTAGATAGTTTTCCCTTTCGGCCTGCGTGCCATGATTTAGTATTGATACTATTTGAGGATATTAGTTAGTTAGCCTGTGCACCTGAGTTCTCTAGCTCAGGTGTGGCATAGCACCCGATACTCATGTGTTATGTTTTGGGATTTAATGGGATTTCGCCTTTATTTTATAAGTTTTAAATATCCTAAAAATCTGGGGTGTTACAGACCCTGTTCTAGAAAATGAAGATTTATTTACAGAGAACTACACGGGAACAGAGGTCTTAGAAGAAGAAATTGGTGATCTCAATCAAGAAGCCGAATCACCTGAAGAAGAAGGGATGCAACCTATTGACACAGTTATTCTCACAGATCCGAATAAAAGTCCATTCGGATCCCCTCAAAATTTTGTGCAGATGGATGAACAAGAAGATGACATATTTTCATCCTTATTTGCCAAAGTAGCCGAATCCAGTGATGTTGTTTGTCAAACAATTGGAGAAAAATTGGTTGAACAAAACCAAAAGCTAGATCAACAACACACGGATACACAAGTCAATCTGAATGAGTTAATGGAGCATCAAAATATTTTGAAGACCCAGATTGACAAAGCAGAAAGAATTCTGAAAGGAGAATTGACAAAAGGCTTACTTGAAGTGCTTCAGCTCATGAAGAAGGAACGTGAAGCAGCTGAAAAGATTCACAACGAATGTCACTTGAGACAGATCAAAGCAATTCAAGACCAAGAAAGCCGAATCAACAAACTTGAAGCTGAACTCGCAGTTACAACAAACAAGCTTGACAACGTGCAAACCGTTTCCATTGAAACACACAACAGTGTTGAAACTGTGAAGGCAAACCAAGACCGAGATTTTAAGACCCTTGCATTTTTGGTTGATAACGCCAAAAGGGGGGAAGAAATTCTCAGTCACTTGGCTTTGCAACAACAAGAATTTATTCTTGGAAGTCAACAACAGCCAGTAATGTCTACTCAAGGTAGAGGCCGAAGCCGCGGACAATCCTCACAAGGACCATCTCAGATTGGTTTTGCTCAGTTCGCGAATCCTAGTCTTGGTACGAGTACATCAAAGGTTGCTGAACAGCGTGGCTGGTTCGAATGCTCTAAGGGTACCGCCACTCAGACAACAATATGGACCAAGGAAAATTTACCAAGCATGATCAAGAAATGGCCTGCAGCCGATCAAGCCCAATGGATCTCGGAAAAGAATAAAGAAGAAGAAGGCAAAAGGAAAAGAACCGAGATGTGGTATGAACTAAGAGATTTCACCGGAAATATGGGCATGAATCTTGGAGAAGAAATGAGCTTCGAAGAATGTGTCTTATGGTGGGAAAACGGAGTTCTTCCGGGCAACAATATCAAAGAAGCTTTTGGACATTACATGGTCGGACAGCTTACAAAGAAATTTCAGAATGCAAAGTTCAAAGATGATTTCTTCAAGCTCAGAGAACATGTCAAGGAAATTTTGAAGAAAGACTTTGGTGTGAAGAAACCCAGAAGGTAATATGAAAATTCTCTTAAGTTGATATTCTCTATTTTCGAACCTCTGTTGCGTTTTTCTCTATAAATTCGAAATATATCAATAATAATTTCCCATGGTCTATTTTGAGTCTTTAATTTTATTTGTTTAATGTAATTAGACTTTCGTGAATTAAAAGACAAGAAATATGTCAAACGCACGACAAAATTAAAAATTGATGATGATCAAAATAAAAATAATTCAAGATGCGTTTAGGAGCTTGTCTAAAAATTTAATTCACAAGTTTCTTTTGATTGTGTCTAGAAAACCATTTGTTAAACTCATCTTGGCTTTGTCAAATAAAATTGAGCAAATAGATTATTTTTCAAAGACTTAAAGCCAATGACTGAGTATAGGTTTTGGCATTATCAAAAGGGGGGAAATTGTTAGGAATAAAGTGTAATGGTTTTGATATGCCAAATTTGTATTTGTAGATCCCCCAATTTTATTTCATAGGTCTAGTAGAGTCTTAGACCATGATCGGGAAATTATTTAATTATGAAAAGAGAAAAACAGAGGAAGATGGATGAAAATAGAAGAAGAAGATATAAAGCCGAAAATCAAGAATTTGTCTGGAGAAAATGACAAATTGAAGAAGAAGATGAATGATACAATATTCACGTCGCTACTACTCAAAGAAGATATCCCAGAAGAATTTTCGTGAAGAAAATTAATATTGGAAGAATGCATGAAATTGACTTGGAGATCAAGCATCTATGGAAAGAAAGAAGTACATCAAATGTGATTGGAGATTTAATCAAAAGTTGTACGGACGAAGTGGATGATGTTTGATATATTATCCGAAATGGCTTAAGTTCAAAACTCACCATTAACAATTTTACAAGGTAAAATTTGAGAAGTCAAATTAAATTAATCTGGTGGAGTTGGGCGCTAGTTTAAGCTTTGGGGTTCCCAATTTCACTTGGGTGGCAATTGAGATGCAATTGCACTTGGGAGCCAATTCAAAGGAATTGGGAGCTATTGCACTTGGGAGCCAATTCAAAGGAATTGGGAGCTATTGCACTTGGGAGCCAATTCAAAGGAATTGGGAGCCGATTTCATAGAAATTGAAATTGGGAGCTAGTTCGAATTGGGTGGCAATTGAGATGCAATTGCACTTGGGAGCCAATTCAAAGGAATTGGGAGCTATTGCACTTGGGAGCCAATTCAAAGGAATTGGGAGCCGATTTCATAGAAATTGAAATTGGGAGCTAGTTCGAAGCAATTGAAATTGGGAGCCAGTTTCAGAGAAATCAAAACCAATTGAAATTGGGAGCCAATTCAAAGGAATTGGGAGCCGATTTCATAGAAATTGAAATTGGGAGCTAGTTCGAAGCAATTGAAATTGGGAGCCAGTTTCAGAGAAATCAAAACCAATTGAAATTGGGAGCCAGTTTCAGAGAAATCAAAATCAATTGAAATTGGGAGCAAGTTTCACCATCGAAATCAATTCAATATGGGAGCCAATGTAGAATTGAAATTGGGAGCCAATTGAGGTTGTAGTATGGGATGCAATTTCAAAGTTGGGGACCGATTCAAAGAAGAAATGGAGATCAAATTGAATTGAGATGAAATTCAAATACCAGGAGAAGTCTGGGAGCCAATTTCAAAGTCAAAAGTCAACCATTCAAATTGGGAAGCAATTGAAAGCACCAGGAGCAGTTGGGAGCTAATTGCAAGTCAAAGTCAATTGGCAGCCAATTACAATGGAGAAATTCAAATTGGGTGCCAATTACAAGCCAATTGAATTGGGTGTCAATTACAATGGAGAAATTCAAATTGGGTGGAAGTTCAAAGCCAGTTTGAAGTCAGAGGACACCCAGACGTGAGAATGAAGAAGATGAAGCAGAACTTACAGTGAAAAATATTCTCACAAGGAAAATACTAGTCTAACTAGTATGGGATTAAAATAAAGATTATTTTTGAATCCCAGAGATACAAGGACCACTTCAGAGCTAATCAGAGAAGCCATTCTACACCAAAACTGAGACCCAGATATTTCCACTCAACGTTAAAACAGAGGAATATCAGATGAAGTTTGGGAGCTCATTTACATGGAGATGAAACTCCATCAACGGCTAGCTTATCTCCTTCTGACATTTTTGCAGAAGATAAGATAAGATCTCTGACAAAAGATACAAGATTTCAAAAATGAGAGCGTCTCTTTCCAACGGACAGATTCTCATTACCAGCTATAAAATGATGAAGATGTGAAGACTTGAAGAAGAGCAGATCACGAACTCACGAACAAGAGAGCAGAAAATTCGAATCCATCAAAGGGATCGAATAGAGCAATTAAGCTTGAAAGAGCATAGAGCAAAAATCTCATTTGGTACAGAGTATACCAAAAATCTTCAAGTGAGAAGTGAGAAAAGAAAAGAACTCAGAGAGCTTCAAGAGAAAAATATTCAGAGAGTTCTTAATCAGAGCAAAGCAGAGCAAAATATCAAGTGCTTTACTTGATATGTTCAAAGAGAGAAAACACTCAGAGCTGTCAAGAGAAATCATTCCAGAGTGTTTATCTTCATCAAAGAGACCTGCGCATCATTGAAGATCATCTACAGAGTCTCAGAAGTTGGAAGCAAGACAACACTTGTTTTGGAGCAAAACAAGAGAAGGGAGGAAAGTAGCACGGAGCTGTGAAATCCTGGATTGTCACACGGAGCTGTGAGATCCGAAGCAGCAGTGTCGGAGGCACTGGGCGTGATTGGTGTGGGCTTGGTGATCAAAGCACCAGATCACGGGATACGTTTCTACCGGAGTGTGGAAGACGGGGGGAAAGTAACGCGGAGTCGTGAAATCCTGGGATAGTAGCGCGGCGACGTGAAACCCGAAGCAGCAGTGTGGTGTCACTGGGCGTGATTAGTGCGGGCTTTGTGATCAAAGCACTAGATCACGGAAATTCATTGTATCTTGGAACCAAGGAGTGGTAGATATAGTGAATTGGCTCTTGGAGAAAAGAGCAAGTGGAGTAGGAGGATTACACCACCTCGCGAACCACTATAATTGTCTTGTGTTCTTTACTGCTTTCTTTACATACTGCTCTTTATATATTTGCTCTCACGAAGATATACTGATCATACAATCTCACACACACTTTATGTTTATTTATTTCCGCTGTGCACCATACTCTAACAATCTAGTTAAGAGTTTTGGTTTATCTCTGTCTTAGCATTTGTTGTGCTGTGCGAAAAAGTTTGAAAGTCTATTCACCCCCCCCCCCCCCCCTCTAGACTTTCACCCTACCTCTTTTGGGACCTACAATAGTGAAGAGACCTTTAAAGGTAAACACAAAGAATAAGAGTTGAAATAGAAACATAGAGAATTGAAACTTAAGATTGGGTTATTCATAAGTAAGATAGTTCCTTCTATCTTTAAGAAGATAAGGAAGAGATGAACTAAGAGTTGTGAACTTCGAAGGAGTGAAGTTTAGGATGATGAACAATAACCTTAAACCCCGTGATATGAGAGGATACAAAGAAGCAATGTAAATAAGTCGTAAGATCCTATGAAGTGTGAGGGATTTAAGAAGTGAATTAGATAAGAAGGGACAAGTAAAAGAATGTAGATGTATGGAAGATAAGATGTGTGAGAACTCAAAGAAGAACTATAGTATTGAGGCTGAAGAAGTGGTAAGACCGATGAGAATAAGAGGAGTAACAAGGAAACTTTAAGTCAGTGAGTTCTAGTAGTTCGGTTAAGCTTAGCGCCTTAGTTGTTTGGGTGCTTGTTTGGAACTCAGAGATTCCATTTCTTCTTAGTATTCCAAGAGAACTCCTAAGCCAATCCTTGAAATACTTTCCATCTTTGCGAAAGCTTCTGTTCTGAGAAAATTCGCCCGTTCCTTCTAAGTTTCGGGACGAAACTTCTTTTAAGGGGGATAGAATGTGACAACCCAAAATTTAATTTTATAAATCCAATTTAAAGAAATTCCAAAATAGCCATTTTCACTCCATTAAATTTTTTTTTGAGAAAATGGGTGCTTGAATAAATTATTTTGAGTTACATTTTAAATTAATTCAACACCAAAACTTATTTTAATTCCAAAATCCTAAATTTTTGGGTACATCGCGTACCAAGTTTTAATCCCAAAAGTCAATCTGAGTGAAACCAGGAGAAATTTGAGAAACTTAAACTAAGTAGTTGTCTAGAAAGTATTTTTGGAAAAATACACTTTGACCCCAAAAACTATCTTAAACTATGAATCTAGACTTGGTCCATGAAGCTTGGTAGACCACAACCATCCAACACCTTGCCTGATCTTTTTTGAACAACTACTAAATTACCATCTTGCCCTCCACCAATCATTGAGTATCATCCTAGGGATTTGCACCCTATAAAACCCACCTTATTCCCTAATCTCTTTCTTTGCATCACCAAAGTTTGTCTGCCAAGTAGAAGGAAGAACAACACAGTAAGTTTCATCTCCATCTCCTTTTAATCCTAGCCTTCCATTTCCAATCTAGCTTTCATCCATTCTCTGAGGTTCTAGCCTTTAGCTTTGTATGGTTTGTTAGGGGATTTTAGGTGGTGAAGGAGGTTCTAGCTAAGTTGGGAGGAAGAAGAGATCCAAACTAGGAGTGCAAGCTACAAAGGTATAACCCCATGGACTCCCACTTTAGATTTTGGCTTTTTGAAGCCTTGTTTATTAGTTTGAAATAAGTAGAAATGCTAGTTTTTGAAGTGTTTGAGCTAGGAAGTGATCTATTACTTGCCTTTGATGTGTTGTTAATGTTTTGGATGAGTTGGAGTTGGCTGAGTTTGTTTTGCAGATGAAAGAAGATCATCTAGTGCACAGACAATGTGCACCAGATGAAGTTACGGCCCTAGCCAATGGCCCAACAAGGGGACCATTGGCTAGAGTTGTGGCCGTTCGGGCCTTGGGAACAGCCCTAAGAGAGGGCCGTTGCCTAGGGCCGGCATTCTTACGGCCTGAGGGGGCGGGCCATGATGAGCCCCACCCCGTGGTCTCTGAGTTACTCCTGTGCAGTGGCCGGGCCCTTGTAGCTCATCTATGTGTCGTTTCGGACCAGGTGTCACGGGCCCTTGTGGCTCGGTAGCTCGGGATCGTCTTGACGCACGTTTTGGCTTTGATTTCATTAAATTTGGATTAGAAATGAGCTTGTTATGATGGATTTAGTGGTAAAATTACTTCACAGTATGTTTGTTTGAGTTCACTGTATTAGGAATTACTTTGTTTTGTTCCCCTGATGCTATTTGTGTATTGAATAAAGAAGCATGATCACTTTGTGAATAAGAATTATTAGAAAAGCATTAGTAGAATGTGTTGTCTGATTCAATAAAATTTGAAGTCTATTTTGATCGTAGAAATATATAGAGTTTGATATATTGCAAACTAGCATGATTGTATGTTCTTGAGAGTTCAATGTGATATATATATATATATATATATATATATATATATATATATATATATATATATATAGATTTGAAGCATGTCGTACAGTAAATTGCATTCCAAGTGTTTCATGTTTTAAAAGTGCATAAGTGGCCAACATGAGCTTAAGTATTAGTTTAAAAAATTCATGAGCATGTGATATATCCTTACCTTGCTGTATTTAGAAGTTGTTGAGATGTGACATGCATAAGTTTGGTGCATGAGAGAGATATATATTATCTATCCATATATGTGAGGATTTGGAGGACCCGTTGGGACTATGCCCTTTCGGAGTAAAAGAGAATGCAACGGATATTGCGATCTGACAGATTTATCATGTAACACGTTGTATTCCCACGTTACGAGGTTGAAGATTACCCGCCAGGCTTGGAATCCTGGTTAGGGGGTGTGCACACTAAAAGAACGATATCTGATTCCACAGAGAAAGTAAGCAAGAAAGAAAGATAAAGAACCAAGAGAGTGGTTCTGTGGGCGAGTTGAGTATGTGGCCGGATAGGTTGCCGAACCGGTTAGGTCCATTCACGATTCGTGAAGAGCTACCTCCCACGAGTTAGAGGTTCCGTAGTTACAGATGTGGCGGATGCACGAGATTGCACCGTACGCTAGAGCTTCGCTACGGCGGAGTACTTGCCTCGCACAAGAAGATAAACGAGAAATATGAGGAAATTTGAGCAAGAAAGAAATCGAGTCAAGAGACTCAAGAGAAAGAAATCTAGTCATTGTGACTCTAAGAAACCTCCACAGAAAAGTATTCTCTTTACAAACAAGTGTATATGTATACTTATCCTTTCGTACGAGATTGCATTTGAGTATAGTATTGCACGAGATTGTATAATGAGAATGTTTGCACTAGATTGCATATTGAGAATGATTACCCGAGATTGTGTTTTGAGCATGATTGCCTTAGTTGCATATTGATGTATATCTAGTTTACATGATGAGAACTTGAAAGCGTGATAATAATTTTTTATTGTTTTATAGTATGAAATTGCTTGTTAAGTTATGTGTTAGTATGAGTTTGTTATTGAAATGTTATACAAGATTGAGATTTGCTATGAAATTTATGCGATAGTATGAGCATGTTGTTAGGTTTGATATCGTTGAAGTATGCCTATTTGATATTTTAGGTTGTAAGCATATAGAAAGCTTTGTGTTTTATATTAAGGTTTAGTCTAAGTGATTGAGATTGCTTAATTTGAGGATGTGAACAAATGTTTTTCCAAAATATATACTGTAGTATTTTACAGGGTTGAGTGTGGTTATACTTAGCTTCGTGCTAACGGGTATTTTCTACTTGTTTATTTGCAAAACCCCTTTCAGGTGGGCCCAGCATTTTAGAGTTGTTCGAGTTAGACTAGTTTAGTAGATCTAATAGTCTAAGCTCTTGTTTTACCTTATGATGTTATGGATGATGGTTGTAGACTTATGTTATTTATGTTTGGTGATAGACACCGTGGTGTTTTTCCCCAAGTTACTTTAATGTAGTAAATATCGGATGTTAGTTTGTCTTGATGTTTAGTTTTACCCTTAGCCTGTGCAATCACCGTGGGAAAGTGGTTGTGGCGGTGACATTCCCACTAAGTTTGTTAATTAAGTTTGATTTCCGCTGCTTAGTTTATCTTAATTTGGTTTTATAACTTTAATTAAGTTTATGAAAAGTGGGGTGTTACAAGATCAATCGGAGGGAAATCTTAGAGAAGGACCTTAAAGGCAAGGGAGGATTAATTAAGGCTAAGAGGTAACCCATGTCTTACAAAACCTATTTTCCTTGCTATATCTTATTCATTGGCTCCTTTGATAGTCGTATGTGTAATTCTGTGATTGAGTTTGGATAGAGCCTTGCTTAGGGTTTATATTGTGTTTATTTGATAATCTTGATGTTCTTGATATTGTGATTGATTATATGTATGATCTTGTATTTTAATCATGTCTAGAGCTCGTCCCTAGGGTTTGTATTGTGAATCACGTTGTTTTGATGTTCTTGGTATATTTGGGTGGGATAATGCATGATCGGGTGTTGAGTCTAGCCTAGGATTTATCTTTAGGACTTTGCATATAGTTTTCTTGATGTTCTTAAGGTTCCGGATGCTCTTGAACCGTTATTTGATTGATATTGAGTCTTGGCATGCTTAGGAATCGTGTTAGAACGTATTTGGAATGATTCTTGGTTTAATTCCTGTTAATTGAATCCGTGGCAATGTTGCTGTGTGTTGGAATGTGTCTGGACATGGTTTCTGGTTCCATGAGAGCTCCCGGGACTGAAAAGTTGCATGTGTATCAGTGGGGGGGGATGAACACCTGCTACCTACCCGCTGCCCGTTGCCCTCTTTCTAGCGGGTAGCCGGCGGGCAGGCAACTGCCCGTCGGGCACCCGCTGGAAGTTGGGACCGCCGCCGGCGGGTGGTCCTCCACCCGCCGCCCACCCACTGGAAAATTTGTGTGGGTCGTGATGTTTTCCCCCGTTTGTTGTTTCCCCGTGTCCCGTGTATCCCGTTGTACCCCGTTTGTCGTGTGTGAGTCTCGTTTGATGTTTTGAATACTGTTCTAGGAGTCTATGTGTAGTACGTGTCATTGTTGCTATGTCATGGTTGTTGTTGATTGATTATGTGTTGATTGGTTGAATGATGATGAGTATCGTGGTCTTTGCGCAATGATATGTGTGACTAATGATGATGATGATGAGATTGTGATTGGTGGAAATGAATTGTTGGCGGATGGCACAACCCGGTCATTGTACTGAAGGTACAGACCTAGCGGTTACTGTGCTGCAGGCACAAACCCACCTTGCCGTTGAGCATGGGTCAGGTTATAAGTGCTGCGGTGCCATGTAGGGGCTATATGCGCTGACCCCTTAGTATTGGTACTAGAGGTACGGATCATGCGAATGGCACTGCGACGCTATCTTGATATGTTGGTGGTTGATTGGTGGTTTGTCGGTGGGGGCATGTAGTTGCCCGAAGGGATAAGTGAGGCGATATAAGGGTGGCCTGAAGGTATAGGTTGGAACTAATATAAGGATGGAGAGGAGCCAAAAGGTTGGAACTTGGTATAAGGTTGGAAGATGGATTGTGTGATTTTATGATTGCTTGTTGAATGATTGTCTTGAATTCCTTTGTTGTCTCTAGTTGCTATTTATATGCTTATCTGTCTATTATGACTTGTATTGTGTTTCTAGGATGCATGCTAGTCTTTATGATTGATCTTTATTGTCACGTCTATTATCGTGTCTCGAGACTTGATCTTGGATTTAAAGTAGAGTCTCGTAGGTTATATATGTATTCCGGTTTCAAAATGATTTTCTTATATCTACCTATATTGTACTTAACGCGTGGGAGTGGGTTACTAGCATTATTCGCTGACGGTTGTTACACCGAATGTTTTTCAGGATCAGTTGAGTAGCTTCAGAGCGCGCTAGTTGGATTCATGGACTTAGTTTAGATTGTTCTAGCTTTGATGAGATGGCCTGCATTGTAACACCCCGTGTTACGACCCCTACGATCAATTAAATCATTTAATCAATTACCCAAAAGAAAGAATTAAATCACAATAATTAATTAGGAAGACCCACCATAGTCCACGGGCCCTTATCCCTAAACGCAATCCTTAGTCCCAAAAGAAATAGAATTAGCAAGCCCATAATATTAGTTCCTAACTAGGACTCCTAAATATATAAATAGGGGACTTAAGGGGCACCTAGAAACCCCCACCACAAGAATAACGCCCACCACCCCAAAGAGCTCCAAGAATCCCCCTAGAAGAAATCAAGAAAGCAAGAAAGCTTAAAGAAAGACCCTTCATAGCCAAGGAATTAACTAAGGCTAAGAGGTAACCCATGTCTCAACAAAACCTATTTTCATAGTTATGATTTCCCCCGTAGGTTTTCCCCATATTATAGTGTATTGATGATTTGTGATGTTATTATTGATGATTAATGGGATAATTCCATGGGTGATCTTGACATCGGGAGATTCTTGATAACTGTGGTGTTCTTAACGATTATGTGGAGTTCTTGATGATTATATGGTGTTTTTGATAATTGTATGGCGTTCTTGATGCTTATGTGTTATTTGTACCGAATCTTGTAATTAGAAGACGAACCGTATTCTTGTTGATATAAAAGTAATTAGAACCCTAGGTTGATGTTCTTGTTGGCGTTCTTGATGCTTATGTGATATTCTTACCGAATCTTGTAATTAGAAGACGAATCGTATTCTTGATGGATTAAAAATAATTAGAACCCTAGGTTATATCGTGGAATTCGTATGGTGTTATTCTTGGTATATTGGGTGGGATTTCGCATGATTGGGTGTTTATTATGTCTAGAGAAGCATGATAGGTTATGTGTCGCTTGATTCTTGATTTTGATCCGTTAAATTGTCTACGTGTGTTATCAATTGCGTTCGAAGGTGTCTAAGCATGGTCTCGGGTTCCACGAAGGTTCCCGGGGCGTTTTTGGTGTTGATGAGTCAGTGGGGGGTAGGTGGGGGTAGGGGACCCGCCACCTACCCGCGGTAAAAAAAGGGGCAGTTCAAAGGGGCAGCGGGCAGCCGGCGGGCGGGCAGCTGCCCGCCGGCGACCCGCTGCCCGGAACAGTGTTTACCGGCGGGCAGCCGGCGGGTGGCCCCCCACCCACCGGCTACCCGCTGGAAATTCCCACACTTGGGACCCCGACTTCCCCGTTTGATGTTTCCCCGACCCCCGTGGTGTCCCAACGGACTCCGTCTATCGTGCCTATGTCTAGTTTGATGTTTCGGGTACCGTTCGTAGGTTGTATAAGTCTTATATATTGCATGCTAGTTGAATTGGTATCCTGCTGACCTAGGTGAAAGGAGTATGAACCCCTTAGGACTATTCTTAGTATGTGAAGGATCACACATAGGTTTTGTTATACGTTTTCTCCCCCTTCCCAATGTGTTAATGTGGGTTGCATGTGCTTGCTATATGTTATGTGTGCATGCTACCCCGACTTGGTTGAGATCAATCGGGCTATACGGGCAGTCGTGTGGGCTGAGAACCATACCGGCTGTTAACCAGGCCGGTAGAGACCGGTCAGGTATATAAATATTATATAGGACTAAGATCCACTATACGGGCAGTTGAATGGGTTGAGAACCATCCCAACTGTTAACCAGGCTGGTAGAGACCGGTCGGGTATATAAATATTATATAGGACAGAGGTTCACTATACGGGCAGTTAATGGGTTGAGAACCATCCCAACTGTTAACCAGGCTGGTAGAGACCGGTCAGGTATATAAATATTATACAGAGTTGCGGCTCATCGGTCGGTTGCGATCGACCCCTCCGTGCTGTGAGACGGGGTAGGGTGCTGCGGGGCCGTGTTAGAGCTATATGCGCTGACCCTCATGTATGGGCATGCGATTGGTCCTGTGGCGCCAACAGAGTGTGCTATGTGATGAGATATGGATGAGTTGTGTTTATAAGTATATTGGGGGATGTGACTATGGGATTTATGCTGGGGATTGTTTATGTTGGGTTATGATTATTAATTGTGCTCAGCTTTATCTGTCTTGCCTGTTGTGGATTGTATACGCTTGTTATAACTGTTGCTTGTGTCTTGCCTTATCTGTCGAGTCTTTCCCGGTTTTAAAAACTAGAGTCTCGTAGGATATATCTTCATGCTTCAAAATGGTTTTCGTATATCTATATATATATCTCTATATGTAATGTATTTCAACGCGTTGGAGTGGGTTACCAGCATCTCTCGCTGAACAGATATATTTGGCTTTCAGGCACAGAAGAGTAGGTCACTGGAGCGCGCTAGAACTTGGAACGTAGAAGTAGTTAGTTTCCCCTTCGGCCTGCGTGCCATGTTTACGCATTTACATTATTGAGACATTAGTTAGTTAGCTTGTGCACCTGAGTTCTCTAGCTCAGGTGTGGCATAGCACCCCGTACTGTTGTATTCTGTTTTGGGATTTAATAAGATTTCACCTTTATTTCATAAGTTTTAAATATCCTGAAAATCTGGGGTGTTACATGCGTGCCTTGATTTGCATTTGGATATTAATTACGCTTTGTTAGTTAGTTTAGCTTGTGCATCTGAGTTCTCTAGCTCAGGTGTGGCATAACACCCCGACTATCGTGATTAGTTTATGCTCTGTTTGGGAATTAATAATAGATTTGCCTTTATTTCATAAGCTTAAAAGTTTTAAAAAGTAGGGGTGTTACACAGCAAGTGCTGGACACCCCCACAAGGGCATATATGCCAAAAGATTTCTTAGCCACTCGGCTTCATGGTTTGCCAGGTCTAGAGTTATGAACTCAGCTTCCATAGTTGACCTGTCAATGCATGATTGTTTAGTTGACTTCCATGATATAACTGCTCCGCACATAAAGAACACGTATCCACTAGTTGAGCCTACCTCATCACTGTCATTTACCCAATTTGCATCGCAAAACCCTTCCAGCACTGTCGAGTGTCCTTTATAATTAAGCCCCAGTCCATCGTGCCTCGAAGGTATCAGAGTACTCTTCTCAATGCATCCCAATGCAGAGTACTAAGATTGTGTGTATAGCGACTGAGCTTGTTCACTACAAATGCAATATCAGGTCTAGTATAATTCATTAAAAACATAAGCTTCCAATTATCTTTGCATACTCCTTTTGAGACACACTTGCACCTACGTTTTTTGACAGTTTGATACTGGGATCATAAGGGGTTTTAGCAGGAGTTACCTCATAACTCTCAAACATCTTTAGAAGTTTCTCTGTATAATGGCTTTGAGATAAGAGATAACCATTGTAAGTCTTCGTGACTTTTATCCCAAGTATTACATCGGCTTCCCCTAAGTCCTTCATCTCAAACTTGTCACATAGAGTTTTTTTAGTTTCATTTATAACCTCAATATTTGAGCTAAAAATTAACATGCCATCTACATAGAGACAAATGACTACAACACTTGACTCTATTTCTTTAGTATATAAGCAAGCATCTGATCAGTTAGTAGAATAACCCAGATCTAATAAGGTTTTATGAAATTTTTCATACCACTGCTTAGGGGCTTGCTTCAAGCCATATAGAGATCTTTTAAGCCTGCATACTTTTCCTTCTTGCCCTGGATCAACACTATAACACCCCACTTTTCTAACTCTTAATTTACAACCCTAAACAGTCATTTACATCACTAAGCACCGGAAATAAAATAACTAAAAAGATAAATAGTGGGAGTGTCACCGCCACAACCACCACTCCGTGGCGATTGCACAGGCTAAGGGGTAAAACTATAAATAAGTTAAAAATCTAGCATCCAAATAAAATATTTGAAACATAAGGGGGAAAAATGTAACCCCGATAGTTTACATCATCCTAAAAAACATAGAGTCAATAAGTCTAAAATCCATAACATGATCATCAATAAAACTAGAGTTTAGACATCTCAAACTAAGAGACTAATCTAACTTGATCTCTTCTCACTGCTGGGCCCACCTGAAAGGGGTTTTGCAAGCAACACATAGACAAATAGGAAAACACCCGTTAGCACGAAGCTAAGTATAACCACACTCAACCCTGTAAAGCATTCTAGCATTTACTTTGAAAAAAATTGATTTCTTTATAAACAATAAACTCATCTCGAATCATCTTTAGATCTAACACATACTTTCTAGATGCTTGCACCCTATTATATCAGCTGGCATGCTCATATGTATGTGTGTATATATATATATATATATATATATATATATATATATATATATATATAAAAGACTATTCACTTAAATTCATCAGCATATAAACTCCTCAAATAACTTAACAAGCAATTCAGGCTTATAGATAGGATCATGCTAATAAACCATATAATAGGTATTCTCATGCTTTCATATTCTCATCTCTTAATTCGATAAACAAGACTATTAATGCAACTAAACGATTATAAATCAACATTCTCATTATGTACTCTCATGCGATACTTTACTCAAATGCAATCTTGTGCAATGCTATAATGATACTCGTATGCAATCTCGTGCAACAATGTACTCATACTCTTATGCAATCTCTTGCAATACTATAAACATACTCATATGCAATCTCGTGCAACAATATACTCATATTCATATGCAATCTCGTGCAATACTATAATCATACTCATATGCAATCTCGTGCAATACTATAATCATACTCAGATGCAATCTCGTGCAATACTATAATCATACTCATATGCAATCTCGTGCAATACTATAATCATGCTCATATGCAATCTCGTGCAATACTATAACCATACTCATATGCAATCTCGTGCAATACTATAATCATGCTCATATGCAATCTCGTGCAATACTATAATCATGCTCATATGCAATCTCGTGCAATACTATAATCATACTCATATGCAATCTCGTGCAATACTATAATCATGCTCATATGCAATCTCGTGCAATACTATAATCATACTCATATGCAATCTCGTGCAATACTATAATCATGCTCATATGCAATCTCGTGTAATACTATAATCATACTCATACGCAATCTCGTGCAATACTATAATCATACTGTTAGGAATATGTTGTAATAGATTTTAATATGCCAAATTGTATTTTAGAATCTCCAATTTTATTTGTTAAGTCTAGGCGTGTCATAAACCATGAAAGGAAAATTAAGAAATATAGATAAAGTGAAAAATACGAAGAAGGAGATGTATGCATATGATATGTATACTTAAATAAGCCCACACGCCCCAACTCAAAGAAGAAGTCATACTGATAATCTCATATGAAGAAACGAGAAGCAAAGGAGATTGCATGAAGTTATCTTGGAGATCAAGCATCTATGGAAAGAAAGAAAAGAAAGAAGTACATCAAGGAGAATGCTATAATGACTAATAATTCGTACAGGCGAGATGGATGAAAGCTTGATGTATAAACTGCATGGTCTCAGGTTCGAAACTCACACTCTATAATTCTATATGGCAAAATTAAAGAAGCCAAATCAAAAGACCTAGTCAAAGTCTTTATTAAGTCAAGATGGTCAAGATGAAGTTTCATCAAACTCTATATATAGAGTGAGTAAGAGATGCTGGTCAAGATGGTCGCTATATAATCAAACTATATATATATATAGTATATAGAGTGAGTAAGAGATGCTGGTCAAGATGGTCTCAAACTATATATATATATAGTATATAGAGTGAGTAAGAGATGCTGGTCAAGATGGTCGCTATATAATCAAACTATATATATATAGTGAGGAAGTTTCATCAAACTGAAGACTGAAGTTAAGAGCTGACCAAGATCAAACTATATATAGTGAGGAAGTTTCATCAAACTGAAGTTAAGAGCACACTATATATAATGAGGAAGTTTCATCAAACTGAAGTTAAGAGCATACTATATATAGAGTGAGGAAGAGGAAGTTTCATCAAACTGAAGTTAAGAGCATACTATATATAATGAGGAAGTTTCATCAAACTGAAGTTAAGAGCATACTATATATAGTGAGGAAGTTTCATCAAACTGAAGTTAAGCATACTATATATAATGAGGAAGTTTCATCAAACTGAAGTTAAGAGCATACTATATATAGTGAGGAAGTTTCATCAAACTAAAGTTAAGAGCTGACCAAGATCAAACTATATATAGTGAGGAAGTTTCATGAAACTGAAGCTAAGAGCTGACCAAGATCAAACTATATATAGTGAGGAAGTTTCATCAAACTAAAGTTATGGTCAAACTATATATAGTGAGGAAGTTTCATCAAACTGAAGCTAAGAGCTGACCAAGATCAAACTATATATAGTGAGGAAGTTTCATCAAACTAAAGTTAAGAGCTGACCAAGATCAAACTATATATAGTGAGGAAGTTTCATCAAACTAAAGTTAAGAGCATACTATATATAGTGAGGAAGTTTCATCAAACTGAAGTTAAGAGCTGACCAAGATCAAACTTATAGTGAGAAAACAGATGAAGACTGAAGTCTAGTAAGAGACCAAGATCATCACTCATAGGCCGAATAAACAACTTCATCAGTAGCCCATTGGCCGAATACAAACAACAACTTCATCAGTAGCCCATATAGAGAGATTAAAATAGATGAAATTCCCAATTCATATAGAGAGATTAAAATACTCAGAAGATGAAATTCCCAATTCATCAGTAGCCGATGATCTACATCAGAATTATTTTAAGAGCCTCTTCACCTGAAGACACGATCTGCATCAGAAATATTTTAAGAGTCTCTTCACATGGACCAAGAGCTAAACAACGGTTGAAATATCTCAAATGTCAAAGATATTATTTTTAATAAGATCTTCTGAAGAAGTTACAGATCCTCTGCAAAGGGTACAAGAATTCAAATTTGAGATTTGAAATTCAAATTTGAAATTGTCTTTTTCCAACGGACAACTTCTCAAAATCAGCTATAAAAGGATGAAGATTGAAGCAGATGAAAGCACTTCCAGCACTTCCAACACAAGAAACGAACAGTACATACGAATAAGTGCTATACTCAAAAGTGAGAAAATATTCAAGTGAGAAAAACACTCAGAGCGCAAAGAGAAAATATTCAAGAGTGTTTAAAATCTTCATCATTGAGAGACTTGCTGCATATTGAAAATCCATTCAAGAAGTCTCAAAGTTTCAACAAACTATATATAGTAAGAGCTGAAGTTAGAGATGAAGTTTCAAAGGCTATATATAGTGAGAGCTGATGTTAGAGATGAACTTTCAATCAAGGATTGAAATCTCACCACCAGTAAGAAACCAAGATCAAAGCGATCTCATTGGCCGAATACAAACAACTTCATCAGTTGGCCGAATACAAACAACTTCATCAACCAACTTCATCAGTTGGCTGAATACAAACAACTTCATCAGTAGCCTATATAGAGAGATTAAAATACTCATAAGATGAAATTCCCAGAAGGCATGATCTACATCAGAATTATTTTAAGAGCCTCTTCACCTGAAGACACGATCTGCATCAGAAATATTTTAAGAGTCTCTTCACATGGACCAAGAGCTAAGCAACGGTTGAAATATCTCAAATGTCAAAGATATTATTTTTAATAAGATCTTCTGAAGAAGTTACAGATCCTCTGCAAAGGGTACAAGAATTCAAATTTGAGATTTGAAATTCAAATTTGAAATTGTCTTTTTTCAACGGACAACCTCTCAAAATCAGCTATAAAAGGATGAAGATTGAAGCAGATGAAAGCACTTCTAGCACTTCCAACACAAGAAACGAACAGTACATACGAATAAGTGCTATACTCAAAAGTGAGAAAATATTCGAGTGAGAAAAACACTCAGAGCGCAAAGAGAAAATATTCAAGAGTGTTTAAAATCTTCATCATTGAGAGACTTGCTGCATATTGAAAATCCATTCAAGAAGTCTCAAAGTTTCAACAAACTATATATAGTAAGAGCTGAAGTTAGAGATGAAGTTTCAAAGGCTATATATAGTGAGAGCTGATGTTAGAGATGAAGTTTCAATCAAGGATTGAAATCTTACCACCAGTAAGAAACCAAGATCAAAGCGATCTCATTGGCCGAATACAAACAACTTCATCAGTTGGCCGAATACAAACAACTTCATCAACCAACTTCATCAGTTGGCCGAATACAAACAACTTCATCAGTAGCCTATATAGAGAGATTAAAATACTCAGAAGATGAAATTCCCAGAAGGCATGATCTACATCATAATTATTTTAAGAGCCTCTTCACGTGAAGACACAATCTACATCAGAAATATTTTAAGAGTCTCTTCACATGGACTAAGAGCTAAGCAACGGCTGAAATATCTCAAATGTCAGAGATATTATTTTTAATAAGATCTTCTGAAGAAGCTACAGATCCGCTGCAAAGGGTACAAGAATTCAAATTTGAGATTGTCTTTTTCCAACGGACAACTTCTCAAAATCAGATATAAAAGGATGAAGATTGAAGCAGATAAAAGCACTTCCAGCACTTCCAACACAAGAAAAGAACAGTACATACGAACAAGTGCTATACTCAAAAGTGAGAAAATATTCAAGTGAGAAAAATACTCAGAGCTCAAAGATAAAATATTCAAGAGTGTTTAAAATCTTCATCATTGAGAGACTTGCTGCATATTGAAAATCCATTCAAGAAGTCTCAAAGTTGGAAGCCAGTGAAACTTGTTTTTCTACAAACAAGTGATACAGCAGTGTCGGAGGCACTAGGCGTGATTAGTGCGGGCTTTGTGATCAAAACACTAGATCACGGAATACGTCGAAGACGGGGGGAAAGTAACACGGAGTTGTGAAATCCTGGATTGTCACACGGAGCTGTGAGATCCGAAACAGCAGTGTTGGAGGCACTGGGCGTGATTGGTGCGAGCTTGGTGATCAAAGCACTAGATCAAGGGATACGTCGACCGGATCGTGGAAGACAGGGGGAAAAGTAGCACAGAGCTGTGAAATCCTGGAAAGTAGCATGGAGCTGTGAAATCCGAAGCAGTAGTGTTGGAGTCACTGGGCGTGATTAGTGTGGGCTTAGTGATCAAAGCACTAGATCACGGAAATTCATTGTATCTAGGAACCAAGAAGTGGTGGATATAGTGAATAGCTCTTGGACCATAAGAGCAAGTGGAGTAGGGGGATTACATCACCTCCGAACCACTATAAATTTCCTTGTGTCATTTACTGCTTATCACGTGGATATACTTGACACAATCACACAACTCGTATTTATTTATTCCGCTTCGTACAAGACTTTAACAATCTAGTTAAGAGTTTTGGTTTTTCTATCGCTTCAACAATTGTTGTATTCGTGAAAACGTTTAAAAGTCTATTCACCCCCCCCCCCCTCTAGACTTTTACCACACCCCCTTTGGGACCAACAATTGGTACCAGAGCAGGCTGTCTATTTGTGTCAATTTGTTTCGAAGCAAGTTGCCTATTTGGATCAACCTTGTTTCTGACTGCTAGACAGATCCATTTTACCAAGTGTGTGATTGGATTATTTTAATCTTTTCCCTCGTGAAAATGAATAAGGATTTAGCACAAAATTTATTATTCTCACTTGATAAATTTGATGATTGGAAAGTTCGTATGCAGGTTCATTTATCGGCCTTACACGATGAAATGTGGGAAGTCATTTCTAATGGACCGATTGAAATACTGAAAGCCAACACGACATTTCTTCTATCATCCGATGCTCAACAATATGTACCAAAGCCGAAACTGGAATGGTCATCAGACGATAGACAGAGAAATAATCGTGATAACATTGCCAAAGATATTCTATTCAAAACCGTTGATGATACAATATTCCCAAAAATTCAAAAATGCACAACCGCGAAAGAAATTTGGGATACTCTCATCAAGATCGGTGAAGGCGATGAACAAGAAAAAGACAACAAGCTCACGATAGCCATGAAAAAGTTCGAAGATTTCAAAATGCTATCAAGTGAAAACATTGTTGATATGGAAGCAAGAATGATCAAAACTCTTGGAGAGATTAATGATCTTGGCAAAGAGATTAGCCAAAAAGAAATCAATCTCAAAATCTTACGAGGCTTACTATCCGCATGGGACATGAAGGTTACGGCTATGCGAGATCACCGAGATCTAAGAACATTGTCAACTGACAAATTGTTTAGTGATCTTAAAGCTTATGAGTTTGAAATGAAGGCCAAAAATGATGAAGATTATGAAGTTCGAAATCCAGCTCTATTGGCCGAACAATCGTCAACCTCCAGGTCAGTAGATAATGTTGATTTTATGACTGATGAACAATTTGCTCTTTTTTCTTAAAAAGTTCGGAAATTCATGCGAAAAGGAGACAACAAATATTCATCACGAAGAAATCAAAATTTCCCTCGTGGAAACCAAAATGGCGTATGGAAGCCGAATGAAGAAAAAGTTGAAGAAATGAACGATCTATGTTACAATTGCCGCAAACCCGGACATTTTAAAATAAATTGTCCGCATCCGATCGTTAGCAAATATCAAGGCAAAAACGTTGAATTTACATCAAATAAATTCGACAACAAAGATCGGAGATTCAAACGTGACAAAAGAAAGGCTCTCATGAGCAATGAGCCGAATGAAGTTGACGAATCCAACGAATCGTCATCAAGTGACGAAAGCTCAAGTTCGGAAGATGATAGGGCGCTAGTATGCAAATCAATTGAGTTGAGTTCAAATGAAGATTGTCTTATGGCTCTTGGAGCACGGGAAGAAGAGGTAACATCTAATTCTTTTACTTCAGTTAGTTCTTCCTTTTCTCGTGAATCTATTGGCAATCTAATGCGAGATTGGTAAGAGATCTTGGCCACTCATTCTCAACTCAAGGAGCGCAATAATATTCTAATTCTTGAAAAAGAAGAAATGAATAAAAAGTTGCAAAATGCTTTACTAGAAGTGAGTAATTTGAAGAGTAAAAATATTTGCCTTCAAGAAGAGTGTAAAGCAAGAGAGGTTAGAGAACATAATCTAAGAGCTACCATTGCTACATTTACTAATTCGTCCAAGATCATGGATAAAAGGGTAAACATGCAAAAGCCATCAGGAAATAAGACAGGACTTGGTTATGACTCCACATGTTCTCAAACCCCTCCAAAACTGACTAACCTTACTGCTACTTTAAATAATAAAGTTCAAGTGATAAAATTTGTGAAAAGTCAGGATAGCACAATGAAACGAGGACTTGGCTATCAACCAAATGCAAAAATGAATACTGCTAGGCCGAACCACGTTAATTTCACGGCTAAGCATTCAAAATTCATTAAGTGCAAAAGATATGCCAATGAGTTAAGTGCAAAAACACCTCATAGGAAAGTGGGAAGTTTTCCAAGGATTGGGGTTGGGAGATTATGTCCCATTGAGCAAGATTGGTTGTGTAATTATAAACCATGGAACAAGTTCAGGTTTAATGCTTTTCATAGGCTAAAACAACAATCTACTTCCCAGGTGTCAAAATACAAAAATAATTTTCAAAACCAGGCACCAAAAGTATTTTCTAGAGTCAATTTTGATTATCAAGTCTCAAATGGTTACAAACCACCTTATCTTAATTCAATAAGATCTAAGTGGGTTTGGTTACCAAACATCACTAACAAAAAAGGACCCAAGCGAGAATGGGTACCTAAAAATAATTAATCTTTTTTGTAGGATGTTTGGTACATCGATAGTGGCTGCTCCCGCCACATGACGAGAAATAAATCATATGTAGTGAATTTGAAGAAAATCGATGGACCAAAAGTGATTTTTGGAAGAAATCAAAATTATGGAATTACCAAAGGAGTTGGTACGATTGAAAGAAATGGAATAAAAATTGAAGATGTATCGTACGTGGAAGGTTTGAAGTTCAACCTGTTGAGTACTAGTCAATTTTGTGATAAAGGCTATCTTGTGGCATTTTCCAAAGATAAGTGCCTAATAAAAAATGAGACAACAAAGGAAATAGTACTCACTGGAGCAAGGAAGAAAAACATGTACGTGGTTGATTGGAGCACAAGCAAAGAGTATGTATGCTTAATGGCCAGAAATTCGAATGAAGCAAATTGGGAATGACATAGAAGCTCAACCATCTAAACTTTAACAATCAATCAACTTTCAAAGAAGAATCTTGTTAAAGGTTTACCAAATATTGTCTTCAAGAAGGACCAAGTGTGCGACGCATGCCAACGAGGAAAACAAATTAAATCGTCGTTCAAATCAAAGACGCAAGAGTCAACGTCAAGACCGCTAAGCTTACTACACATGGACTTATTTGGACAGGTTGATCCAATAAGTGTAAGTGGTAAGAAATATAATCTTGTTGTTGTTGATGATTTTTCCAGGTACACTTGGACCGTGTTTATCAAGAAGAAAAGCGAAGTTGAGCAAGTGCTACCAAAGCTATTGAAGCAACTCCAAAATGAGAAGGATATGATAATATCAAAAATTCGAACTGATCGTGGAACCGAGTTCGTGAATAGCATGATTCAGCCATTTTGCGATGCACAAGGAATTTCTAATCAATTATCTACCGCGAGAACGCCACAACAAAATGGCGTAGCCGAAAGAAGAAACTGGACGCTTAAAGAAGCCACACGAGTGACGATCAGTGCATCCGGTCTCCCGAAAAGATATTGGGCGGAAGCTATCAATACTGCTTGCTACACACAAAATAGAAGCATGATTCACAAGCAGTATAAGATGACGCCATATGAATTATACAAAGGGAGAAAACAAGATATTAGTTATTTTCATATCTTTGGATGCAAATGTTTTATTTATATTAATGATAAATTGCATCTAAAAGCTTTCGATGAGCGTGCAGATAAAGGAATTTTTCTAGGATATTCGACTACAAGCAAAGCATTCAATGTATTAAACAAAAGAACAATGGTGGTTCAAAAGTCCATACACGTGGTGTTTGATGAAAAATCGCACGTCAAAAATAGTGCACTGGACGTGGATGACATACAAAATGGTAACAGGTGTCAAATTGATTTTGGTTATACTAATGATACGTGTGAAGATAATATTTTGCAGGGTTTAGATGAGCTCGAAACCAATTCTCTAGAAAATCCAATCTCTCATCCAGAAAGTGCATGTGGCGCAATTCATTATAATATTAATAGAGATGAGGTTGGAGATCCAATTGGAGATCCAATTAGAGATGAGGTTGGAGATTTAGTTGGAGATCCAATTAGAGATTTGGTTGGAGATCAAGTTGGAGACCACGGAATTAATGATGAAATTCGAACAGATCACTCCAGTTCTCAACTAGCGAACCCATCCAGTATGATGCACCCATATGAACCAGATTTGAGATGGCTAAAAAATCACCCTCCAGATTTAGTCATCGGAAATATACTCGATGGCGTAAAGACAAGATCCTCAACCATGGAAGCATGGTTCATGTGCTATTTATCTCAAATTGAACCAAAGGAAGTGCACGAAGCTCTAAATGGTTCGAGTTGGATTGATGCCACGCAAGAGGAGCTTGATCAATTCAAAAGAAACGACATTTCGGAACTAGTTCCAAGACCAAATGATCACAATGTTGTAGGAACAAAATGGGTCTTCCGGAACAAAGCAAACGAAGACGGCGTAATTGTTAGGAATAAAGCAAGGCTCGTTGCAAAGGGATATTCGCAAGAGGAAGGAATAGATTTTGATGAAACCTTTGGACCCGTAGCAAGACTCGAAGCTATAAGAATTTTCCTAGCTTATGCCGCACACAAGGACTTCACCGTCTACCAAATGGACGTCAAGAGCGCATTCTTGAACGGATTACTTGAAGAAGAAGTTTATGTCGAACAACTCTCAGGTTTTGAGGTAAAAGGCGAAGGTGACAAAGTCTACAAACTTAAAAAGGCATTGTATGGGTTGAAACAAGCACCGAGAGCTTGATATGATACTGTAACACCACGTGTTACGAACCATAAACCAATTAATTATTTACCCAGAAAAAGGGATTAAATCTCATTAATTAATTAAGAAAGGCCCACCATGGTCCATGGGCCCTTATCCCTAAAACCAATCCCCTAGTCCTATAGGAAATAGAATTAGCAAACCCATACCACTTAGACCGTAATTAGGAATCTTAAATATATAAATAGGGACATAGGAGGCACATAGATCTCACATCACAAATAATCTCTCACCACACAAGAAGTTCCAAGAATTCCGCTAGGAGAAATCAAGAAAGGAGAAATCTTAAAGAAAAACCCTTCATAGCCAAGGAAATTAAATAAGGCTAAGAGGTAACCCATGTCTTAACAAAACCTATTTTCTTTGCTATAATCTCCTTCTTTGGCTTCTTCTCTATACTCGTGTCTTGGTAAATCATTTATGGTATTGATGATATGATCATGGTGATTGATGAGATGAATTTATGTGTGATCTCGATGATCATGATGATGATAAGAGGTTCTTGATAAATCTCGATGTTTCTTGATATTAAAAGATGAATAACGATCTTGATAATTTAAAAATGATTAGAGCCCTAGGATGAATCGTGAAATTCATGTTGTGATATTCTTGTTATATTTGGGTGGGAATTTGCATGTTCGGGAGTTGATTATGCTTAGAAGTCATGATAGGTTTTGTGCTATATGATTCTTGCTTTTGATCCGTTAATTGTCTACGTGGTGTCATCAATTGCGTTTAAAAGTGTCTAAGCATGGTTTCGGGTGCCACAAAGGATCCCGGGACGGTTATTTTAATAAAGATTTAGTGGGGGGTAGGTGGGGGTAGGGGAACCCGGGTAGGTGGCGGGTCCCCTACCCCCACTTACCCCCCACTGACTCTTTTTCACCAAAAACGCCCCGGGAACCTTTGTGGAACCCGGAACCATGCTTAGACACTTTCAAACGCAACTGATAACACACGTAGACAATTAACGGGTCAAAATCAAGAAACATACGGCACATAACCTATCATGCTTTTCTAAACATAATCAACACCCAAACATACAAATTCCCACCCAATCTACCAAGAATAATACCATACGAATCCCACGATATAACCTAGGGTTCTAATTACTTTTAAATCAACAAGAACACAATTCATCTTTTAATATCACGATTCGGTAGGAATATCATATAAACATCAAGAACATCATATAATCATCAAGAACATCAAGAACACCATATAATCATCAAGAACCTCTTATCATCAAGATTACCCATGGAATCATAACACCAATTATCAAGATCATTATAACGAATCATCAACACACAAGAATATGGGGGAAATCCTAAGAGGGGAATCATAGCTATGAAAATAGGTTTTGTTGAGACATGGTTTACCTTTTAGGCTTAATTAATTCCTTGGCTATGAAGGGTCTTTCTTGAAGCTTTCTCCTTTCTTGATTTCTCCTAGGGGAATTCTTGGAACTTCTTGTGTGGTGAGGGATTATTGTGGTGGGGGGTTCTAGGTGCCTCTTAAGTCCCCTATTTATATATTTAGGAGTCTTAATTAGGAACTAATATATTGGCTTGCTAATTCTATTCCTTTAAGGGCTAGGGGTTGGGTTTTAGGGGTGAGGGCCCACGGACCATGGTGGGCCTTTTCCCTAATTAATTATTGTAATTTAATTCTTTCTTTGGATAATTGGTTAAATGGTTAATTGGTTTTAGGGGTCGTAACACGAGGTGTTCCACTCTCCCCCCCTTAACGGGAAGCTTCGTCCCCGAAGCTTGGTTCTTGTCGGGCGACTCCCTCTTGGTTACCTGGTGTGAAGAGTTCGGGGTAGCGTTCCTTCATTGTGTCCTTGAGTTCCCATGTTGCTTCTTCGGTGCCATGGTTGGTCCAGAGGACTTTTACCATTTCTATGGCCCGACGACGGGTGGTTCTTGTCTTGGTGTCCAGGATTCTTACTGGTCTTTCTTCGTATGCTAGAGACTCGTCGAGGTCCACGACCTCGGGTTGTAGCACGTAGCTTGGGTCGTGCACGTATTTCTTTAGCTGGGATATGTGGAATACGTTGTGTACTCTTTCTAGTTCGATGGGTAGAGCGAGGCGGTAGGCTAGATTCCCGACCCTTTTTATGATTTCATAAGGGCCGATAAATCGGGGGCTGAGTTTTCCTTTTCTTCCGAATCTCATTACCCCTCGTGTGGGTGAGATTCTTAACCAAACCTTGTCCCCGGGGTTGAATTCGACTTGTTTTCTCTTTAGGTCGGCGTAGGATTTTTGGCGATCTTGAGCAGCCTTCATCCTTTCTTGGATGTGTTTGACCTTGGTTATGGTGTCTTGTAGGTATTGGGGCCCTAGTGTCACCGGGTCGACCATGTCCTCCCAACACAAGGGAGTTCTTCATTTTTGTCCGTATAAGGCTTCGTAGGGTGCCATACGGATGCTTGCGTGGTAGCTGTTGTTGTACGAGAATTCAATGACGTCTAGGTGTTCTTGTAACACCCCGTGTTACGGCCTTTAAATCCTGGATTAATTATTTAATTAATCCCGCTAATAATAATTAAATATGATTAATTATGTTAGGTTCCCCTTTAATTAATTAATAGGGTCCACCATGAACCGTGGACCCTTGCCTAAATTAGAGGCTTAAGCCTATTAGGAATAAAGATAGTAAACCTTTTACTATTCAGATCCTAATTAGGAATCCTAGACCTAGTTATCTATTAGGAATAAAGGAAGTAGGTCTTTTACTATTCAGATTGTGATTAGGATCCGCTTTAATTAATATGGACCCTTATCCCTAAAGTAAGTCCCTGAGCCCTATAAGGAATAGAATTAGTAAACCCATACCATTCAGGCCCTAATTAGGAGTTTTAAATATATAAATAGGGAACTTAGGAGACACCTAGAACTCCCCACACGCCTAAACGCCCCATCGCTCAGGAGAGCTCCAAGAATTCCTTTAGAAGAAATCAAGAAAGCAAGAAAGCTTAAAGAAAGATCCTTCATAGCCAAGGAATTAATTAAGGCTAAGAGGTAACCCATGTCTCAACAAAACCTATTTTCATAGCTATGATTTCCCCTTAGGGTTTCCCCCATATTGTTGTAAATGGCGATTGATGATGATTATTATTGATGTCGATATAATGATTCCATGAGGAATCTTGATAATCTTGATATTGGGAGTTTCTTGATAATTATGATGTTCTTGATGATTAATTGGGGTTTTGATGATTATGTGTTGTTCTTGATGATTATGATGTTTTTGATGATTAATTGGTATCCTTGATGATTATGTGTTGTTCCTACCGAATCTTGCAATTAGAACACGAATTGTATTCTTGTTGATATAAAAGTGATTAGAACCCTAGGTTGTATCGTATGATATTATTCTTGGATCATCGGGTGGGGAAATCGCATGTGTGGGTGTTGATTATGCATGATAGGTTAGGTGCCGTTCGTTTCTCGTATTTGATCCGTTAATTGTCTACGTGTTGTCGTTAATTGCGTTGTAAAGTGTCTAAGCATGGTTTCGGGTTCCACAACGGTTCCCGGGGCGAAAAGTGATGAAAAGAGTCAGTGGGGGGTAGGTGGGGGTAGGGGACCCGCCACCTACCCGTGGCAACTCCGGGCAGTTCCGGCAGCGGGCAGCCGGCGGGCGGGCAGCTGCCCGCCGGGCACCCGCTGCCCGGAACGGTGATGGCCGGCGGGTGGACCCCCACCCACCGGCTACCCGCTGGAATTTTCCCCCCTCGGGACCTCGGCTTCCCCGTTTGATGTTTCCCCGATCCCTGTGGTGTCCCAACGGACCCCGTTTGTCGTGCCTATGTCTAGTTTGATATTTCGGGTACCGTTCGTAGGTTTATGAGTCTATTATATTGCATGCTAGTTGAATTGGTATCCCGTTGACCTAGGTGGAAGAAGTATGAACCCCTTAGGACTATTCTTAGTACGTGATGGATCACGCATAAGGTTGTTATACGCTTTGTCCCCCTTCCCAATGTGTAATGTGGGTTGCATGTGCTTGCTATGTGTTATGTGTGCGTGTTGCCCCAATTCGGTTGCGATCGGATTGGTTATCCTGAGTTGCGGTTCAGAAGCCGGCTACAGTCAGATGGGAATTCCTGGCTGCAGCCGGATGACGGTACCCTGGGCTGCGGTCCAGAAGCTGGTTGTAGTCAGATGGGAATTCCTGGCTGCAATCAGGTGACATCTTTCCTGAGCTGCGGTTCAGAGGCTGGCTGTAGTCAGATGGGAATTCCTGGCTACAGTCAGATGACACACTCTCTTGGGCTGCGGTCCACTGTTCGGTTGCGATCAAACATTATGATGAGCTGCGGTTCATCTGTCGGTTGCGATCGACCTCCCCGTGTTGCGATACGGGGCATGGTGCTGTGGGGCCGTGTCAGAGCTATATGCGCTGACCCGCATGTATGGGCATGCGAGTGGTCCTGTGGCGCCAACAACGTCCATTATGTGTTGTGACATGGAAGAGTTGTGATTATGAGTGTCTTGGGGGATGTGACTATGGGATTTATATTGGGGATTGTTCATGTTGGGTTATGATCATTGTTTATGCTCTGCCTTATCTGCCTTATCTGTTGTGAACTGCATATGCTCGTATAACTGTTGATTGTGTCTGACCTGATCTGTCGAGTCATTCCCGGTTTTTAAAGCTAGAGTTCGTAGGATATATTCTCATGCTCAAAATGGTTTTCGTATATCTATATATATATTGCTATATGTATTGTATTTCAACGCATTGGAGTGGGTTACTAGCATCTCTCGCTGAACAGATATATTTGGCTTTCAGGCACAGAGGATTAGAGCACTGGAGCGCGCTAGAACTGGAGCGTAGAAGTAGTATAGTTTCCCCTTCGGCCTGCGTGCCATGTTATGCATTTATATTTCGGAGGATAGTAGTTAGACAGCCTGTGCACCTGGGTTCTCCAGCCCAGGTGTGGCATAGCACCCCGTACACTTATGTTACGCTTTGGGATTTAATGAGATGTTACCTTTATTATTAAGTTTTAAATGTCTTGAAAATCAGGGGTGTTACAGTTCTTCCCATGTCCCTTGGAAGTCTAACACACAGGCCCTCAGCATGTCTTCGAGAGTCTGAATGGTTCTCTCGGTTTGGCCGTTAGTGGTGGGGTGGAATGCCGTACTTAGTTTCAGTTGTGTCCCCAAGGCCGATTGTAGTGACTTCTAGAATTTTGAGAGGAACCTAGAGTCTCTATCGGACACAATTTTTCGGGGAATTCCGTGGTATTTCACCACTCGGGCTAGGTAGTCTTGGGCTAGTTGTGTCATCGTCCATGTCTCCTTCATGGCAATGAATCGCGCCGTTTTGGTTAGTCGGTCCACTATGACCCAAATTTTATCCTTGCCGGTTTTTGTTGGGGGTAATCCTCCGACGAAGTCCATGGATATGGAATCCCACTTTCTTTGTGGTATCTCAAGGCGTTGCACGAGCCCCTTGGGTTTGCATCGTTCGGCCTTCACCCTTTGGCAGTTCAGGCATTTGGCCACGAAATCTGTGACTTCCTTTTTCATGTTGGGCCACCAAAACGACCTTTTGACCTCTTGGTATAGTTTGTCACCCCCGGGGTGCACCGAGTATGGGGTGTTGTGTCCTTCCTCCAAGATTTGTTGTTTTAAGTGGAGATGCGTCGTGGGTACGCACCACCTACCTTGGTAGCGGAGACTGCCATCTTTGTGTATTTTGAAGGGTCCTTCTTTCCCTTGGGTTAGGTCTAGGTTTATTTTATCTAGTTCCGGATCTTGCTGCTGTCCTATTTTGATTTCTTTGACGAGTGTGGGTATGATTTGTGTGTTGAATAGGTGGATCTCGGGGTGGGTTTGATTTTGCTTTATTATTTCCAAGTTCAGCTTCTGGAAGTCTTTGTACAGCTGGTCGGGTAGGACCCAGGTGGCGTTGAGGGAGTGGTTAGCCTCCCTACTTAGGGCGTCTGCCACAATGTTAGTTTTTCCCTCGTGGTACTGAATGTCTAGGTCTTAGTCTTTTATGAGTTCTAGCCACCTTCGTTGTCTCATGTTTAGGTCTTTCTGGGTGAAGGTGTACTTTAGGCTCTTATGGTCTGTGTAGATCTTGCATTGCACTCCGTATAGGTAGTGCCTCCAAATTTTCAGCGCGAATACGATAGCGGCTAGCTCGAGGTCATGGGTGGGGTAATTTTCTTCGTGGGTTTTGAGTTGCCTGGATGCGTATGCTATTACTTTTCCCTTTTGCATTAACACGCAACCCAACCCCTTTTTGGAGGCGTCACTGAAGACCTCAAATCCCTCCACTCCGGAGGGGATAGCTAGTACGGGTGCCGTGGTTAGTTTATCTTTCAATTCCTGAAAGGCCGCGATGCAGTTGTCGTCCCATCGGAACGGGGTCTCCTTTTTCATGAGTTTGATGAGAGGTTGAGCTATTTTAGTAAAGTCGGGTACAAACCTCCTGTAGTAACCAGCCAGGCCTAGGAAGCTGCGGACCTCTGACAGCGAACTTGGTGTGGTCTATTCCTTAACGGCACGGACCTTGGCGGGGTCTACCTTAATTCCTTCTTTGGTTATCACGTGGCCTAGGAAGGCCACGCTGTCTTTCCAGAATTCGCATTTGGAGAACTTAGCGTATAGTTGGTGTTCTCTTAGAGTTTGCAAGGTTATGCGGAGGTGCCTTTCGTGTTCTTCCTTGTTTCGGGAGTAGACTAGGATATCGTAAATGAATACAATGACGAAGTCATCCAGGTGGGGTCGAAAAACCCGGTTCATGAGGTCCATGAATATGGCGGGTGCATTGGTGAGTCCGAAGGGCATTACTGTAAATTCATAGTGGTCGTAACGCGTCCGGAAGGCCGTTTTCTGAATGTCTGGTTTGGCCACTTGTATTTGGTGATATCCGGATCTTAGGTCAATTTTCGAGAACACCCCTGCCCCCTTAAGTTGGTCGAACAAGTCATCTATCCGGGGAAGGGGGTACCTGTTCTTTATTGTGACTTGGTTGAGTTCCCTGTAGTCGATGCATAGGCGCATGCTCCCGTCTTTCTTTTTAACAAATAGTACCGGTGCTCCCCATGGGGAGGTGCTGGGGCGGATGTAACCTTTATCTAGCAATTCCTGGAGTTGTGTTTTCAGTTCCTTCATTTCTTTTGGCGCTAGTCTATAGGGTGGTTTAGAGATCGGGGCAGCGCCAGGCACGAGGTCTATGGTGAACTCGACCTCCCTGGCTGGGGGTGCCCCGGGGATTTCGTCTGGAAAGACGTCGGTCAATTCGTTTACCACTGGAATGGATTGTGGTTCGGGTGGTTTGATGTTGAGGTTCTCGACCGAGCATAGGAATGCCTGGCTTCCTTGGTTTAGGTACTTCTTCATTTTCATCATGTTCACAAGTTTGATCCCCGGATCCTGGCGGGTCCCGCGGTATGACACCCTTTTTCCGTTCGGTCTCCGTAGGACCACTTTTTGTTCTCCGCACAGGATTTGTGCTTGGAATTTCCCTAGCCAGTCCATGCCCAAGTTCACTTGTACCCCATCCAGTCCGAACTGTATTAAGTTGCTGGGAAAGTCCACTCCCTAGATGGTGATCATTACGTTCTCGTACATGCGGTCGCATTTCATGATTTCACCAGAGGCCACCTTGACCTGGAGTTGGACTTTGGTGCTAACGTTAAGGCTGAGTTGAGTGGCGAACTCAGTTGCTATAAATGAGTTGGTAGCCCCTGAATCAAATAGTATAGTGGCGGGGGTGGCGTGTACTAGGAAGGTTCCGGAGACTATGTTGCTGTCTCCGATCCTGGCTTTGCTTAGGGTGAGGATTCTTCCTTGAGTAATCGGTGTCGTGACCTTGGGGGTGAGACGGTCCTGGAGCTTTTAGGTCCTCGGGTGGGATTTGTGTGATTCCCCTCAGGTTTCCTTTTGTACCCCAGGGGTGTCTCCCGGGGTTGGTTTGTTACTTGTTGTAGTTGGAATGCCTTGGCATAGGCTTCCCCGAGGGTCCTTGGTTCTTGTGTGGCCAGGGCTTTCTGGTGTTCGGAATTAAGGCCTGTTATGAACTTCTTGACCTTGATCATCTCGGTGGGTACTAGCTCGGGGGTGAGGCGAGCCAGTCTGCGGAATTGCTGGTAGTATTCCGTGATCGGGGCTGCCCCTTGTTTTAGGTGGAGGAACTCTTCGTATATGGTGGCTTTTAGATGGTCGGGATAGAATTGTTCTCGCAGCCGTGTTTTTAGGGTTTCCCAGTTGAATTCGGGGCTTTGTTCGTATGTGGGTCTCTCGTGGTCCCACCAGGTGTCGGCCTCGTGTCTGAGGTAGAAGGAGGCTATTCTGACTTGGTGGTTTTCTGGGTATTCGGTTGCCCGGAATATCTTGTCAAAAGTTCCGATCCATTCCTCGAGGATCGTGGGGTCTTCGTTCCCGGAGAAGGTGGGTGGTTGATGCGCCGAGACTTGGTGGTGGATTTCCAAGTTCTCGTTTGTTGGTAAAGGTTGGGGAATGGTAGTACTCAGTGCCTGGGAAATTTGGGCCAGGCGTTGTAGATTCTGAGTCAAGAATTCCTGAGTGGGGAGTTTCGGTGTTCCTGTTTGTCTCCTTTTTGGTGCCATCCTGGTGTTCATTGGTCGATGTTATTTTGCATTCTTACCTTGATGCAATAAGTGAAGGGGAGTTTCTTTAAGTCAGAGAGGGGTTAAGTGAGGGGGCTATGTGTAGGTTTCACAATCTCACCACGCGTCCTACGATTCCTGAATCCTATGTTCCTAAGTACCAAGAGTTTAAGCTTAATGTCCTAAAGTCTGGTCTTAAGAGTCTTATCCTAGGGTCAACTTAGGCTCTGATACCAACTGTAACACCCCAGATTTTTGAAACTTTTGAAACTTATATAAAGAAGGTAAAATCTCATTAAATCCCAAAACGTAACATAAAGAGTACGGGGTGCTATGCCACACCTGAGCTAGAGAACTCAGGTGCACAGGCTAACTAACTAATATCCTCAACGAGGTAAATGCATAACCATGGCACGCAGGCCGAAAGGGAAACTATCTACTTCTATGTTCCACGATTCTAGCGCGCTCCCGTGTCTACTCTTCTGTGCTTGAAAGCCAAATATATCTGTTCAGCGAGAGATGCTGGTAACCCACTCCAACGCGTTGAAATACAATACATATAGATACATAGATATACGAAAAACCATTTTGAAGCACGAAAATGTATCCTAAGAGACTCTAGACAATGGACAACGGACATAATCGAGCATAAACAATTCACAAGCATAGGGAAACAGGCAAGGCAGATAAAGATAAGCACAGTTAATATCCATAACCCAACATATACGATTCCCGGCATAAATCCCAAAGTCACCTCCCGAGACACTCATAATAACAACTCATCCATATCTCATCACATAGCATACTTTGTTGGCGCCACAGGACCAATCGCATGCCCATACATGAGGGTCAGCGCATATAGCTCTGACACGGCCCCGCAGCACCCTGCCCCGTATCGCAACACGGAGGGGTCGATCGCAACCGACTGATGAACCGCAGCTCATCATAGTTTGATCGCAACCAAACAGTGGACCGCAGCCCAAGAGTATGTCATCTGACCGCAGCCAGGAAATATGAATCGCAGCTCATGTAGAAACGTTTGATCGCAACCAAACGGTGGACCGCAGCCCTATATAATATTTATATACCTGACCGATCGCAACCGGCCTGGTTAACAGTCATTATGGTTCTCAACCCATCCAACTGCCCGTATAACCAATTTGATCGCAACCAAATTGGGGTATCATGCACACATAACACATAGCAAGCACATGCAACCCACATTAACACATTGGGAAGGTGGAGAAAACGTATAACAAAACCTATGCGTGATCCTTCACATACTAAGAATAATCCTAAGGGGTTCATACTTCTTTCACCTAGGTCAACGGGATACCAATTCAACTAGCATGCAATATATAAGACTCATACAACCTACGAACGTTACCCAAAATATCAAACTAGACATAGGCACGATCGACGGAGTCCGTTGGGACACCATGGGGATCAGGGGAACATCAAATGGGGAAGTCGGAAACCCGAGGTAGGGTATTTTCCAGCGGGTAGCCGGTGGGTGAGGGTTCACCCGCCGGCTACCCGCCGGTGGCGAGACTCCGGGCAGCGGGTGCCCGGCGGGCAACTGCCCGCTGCCGGCGTTGCCCAACTAGGCCGCGGGTAGGTGGCGGGTCCCCTACCACCACCTACCATCCACTGACTCTTTTTTACCAAAAACGCCCCGGGAACCTTTGTGGAACCCGGAACCATGCTTAGACACTTTCAAACGCAATTGATAACACACGTAGACAATTAACTGGTCAAAATCAAGAAACATACGGCACAAAACCTATCATGTTTTTCTAAACATAATTCCCACCCAATTTACCAAGAATAATGCCATACGAATCCCACGATATAACCTAGGGTTCTAATTACTTTTACATCAACAAGAACACAGTTCATCTTTTAATATCACGATCCGGTAGGAATATCATATAAACATCAAGAACATCATATAATCATCAAGAACATCAAGAAAACCATATAATCATCAAGAACCTCTTATCATCAAGATTATCCATGGAATCATAACACCAATTATCAAGATCATTATAACGAATCACCAACACACAAGAATATGGGGGAAATCCTAAGAGGGGAATCTTAGCTATGAAAATATGTTTTGTTAAGACATGGGTTACCTTTTAGCCTTAATTAATTCCTTCGCTATGAAGGGTCTTTCTTGAAGCTTTCTCCTTTCTTGATTTCTCCTAGGGGAATTCTTGGAACTTCTTGTGTGGTGAGGGATTATTGTGGTGGGGGGTTCTAGGTGCCTCTTAAGTCCCCTATTTATATATTTAGGAGTCCTAATTAGGAACTAATATTATAGGCTTGCTAATTCTATTCCTTTTAGGGCTAGGGGTTGGGTTTTCGGGGTGAGGGCCCACGGACCATGGTGGGCCTTTTCCCTAATTAATTATTGTAATTTAATTCTTTCTTCGGATAATTGGTTAAATGGTTAATTGGTTTTAGGGGTCGTAACACGGGGTGTTACACTGCCGGCGGGTGGTCTTCCACCCACCGGCTACCCGCTGGAACTTGCCCACCTCGGGACTTTGGCTTCCTCGTTTGATGTTTCCCCGACCCTGGTGGTGTCCCAACGGACTCCGTTTATCGTGCCTAAGTCTAGTTTGATGTTTCGCGTACCATTCGTAGGATAAATGGGTCTTATATATATCGCATGCTAGTTGAATTGGTATCCCGTTGGCCTAGGTGAAAGAAGTATGAACCCCTTAGGATTATTCCTAGTATGTGGATTACCACGCATAGGTTTCATTATACGTTTTCTCCCTTTTCCCAATGTGTTAATTTGGGTTGCATATGCTTGCTATGTGTTATGTGTGCATGATACCCCAATTTGGTTGCGATCAAATTGGTTATTCCTGAGTTGCGGTTCAGAAGCTGGCTGCGGTCAGAATTACACTCTCGGGCTGCAGTCCACCATTTGGTTGCGATCAAACGTTTTACATGAGCTGCGGTCAGATAATCACTCTTGGGCTGCGGTCCACTATTTGGTTGCGATCAAACATCATGATGAGCTGCGGTTCATCGGTCGGTTGCGATCGACCCCTTCGTGTTGCGATACGAGGCAGGGTGCTGCGGGTGGGGGGGGGGGGGTGGGGAGGGGCGTGTCAAAGCTATATGCGCTGACCCTCATGTATGGGCATACTTATACGGTATTTCAACGCGTTAGATAGTTTAGCCTGTGCATCTGAGTTCTCCAGCTCAGAAGTGGCATAAACCCCGTATTCTTATGTTTAGTACTGCTCCGCTTGGGATTTAATGAGAATTTACCTTTATTATATAAGTTTTAAAAGTCTTGAAAATCTGGGCTGTTACAGTTGGTATCAGAGCCTAAGTTTGACCCTAGGATAAGACTCTTAAGATCAAGACCTTAGGACAATAGGCTTAAAACACTAGGAGTTCAGCAAGGTAGGATTTAGGGATCATAGGACGCGTGGTGAGAATTCGAGACCTTACGCTTTCCCTCACCCTAACTCACACGCAATTTAAATAAACTTCCTCTACACCCATAGCATCAAGGTAAGGATTCAAAATAATACCAACCTATGAACCCCAGGATGGCGCCAAAAAGGAAACAGGCAAAAGCACCGGAACTCCCCTCACCGGAATTCTTGACTCAAAATCTGCAACGTCTAGCCCAAATTGCCCAGGCACTAAACAATGCAGTCCTCCAACCGTCACCACCAAACAGAAACTTGGAAATCCACCGCCAAGTCTCGGAACACCAACCGCCTACCTTCTCAGGGGATGAAAATCCCACGATCCTCGAAGAATGGATCGGGACCTTTGACAAAATATTCAGGGCAACGGGATGCCCGGAAAGCCACCAAGTAGAGACGGCATCCTTCTACTTCAGACACGAGGCCAACACCTGGTGGGTCCACGAGAAACCCAATTGCGTACAAAGCCACGGGTTCAACTGGGAAACCCTAAAAATACGACTACGAGAACAATTCTACCCCAGCCACCTGAAAGCAGGCGTATACGAAGAATTCCTCCATCTAAAACAAGGAGCAACCCCAATCGCAGAGTACTACCGGCTGTTCCTCAAGCTAGCTCGCCTCACCCCCGAACTAGTACCTACAGAGACAATCAAAATCGAGAAATTCATAAAGGGCCTCAGCCTCGAAGACCAGAAGGCCCTAACTATACGAGAACCGAGAACTCTCGAAGAAGCCTATGCCAAGGCATTCCAACTACAACAAATACCAAACAAACCACAGGAAACACGCCTGGGACACAAAAGAAAATTGAAAGGGAACCACACGAACCCCCTCCGGGAACCTAAAACCGCCAGGGCCACCTCGCCCCACAAGGCCGTAACACCGGCCACTCAAGGAAGGATCCTTACCATAAGCAAGGCCAAAATCGGAGATAGCAACATAGTCTCCGGAACCTTCTTTGTACACACCACCCCCGCCACCGTACTATTTGACTTAGGGGCTACCTACTCATTTATAGCAACCGAATTCGCCACTCAACTCGATCTTAACACCAGCACCTGAGTACAACTCCAGGTCAAGGTGGCATCCGGTGAAATCATAAAATGTGACCGCATGTACAAAAACATAATAATCACCATCGAAGGAGTGAAATTCCCTAGCAACCTAATACAATTTAGGCTGGATGGGGTACAAGTGATCTTGGGCATGGACTGGCTAGGGAAATTCCAAGCACAAATCCTATGCGATGAACAAAAAGTGGTCTTACGGGGACCAAACAGCAAAAGGGTATCCTACCACTGAACCCACAAGGACCCGGAAATCAAATTAGTAAACATGATAAAAATGAAGAAATATCTAACCCAAGGGAACGAAGCTTTCCTATGCTCAATCAAAGACCTCAACACCGAAATAGCCGAACCCCAAACCATTCCAGTGGTAAACGAATTCACCGACGTCTTCCCAGACGAAATCCCCGGAGCACCCCCAACCAGAGAAGTCGAGTTCACAATAGACCTAACACCAGGCGCTGCCCCGATCTCAAAACCACCCTACAGGTTGGCGCCAAAGGAAATGAAGGAACTGAAAACACAATTTCAGGAACTACTAGATAAGGGATACATCCGCCCCAGCACCTCACCATGGGGAGCACCAGTATTATTCGTTAAAAAGAACGATGGGGGTATGCGTCTGTGCATCGACTACAGGGAACTAAATCAAGTTACAATAAAGAATAAATATCCTCTTCCCCGAATCGACGACTTGTTCGACCAACTTAAAGGAGAAGGGGTGTTCTCAAAAATTGATTTAAGATCCGGATACCATCAGATAAAAGTGGCCAACCCAGATATTCAGAAAACAGCCTTTCGAACACGATACAGCCATTACGAATTCACAGTAATGCCCTTCGGACTCACCAATGCACCCGCTATATTCATGGACCTCATGAATCGAGTATTCCGGCCCCACCTTGATGACTTCGTCATTGTATTCATCGACGACATCCTGGTCTACTCCCGAAACAAAGAGGAACATGAAAAGCATCTCCGCACAACCTTGCAAACCCTGAGAGAACACCAACTATACGCCAAGTTCTCCAAATGTGAATTCTGGAAGGACAACGTAGCCTTCCTTGGTTACGTGATAACCAAAGAAGGAATCAAGGTGGACCTCACCAAAATCCATGCCGTCAAAGAATGGCCCACACCAAAATCACTTTTGGAGGTCAGAAGCTTCCTAGGATTAGCAGGTTATTATAGGAGGTTCGTACCCTATTTTACCAAGATAGCTCAACCTCTCACCAAGCTCATGAAAAAGGAAACCCCCTTTCGATGGGAAAACGACTGTACCACAGCCTTCTAAGAATTGAAAGAGAAGCTGACCACGGCACCCGTCTTAGCCCTTCCCTCCGGGATGGAAGGATTCGAAGTCTTCAGCGACGCCTCCAAAAAGGGGCTGGGATGCGTACTAATGCAAAAGGGCATGGTAATAGAATACGCATCCAGACAACTCAAAACCAACGAAGAAAATTACCCTACACACGACCTCGAGCTAGCCGCCATCGTGTTCGCCCTGAAAATTTGGAGACATTACCTATACGGAGTACAATGCAAGATTTACACGGATCATAAAAGCCTAAAGTACATCTTCACCCAGAAAGATCTGAAAATGCGACAATGAAGGTGGTTGGAACTTATAAAAGACACTCATCCATAAACATAGATCGCATGCCCATACTAATCCCCAGCATAGATCCCATAGTCACATCCCCCAATATAATCATAAACACACTCATCCATATCTCATCACATAGCACACTTTGTTGGCGCCACAGGACCAATCGCATGCCCATACATGAGGGTCAGCACATATAGCTCTGACACGGCCCCGCAGCACCCTGCTGTAACACCCCTGATTTTCAAGACATTTAAAACTTAATAATAAAGGTAACATCTCATTAAATCCCAAAGCGTAACATAAGTGTACGGGGTGCTATGCCACACCTGGGCTGGAGAACCCAGGTGCACAGGCTGTCTAACTACTATCCTCCGAAATATAAATGCATAACATGGCACGCAGGCCGAAGGGGAAACTATACTACTTCTACGCTCCAGTTCTAGCGCGCTCCAGTGCTCTAATCCTCTGTGCCTGAAAGCCAAATATATCTGTTCAGCGAGAGATGCTGGTAACCCACTCCAACGCGTTGAAATACAATACATATAGCAATATATATATAGATATACGAAAACCATTTTGAGCATGAGAATATATCCTACGAACTCTAGCTTTAAAAACTGGGAATGACTCGACAGATCAGGTCAGACACAAGCAACAGTTATACGAGCATATGCAGTTCACAACAGATAAGGCAGATAAGGCAGAGCATAAACAATGATCATAACCCAACATGAACAATCCCCAATATGAAACCCATAGTCACGTCCCAAGGCACTCGTAGTCACAACTCGTCCGTATCACAACACATAACGCACGTTGTTAGCGCCACAGGACCACTCGCATGGCCATACATGCGGGTCAGCGCATATAGCTCTGACACGGCCCCACAGCACCATGCCCCGTATCGCAACACGGGGAGGTCGATCGCAACCGACCGATGAACCGCAGCTCATCATAATGTTTGATCGCAACCAAATAGTGGACCGCAGCCCAAGAGAGTGTGTTATCTGACTGTAGCCAGGAATTCCCATCTGACTACAGCCAGCCTCTGAACCGCAGCTCAGGAAAGATGTCACCTGATTGCAGCCAGGAATTCCCATCTGACTACAACCAGCTTCTGGACCGCAGCCCAGGATACCGTCATCCGACTGCAGCCAGGAATTCCCCTCTGACTGTAGCCGGCTTCTGAACCGCAGCTCAGGATAACCAATCCGATCGCAACCGAAATGGGGCAACACGCACACATAACACATAGCAAGCACATGCAACCCACATTACACATTGGGAAGGGGGACAAAGCGTATAACAACCTTATGCGTGATCCATCACGTACTAAGAATAGTCCTAAGGGGTTCATACTTCTTCCACCTAGGTCAACGGGATACCAATTCAACTAGCATGCAATATAATAGACTCATAAACCTACGAACGGTACCCGAAATATCAAACTAGACATAGGCACGACAAACGGGATCCGTTGGGACACCACAGGGATCTGGGAAACATCAAACGGGGAAGCCGGGGTCCCGAGGGGGGAAAATTCCAGCGGGTAGCCGGTGGGTGGGGGTCCACCCGCCGGCTGCCCGCCGGCCATCACTGTTCCGGGCAGCGGGTGCCCGGCGGGCAGCTGCCCGCCCGCCGGCTGCCCGCTGCCGGAACTGCCCGGAGTTGCCACGGGTAGGTGGCGGGTCCCCTACCCCCACCTACCCCCCACTGACTCTTTTCATCACTTTTCGCCCCGGGAACCGTTGTGGAACCCGAAACCATGCTTAGACACTTTACAACGCAATTAACGACAACACGTAGACAATTAACGGATCAAATACGAGAAACGAACGGCACCTAACCTATCATGCATAATCAACACCCAAACATGCGATTTCCCCACCCGATGATCCAAGAATAATATCATACGATACAACCTAGGGTTCTAATCACTTTTATATCAACAAGAATACAATTCGTGTTCTAATTGCAAGATTCGGTAGGAACAACACATAATCATCAAGGATACCAATTAATCATCAAAAACATCATAATCATCAAGAACAACACATAATCATCAAAACCCCAATTAATCATCAAGAACATCATAATTATCAAGAAACTCCCAATATCAAGATTATCAAGATTCCTCATGGAATCATTATATCGACATCAATAATAATCATCATCAATCGCCATTTACAACAATATGGGGGAAACCCTAAGGGGAAATCATAGCTATGAAAATAGGTTTTGTTGAGACATGGGTTACCTCTTAGCCTTAATTAATTCCTTGGCTATGAAGGATCTTTCTTTAAGCTTTCTTGCTTTCTTGATTTCTTCTAAGGGAATTCTTGGAGCTCTCCTGGGGCGATGGGGCGTTTAGGCGTGTGGGGAGTTCTAGGTGTCTCCTAAGTTCCCTATTTATATATTTAAGACTCCTAATTAGGGCCTGAATGGTATGGGTTTACTAATTCTATTCCTTATAGGGCTCAGGGACTTGCTTTAGGGATAAGGGTCCATATTAATTAAAGCGGATCCTAATCACAATCTGAATAGTAAAAGGCCTACTTCCTTTATTCATAATAGATAACTAGGTCTAGGATTCCTAATTAGGATCTGAATAGTAAAAGGTTTACTATCTTTATTCCTAATAGGCTTAAGCCTCTAATTTAGGCAAGGGTCCACGGTTCATGGTGGACCCTATTAATTAATTAAAGGGGAACCTAACATAATTAATCATATTTAATTATTATTAGCGGGATTAATTAAATAATTAATCCAGGATTTAAAGGCCGTAACACGGGGTGTTACACTCTCCCCCCCTTACAAGGGGCTTCGTCCCCGAAGCCCGGTGTCATAGTCCACCCTTTCACCCCTAGACATCTCGTAGTTCGGCCTCTTAGGTAGGAGTATGGCCCTACGTTTGTCTTAGTTTGGGGTAGGCTGTACTTTTGGTGGCGTCGTGATAGAGAAGTTATGGGTGTACCTCGGTTTCCTGCACTGGAACTGGGCGCCCCACGAGTGCCCAAGGCGGCCTCGATTGCTGCCACCCTCTGATCGAGCGCGCGTGTGGTGCGGATCAAGGATGAGAACCCTTCTTCCATGATTTGGTTTTGCCGGTTGAGCTGTGCGAGAATGCGCTCATTGACCGAGCTCTCGTTTTGATTCCTCGGGTCCCTTCTGGATCGTGGTTGCACTGTCGGGTCGGGCCCGTCATCCTCCTCCTGTTCCTCATTTTCTCCCGTGCCTCCGTAATCTTGCATGGCCCGCTTGAGCTTTTTGTTGGAGATGTCCAACCGATCAACCAATTCCCTACGTTCCTCCTCGGGTTTTTGGCAAATTTCTTCGAGGGTGAGATAGTGTCCTCCCTCGGTGTAGTAGATGTCGTTGCGGCGGAGGTTTTGGGCATTGAAAACCATGCCATTGGCGGTCTTGACTTCGGTGTGGCTTAGGTCTACCCCCTTCTTCTCCATGATCCAACTTAGGATCATCCCGTAAGGTAGGCTAAGCCGGTTGCTTGTTTTGCAAAACTCTATGTGCTTTAGCATGAGTGCCGGCAGGTTGAACTTGATTTTATGTTTTAGGAGATACGCAAAGGTGCACTCCAAGCTCCCTACATCCTTGCTCTTGTTATTGGTGGGCAAGAGGCTATCGGTTATAATCATAACCAATATCTTTTGCTCCGCCGATAGCCACTTTCGGTTGGGTCGAGTAGCCGAGGTGAACCCGTCCTCTTTCCCGAGTAAGTACCCGAGATAGTCCTTGTATCCCGTAGTTTGGGTATCAATCCACCCCTTTCGGTCATAGTTAGACACACCCGTGGTGGTCAATTTCAAGAGCTTGGCCAACCGGCCTTCGGAAAGCACAATTTCCTTGCCACGGACCTTGGTGGACACTTCTACTTTGTCGCCCCGTTTGGTGGCCACAAGGTGTTGGTAGAATTCTTTCACCAATTCGGGGTAGGTGTCCCCTTTGATGGCGAGGTAAGTATCTAAAAGGCCTTGGTATTTAAGCATATCAACCAATTCCGGAGAAAATTGGTCGGGTTCAAGTGCTTTACCTCCGATTACGGTGTAATCGGCATTGCTCCATTCCGGGGTGCGGATTCCGAGGGGTTTCTTTGGCATCGCGATAGGTGGTACTTTTCCGGTGGGTTTTCCGGCGAGGTCTCCGGCGAGGTTTCCGGCGAGTCTCCGGCGAAGTGGGCTGCGCGTTCTTCTTCGTGGGCGAGGAAGGCGGCGGCGAGCTGGGCTCCGGTGAGGGCTCGGCGAGGGGAGGTGGCGGCTTTGGAGTGGGGTTGGGCGGAGCGTGGCAACGGGTGGCGTCCGGGCGAGTGGCGGGCGGTGCCGGTGTCGCGGGTCCTCTCCGGCGGTGATGGCGGCGTGCTGCGGGGTGCAGCCTGGGCGGTCGGTGGTGGCTCGGCTGCTGGCGGCGGTGGTTTCGTGGGGCCGGTGATGGGGCGACGGGGTGGTGAGATGGGTAGGAAGGGTGAGGGAGAGGGAGTGTGGGAGAAGGGGAAGAAGGAGAAGAAGAAGAGGAAGAAGGGTTTTTGATTTGGGGATTTTGTGGGTTTTAGGGATTTGGAGGGGTTTAACAAGGGAGTATCCCCTTGAAGTTTCAAGAAACATTCATGGGCTAGTGGTTAAGGCTTTATCTTGTAAGTGAGAGGTCCATGGTTCCATTCCTAATGGTAACATTAGGCATTCCTTGATGAGGTGATTTTTGTCCTTTTCCTTGTTTCGTCTTTTAGTGAGGAAGGGTTGGGTGGATGGCATAACTTCTGTTTTACTTTCGTAGCGGAATTGAAACTTGAACGAAAATGGATCTTTATTCATAATACTTTCTAAGTAGCTAAGTTAAGTAGACATAATGCTTCCGAAGTAGTTAAACTAAGTAAGTGGTCGACATGACACAGGGAACGGCTACAAGGGGGTGATGGCTTATCCTAGACAGAATTCGCTTTCGGGATTTTCTTCGGCGGGGTCCGTATGGTCCTCGTCTTCAGGGATTGGGTTTTCCCCTCCTAGGCCTTCTTCGTTTCCGAGGTCGGCTTGCGTTTGGCTCATGACGAATATTTTTCCGGGAGCGCCGTAGCCCCCTTGGTGACCCGTGGTGGTGGGACGTGGCCTTTGGGGTTGAGTGCAATGGAAGGCCTTGTGTCCTTCCTCCCCGCAGTTGAAGCACCTCCAGGGGTTGCCTGCGCAGTCCTTGCCGCGGTGGCTTTTGTTGCATCTCGGGCAAGGAAAGTTCCTTGGGTTCGCTTCGTTGTTTCCCAGGGGCGGCCTCGGGTTGGTCGGGTTGGTTGTCCTTGTGCCGACGTCGTTCCTTGTTCTTTTCATTGGCGGTGCCCCACTTCCGGGATTCCTCCTTCGCATTTGTTCTTGAACCCCGCGTTGAAGTAGTTGGATTCGGTGGAGATTCGCGGCACTGCCGTAAGCCTCGTTAAGGGTCCGGGGCCTGCTCACCACCAGTGCCTTCCGGGCTTCGAAGTTGAGGCCCGATACGAATCTTTCTACCTTGGTTGCCTCGGTGGGGACGAGTTCGGGCGCGAAGCGTGCCAGTTTGAGGAACCGTTTATGGTACTCTACGACGGTGGTCGTTCCTTGCTTTAGATGGAGGAACTCTTCATACATGGATGATCTTACGTGAGTTGGGTAGAACCGTTCGCGCAGCCGTGCCTTGAGGCTTTCCCAGTTGAACCCCGGCTCTTGTCGGTGGGTGGGTCCCTCATGGATCCACCAGAGATCGGCCTCGTGTCCGAAGTAGAACGAGGCTATTTCCACGCGGCGTTCCTCCGGACATTCTACTACCCCTAGAATCTTATCGGGAGTCCGGATCCACTCCTCTAGGACAGCGGGGTCTTCTTCTCCGGAGAACGTAGGAGGCCGGTGGTTTGAGACTTGTCGGGCGATGTCTGAGCTTGCGTTCGTCGGAGGTGGTGGGGGCCTGACGTTGCGAAGGGCCGCATCACTTAGTGCCTTCGCGACTTGTGTTAGTTGCTGTAGAGTTTGGGTCAAGGGGTCGTCAGTGGTGGGTTTCGGAGTCCTTGATTGCCTTCTGTTCGGTGCCATGCTATCGTTTTTCTGGTCAGTGTTTACAAGAATATTAAGTTAGGGTTCGACGCACTTCTGGTGAAGTGATAAGTGGGGAAGGGTTTTAGAATGGGAAAGGGCAACGTGTAGGGAAGTTATGTGTAGGTTTCACAATCTCACCGCGCGTCCTAAGGTTCCTGAGTCCTATGTTCCTAAGTACCTAGAGTTCAAGCCTAGTGTCCTAAAGTCCGGTCTTAAGAGTCTTATCCCAGGGTCAAACTTAGGCTCTGATACCAACTGTAACACCCCTGATTTTCAAGACATTTAAAACTTAATAATAAAGGTAACATCTCATTAAATCCCAAAGCGTAACATAAGTGTACGGGGTGCTATGCCACACCTGGGCTGGAGAACCCAGGTGCACAGGCTGTCTAACTACTATCCTCCGAAATATAAATGCATAACATGGCACGCAGGCCGAAGGGGAAACTATACTACTTCTACGCTCCAGTTCTAGCGCGCTCCAGTGCTCTAATCCTCTGTGCCTGAAAGCCAAATATATCTATTCAGCGAGAGATGCTGGTAACCCACTCCAACGCGTTGAAATACAATACATATAGCAATATATATATATAGATATACGAAAACCATTTTGAGCATGAGAATATATCCTACGAACTCTAGCTTTAAAAACCGGGAATGACTCGACAGATCAGGTCAGACACAAGCAACAGTTATACGAGCATATGCAGTTCACAACAGATAAGGCAGATAAGGCATAGCATAAACAATGATCATAACCCAACATGAACAATCCCCAATATGAAACCCATAGTCACGTCCCAAGGCACTCGTAGTCACAACTCGTCCGTATCACAACACATAACGCACGTTGTTGGCGCCACAGGACCACTCGCATGCCCATACATGCGGGTCAGCGCATATAGCTCTGACATGGCCCCACAGCACCATGCCCCGTATCGCAACACGGGGAGGTCGATCGCAACCGACCGATGAACCGCAGCTCATCATAATGTTTGATCGCAACCAAACAGTGGACCGCAGCCCAAGAGAGTGTGTTATCTGACTGTAGCCAGGAATTCCCATCTGACTACAGCCAGCCTCTGAACCGCAGCTCAGGAAAGATGTCACCTGATTGCAGCCAGGAATTCCCATCTGACTACAACCAGCTTCTGGACCGCAGCCCAGGATACCGTCATCCGACTGCAGCCAGGAATTCCCCTCTGACTGTAGAATGCCTCAATAATGTAAATGTGTGAACATGGCACGCAGGCCGAAGGGGAAACTAACTACTTCTATGTTCCAAGTTCTAGCGCGCTCCAGTGACTTACTCTTCTGTGCCTGAAAGCCAAATATATCTGTTCAGCGAGAGATGCTGGTAACCCACTCCAACGTGTTGAAATACATTACATATAGAGATATATATAGATATACAAAAACCATTTTGAAGCATGAAGATATATCCTACGAGACTCGAGCTTTTAAAACCGGGAATGACTCGACAGATAAGGCTAGACACAAGCAACAGTTATAACAGGCGTATACAATCCTCCACAGGCAAGACAGATAAAGCTGAGCACAATTAATAATCATAACCCAATGTAAACAATTCCCAGCATAGATCCCATAGTCACATCCCCCAATATAATCATAAACACACTCATCCATATCTCATCACATAGCACACTTTGTTGGCGCCGCAGGACCAATCGCATGCCCATACATGAGGGTCAGCGCATATAGCTCTGACATGGCCCGCAGCACCCTGCCCCGTCTCACATTACGGAGGAGCCGATCGCAACCGACTAATGAACCGCAGTTCTATATAATATTTATATACCTGACCGGTCTCTACCAGCCTGGTTAACAGTTGGGATGGTTCTCAACCCATTCAACTGCCCGTATAGTGGACCTTTGTCCTATATAATATTTATATACCTGACCGGTCTTTACCAGCCTGGTTAACAGCCGGTATGGTTCTCAGCCCATCCGACTGCCCGTATAGTGGAACTTAGTCCTATAAAATATTTATATACCTGACCGGTCTCTACCAGCCTGGTTAACAGCCGGTATGGTTCTCAGCCCACCCGACTGCCCGTATAGCCCGATTGATCTCAACCAATTCGGGGTGACACGCACACATAACACGTAGCAAGCACATGCAACAAGATTAAACGGGGAAACCAAAATCCCCAATTGGGGTGCAAACCAGCGGGTAGCCGGTGGGTGAGGGTTCACCCGCCGGCTGCCCGTCGGCGGCAGCCATTCCGGGCAGCGGGTGCCCGGCGGGCAGCTGCCCGCCCGCAGGCTGCCCGCTGCCGGCGTTGCCCAAGAAGGCCGCGGGTAGGTGGCAGGTCCCCTAGCCCCACCTACCCCCAACTGACTCTTTTTCATCAAAAACGCCCCGGGAACCTTTGTGGAACCTTTGTGCAATTGATAACACACGTAGACAATTAACGGATCAAAATCAGGAAACAAACGGCACATAACCTATCATGCTTTTCTAAACATAATAAACACCCAATCATGCGAATTCCCACCCAATATACCAAGAATAATCCCATACGATACAACCTAGGGTTCTAATCATTTTTAAATCAACAAGGACACAATTCATCTTCTAATATCAAGATTCGGTAAGAATATCACATAAACATGAAGAACATCCTACAATCATCAAGAACATCATATAATCATTAAGAACGTCATATAATCATCAAGAACACCATAATTATCAAGAACCTTTCATCATCAAGATCGCCCATGGAATCATCACACCAATCATCAATAATAATATCACAAATCATCAATACACAATAATATGAGGAAATCCTAAGAGGGGAATCATAGCTATGAAAATAGGTTTTGTTGAGACATGGGTTACCTCTTAGCCTTAATTAATTCCTCGGCTATGAAGGGCCTTTCTTTAAGCTTTCTTGCTTTCTTGATTTCTTCTAGGGGGATTCTTGGAGCTCTTTGGGGTGGTGGGCGTTATTCTTGTGGTGGGGGGTTTCTAGGTGCCCCTTAAGTCCCCTATTTATATATTTAGGTGTCCTAGTTAGGAACTAATATTATGGGCTTGCTAATTCTATTTCTTTTGGAACTAAGGATTGGGTTTAGGGATAAGGGCCCATGGATTAAGGTGGGCCTTTTTCCCTAATTAATAATTATACTTTATTCTTTCTCTTGGGCTATGGGTTAATTAATTAATTGGTTTTAGGGGCCGTAACACGGGGTGTTACACATTGCTTGGCATTTTCCATGGTTCAAGTCATTTTGTTGTGTTTGGTGAGATTTGGTGTGTTTTGGACTTGAATTTGTGTTTGGAGAAGAAAATCCCCGAAGGGATTTGTTGTGGAACATGGATGTTCCCGCGGGCAGAACGGCGGGCGGGGCACTACCCGCCGGCCTACCCGCGGGTACATAGACTGTGGGATGGTGTTCCCGCGGGCGGAACCACGGGTGGGGCACTACCCGTGCGTCCACCCGCGGGTACACGAGTGGTGGTGTGATGGGATTTGTTCCCCGTGATCCGTTTGACTCGGTATTTCGTCTTTTGACTTCCCGTTGTTCTTTTGTGGAACTATTTGAGTGTCTTCTTGATGTTTCGTACGTCTAGAACTATATGGTAGGTATCCATGTAGGACTTTGGTGTCTCGAATCGTGCTAAGTGTTCAACATTGTGTTTCGTTGGACCAAGAGGTGTCTTGTGTGTTCCTCGAAACTATCTTGAGTTTCCCCGTTGATAAGCATGCTAGTTTGTTGTCTTAATGCTAGCGTGTGTGTTGTTTGTACCTTCCGTTTGGTTAATGATAACTTGTGTTATTCATCGTTGATGTTGTTGGGCTGTGACCCGTTCCTTGATTGAGTATGTTTCATTCCTTCGTTGTGATCCGTTGTTTGACTGTTGTTGTGTTGTGGTGCGTGTGTGGCTCTACCTGGATTGCACGATTAGTGGTATGGGACACTAGTCACCAAGGTATTGCAGCGGTCCTCGTGGTGGCCGTGACGTGATTATGGAGTTGTGGCCTGAGTGATGGGTCCACGTTTTTGGGGGATAACATGTGTTATCCGGGCATGTGTTGCCGTGATTGGTGGTTTTCGTTGGTGGTTGTTGATGGGGGACGACGGTCCCGGGGGAATAAGGTTGGACTAAGAAGTACAGGGGTCCTGGAGGTAATTGTTGGAAAGAAGATACAAGGTTGGGGGAAGCCATAAGTTTGGAACAGGGCATAAGGAAGGCATACGAACTCGTGATGGGTGATGTTGCGAGGGCTTGTAAAGCCGGCGTTGTGTGATCTTCTCTCGTGACGTGTGTAGTCAAGGAGGCTTGCGTTGTTTTGGCATGTGTTGCCGTTGGGTGAGTCTTTATCCTTTGCGTGTGGTTAACCTTTGTGGTTTGGGATGTGTTCCCGTGTTATCTTTGAGAGTGATGAGTTTTGTGTTGACTGTTGATCTTGGTTTTGACTTATATATATATGTATTCCGTTTCGAAAATGGTTTTTATGACTTATATCTATCTATTTATGATACTTAACGGTATTGGTGGGTTACCAGCATTATTCGCTGACCGGGCGTCGTCCCAATGTTTATCTTTGTATCTTTCAGGTGATGTTTTGACGAGCGCGATGTCTAGAGCCTGGTAGCTTAGCACATTTACCCTTGCTTTTGTGGCCTGTGCGCAATGTAGTTAGATTGATGTTTTGGGATAGATGTATACACGTGCAGATTGTTTGCCGTAGCGTTTACCGTGTTTGGTAGACGTGGCGTGACACCCCGTTGGATTCCTTTTATCCAGTTTTGTTTTATCTTCCGCTGTGCTAGTTTTGTTGTTTAATCTGCATTTGTTAAGGCTTTTATATAGGTCTTGTTTGGGGGGGGGGGGGGGGGTGTGTGTTCCAACCCCGAACTCTTCACACAAGGTAACCAAGACGAAAGCATAGGATAAGGGAAAAAGTCACTCAGCATGGACCAAAGCTTCGGGGACAAAGCTTCCCGTTAAGGGGGGCAGAGTGTAACACCCCGTGTTACGGCCCATAAACCAATTAATTATTTACCCAGAAAAAGGGATTAAATCTAATTAATTAATTAAGAAAGGCCCCACCATGGTCCATGGGCCCTTATCCCTAAAACCAATCCCCTAGTCCTATAGGAAATAGAATTAGCAAACCCATACCACTTAGATCCTAATTAGGACTCTTAAATATATAAATAGAGACATAGGAGGAACCTAGATCTCACACCACAAATAATCTCTCACCACACAAGAAGTTCCAAGAATTCCGCTAGGAGAAATCAAGAAAGGAGAAATCTTAAAGAAAGACCCTTCATAGCCAAGGAAATTAATTAAGGCTAAGAGGTAACCCATGTCTTAACAAAACCTATTTTCTTTGCTATAATCTCCTTCTTTGGCTTCTTCTCTATACTCGTGTCTTGGTAAATCATTTATGGTATTGATGATATGATCATGGTGATTGATGAGATGAATTTATGTGTGATCTCGATGATCATGATGATGATAAGAGGTTCTTGATGATTATGTGATGTTCATGATAAATCTCGGTGTTTCTTGATATTAAAAGATGAACTACGATCTTGATAATTTAAAAATGATTAGAGCCCTAGGATGAATCGTGAAATTCATGTTGTGATATTCTTGTTATATTTGGGTGGGAATTCACATGTTCGGGTGTTGATTATGCTTAGAAGTCATGATAGGTTATGTGCTATATGAGTCTTGCTTTTGATCCGTTAATTGTCTACGTGGTGTCATCAATTGCGTTTAAAAGTGTCTAAGAATGGTATCGGATTCCACAAAGGATCCCGGGACGGTTATTTTGATAAAGAGTCAGTGGGTGGGGGGTAGGTGGGGGTAGGGGAACCCACCACCTACCCGTTGCCCAAAAAGATGCCGCCGACAGCGGGCAGACGACTGCCGCCGGGCACCCGTTGCCCTGAGGCTTGTCGCCGGCGTGCAGCCGCTGGAACTTGCACACCTCGGGACTTTGACTTCCCCGTTTGATGTTTCCCCGACCCTCGTGGTGTCCCAACGGACTCCGTTTAAAGTGCCTAAGTCTTGTTTGATGTTTCGGGTACCATTCATAGGATAAATGGGTCTTATATATATCGCATGCTAGTTGAATTGGTATCGCATGTAATGATGTTGTTTAAGGATAATTAGATAGTTTAGCTTGTGCATCTGAGTTCTCCAGCTCAGAAGTGGCATAACACCCCGTATCTTATGTTTAGTACTGCTCTGCTTGGGATTTAATGAGAATTTACCTTTATTATATAAGTTTTAAAAGTCTTGAAAATCTGGGGTGTTACAGATACCTTGTCAATGTTCTTAATAAGCTGTAGATTCACCAAAGGCCAAGTTGACAAAATTTTATTTAGAATTCAAGATGGTGAACATATTTTATTAGTGCAAATATATGTTGATGATATTATATTTGGAAGCAATAACAATTCTTTGTGTGAGAAGTTTTCAAAGCTTATGCAGAAAAGATTCGAAATGAGCATGATGGGTGAACTAAATTACTTCTTGGGCTTGCAAGTTAAACAAATGTAAGAAAGAATTTTCATTAACCAACCCAAGTACACCTGCGACTTGATCAAGAAGTTAGGCCTTGATGGGAAATCATCGATCAAAATTCCTATGAGTACATCATTGAGGCTAGACAAGGACGAAGATGGAAAAGATGTCGAACAAACGAAATATAGAAGAATGATTGGCTCACTACTATACCTTACTGCAAGCCGGCTGGACATATCTTATGCTGTGGGAGTGTGTGCGAGAGTCCAAGCAAATCCAAAAGAAAGCCACCTCACCGCAACCAAGAAGATCATAAGATATTTAAAGGGAACGATCAATGTAGGATTATGGTATCCTAAAGGTACAGATTTTACTCTAACGGGTTTTTCAGATGCGGATTTTGCAGGTTGTAAAATAGACAGAAAAAGCACTTCCGGGACATGCCAGTTCTTGGGGGGAAGGCTTGTTTCTTGGTTTAGCAAAAAGCAAAATTCCATCGCAACTAGTACCACCGAGGCCAAATACATTGTTGCAGGGAGTTGTTGTGCGCAAATATTATGGATGAAGCAACAATTGAAGGATTATGGAGTAAATTGTGACGACGTTAGTATTTATTGTGATAATACTAGTGCAATTGCGATTACTCACAATCCGGTGCTTCACTCAAGAACCAAACACATCGAAATTTGACTTCACTTCATAAGGGATCATGTTGAAAAGAAAGATCTAAAAATCGAGTATATCCCTACGGAGAATCAAGTTGCAGACATTCTCACAAAGCCTTTATGCGAAACAAGATATGCTACCTTAAGACACGAATTGGGAATGATCGAATTGAGCTAAGTATCACAACACTTAATTTCCTTATTTTAATTGATACATGTGCTCAATTTAATTTATTTAGTATTGTTTGTTCATGTTTTTGTTTGAAAATTACGTGAATGATTTTTGCAATGTGTGTTATCTATTTGTTTATATATTTGCATGTGTTATTTTACGTGTAATTATGTGCCATGCAAAATTGATTTGATAAAAATGCAATTTTCAGAAATTTTGAGATTAATCGCATGATGGTTTAATTTGAAACTTGAAATGCAAGTAAATTTTCGTATATGTGTATTAATTTTCATGAATGATTTATTTACATGCCTAATTGCTCTTAAATTGATTTAAATGATTTGTGGCATGATAAATATATGTTACGTAAATTGCATTTGCTATATGTTTTTAATTATTATTTGTGTTGTTTTGGAAATTGCCATACGAAAAAGCTTTTCAAAATTGGTATCAAGTTATTTTTTGATTCTAAAATTTGTTTTTGGGAAGAAGTTACAAATTTATTTATTTACCAAAATTTGTGTGATTTATATATGTATTACCGTGTGTGCGTGTATATATATAAATATATATAGATGTGATTGTTTCCTAATTGTTTTCGGTAACTGAATCCCAAAAGACTTTTGATACCACCAAAGTGTTTAATTTTATTCTTTAATCATGTGGTCGTTATTTTAGTTTAAAGAAAATTCAATTTCTGAAAGATGGAGATATTTTATCTGATTTTATTTATTTTGTGAGAGAACTAACCTGTCAATTCGAGAATCCTCTTCCTAAACCGATTCTCCAACTTAGCCTCATACCAAATCTCCTCTCATAACTCCCTCCAAATCAAATCCCAAACCTCCTCTCCTACTCAATCTCCACCTTATGTGTCCTTTCAGAAATCTATTACGTGCTTAAACGATTTCTAAAAATTTGTGAGCATTAAATTCTGTTGTCTAGTAATGATTGCATTCTCTCTCTCCCGACTCATCCTCACGAAAAAGAAACATCTATTCTTAAAGAGTCACTTTTGGAACCCTTACACAAAAGGACTTTATTGTCTATACCCTCTCTCTCTCTCTCTCGTCCAACGAGGAAAAATCATCTAAAACCTCTCTCATACAAAACTCTTCATCTTCCCTACCAAAAGAAAATCTCAGATCACTTAGAAAGCCTATGTGACACCCCAAAAATCCACGTTCAATCCATGGATTAATTGAGTAATTAATCCTATTTTATTTGAGGAATTAATTCCTAAAATCCTGATTTTTAATACTCAAGGACTAGTATTTGACTAGTCAACCTTAAAGTTGTGCTTGTACCTTGAGCTTTGAGGAGAGTTCCCTTGTTCCTTACACTTTCTAAGGGTTAGTAAAGGTATTCTTGTCTTTTCACCAAGAGTTAGTATTGTAACCTAACCTAGAAGACTTCTTCATTTCATTCCCTACAATTCATAGAAATTAGTTCTACCTTCTCTCTAGAAAAGTAGTGTAGCTTATTCTCCAAGCCATGTTGAGACCCTTGTAAAGATTTGTTAGGAATAAATTGTAATAGATTTTGATATGCCATATTGTAAATCGTAGATCCCCAATTTTATTTTGGTTAGACTAGTCGAGTCATAGACCAAGAAAGGGAAAAATAAATTCATTAGTTGAGGAATTGGATGAAGAAGATATAAAGCCTAAAATCAAGAATTTGCCTAGAGAAAATGGCAAACAAAAGAGGAAGATGTATGTGTATGATATTCAAGAAGAAATCCCTCAAGAAATCCCGAAGAAGAAAGAACGTGACTTGAAGTTTGCATGAAGTTATCTTGAAGATCAAGCATCTACAGAAAGAAAGGAGTACAACAAGTGATACAAGAAGATAACCAAAAAGTTGTACGGACGAGTTGATAAAAGCTTGAATTATTATATGTAAGGTCATAGGTTTGAATCTCACATCCCACATATTTTAAAGAAGCCAAAGTTTAAAATTCGAGATTTCCATATTGACTAAGTCAATGGGATGAGATTTCCATATTGACTAGGTCGAAAGGATGCAATTTACAAGTGAAGGGATGAAGTTTCTCAAAATTGATATAGGGATGCAATTTATCTGAAGAGTTACAAGGGTCTCAATTCAAATTGGAGATATAAATAGCAAGGGATCTCGGGATGAGATTGCAAGTCCAAATCAAGTTGGAGATATAAATAGCAAGGGATGAGATTGCAAGTCCAAATCAAGTAAGGAAAATTTCAAATTGAAGGGATGAGATTTACAAGGGTCTCAATTCAAATTGGAGATATAAATAGCATGGGATGAGATTGCAAGTCCAAATCAAGTAAGGGATGAGATTTCAATTGACAAATCTAGCAAGGGATAGAGATTTCATTTCCCAAAATAGCAAGGGATGAAGTTTCACAAGGGAAGAGATTTCCCAAGTCAATTGAAGAGATGAAGTCTGGAAGCAGTATACAGACCCAGACGTGAAGCAGTATACAGACCCAGACGTGAAAGTACAGAGGAAATACAAGATGAAGTTGCAGAAGCAAAAATACTAGTCTAAACTAGTAAGGGATTAAATTGGAGATTATATTTTGAAGATAAAAATCCCAAGAGGCGTGATCTACACCAGATGAAGATTTTTGGGATGCCATTTTTGCTAAAACTTCAAGCTCAACTTGCAGAGAATCTCTGACATATCTGCAACGTTATCTTATCCTCTGAAAAGGCTATACAGCTAGATGAAATTCAAAAATGAGAACTTTTCTTTCCAACGGACGGATTCTCATTACCAGCTATAAAAGGATGAAGATTGAAGCAGTGAAAGCAGGGGCGAACAAAAGAAGCAATAAGCAAGAAGCGAAAAGAACAGAGCTAAACAGAGCATACAAAATTCAAAGAAAGCTTTCCATCTCAAGAGCTTAAATTGATATATTCTTTGTGAGATAAACACTCAGAGAGATACAGAGCTTAGAAAAGAAATATCCAAGAGTGTTAAAATCTTCATCAACTACAAGAGACTCAGTGCACCATCGAAGATCATCTACAGAGTCTCAAAGTTGGAATCAAGGCAAAACTTATTTTGGAGCAAAACAAAGGAAAGGAGGAAAGTAACACGGAGTTGTGAAATCCTGGATTGTCACACGGAGTTGTGAGATCCGAAACTGTAGTGTCGGAGGACATTGGGCGTGGTTAGTGCGGGCTTTGTGATCAAAGCACTAGATCATGGAAGATACGTTTCTACCGGATCGTAGAAGACGGGGGGAAAGTAACGCGGAGTCGTGAAATCCTGGGAAAGTAACGCGGCGACGTGAAACCCGAAGCAGCAGTGTTGGTGACACTGGGCGTGATTAGTGTGGGCTTGGTGATCAAAGCACTAAATCACGGAATTCATTGTATCTTGGAACCAAGAAGTGGTGGATATAGTGAATTACTCTTGGATATAAGAGCAAGTGGAGTAGGAGGATTACACCACCTCGCGAACCACTATAAATTGCCTTGTGTTTTTTACTGTTTTCTTTACTTACTGCTCTTGCTTGCTTCTCACGAGAATAATCTTGACACAATCTACACACACACCGTATCGTTTATTTATTTCCGCTGTGCACCATACTCTAACAGTCAAGTTAAGAGTTTTGGTTTATCTCTGGCTTAGCAATTGTGGTACTGTGCTAAAAAGTTTGAAAGTCTATTCAACCCCCCCCCCCCCCCCCCCCTCTAGACTTTCACCTTACCTCTTTTGGGACCAACAAGATTCTAAGATTTGCTTCCAAGATTCAACCTTTCACCTATTTGGGCATCTAGGAGGGTAAGATCTAAGTTAATCTTGTGTTTTTGGTTCCATCTTAGTTGTCTTTTTTTCTTAAAGGTAGGATCTTTATGATCTTTTGGTTTAATCTTGAAGTGGGTTTGGAAAGTAAGCATTGTGGAGACTTGTTGTGGTGTAAAGTGAAGTATTTTGGTCTACAAGAGGTAACCCATGCTCTACAAAACCTATTTTGCTTACCAATATCTGATTTCTTGGATTATACATGTGTTTTGCTATGAAATGTGAGGGTTTATGCATTTGTCTTGTGATATTGCATATCTAGAGCTTGTGTTTAGGGTTCCTTTGTGCCATTGCTTGGCATTTTCCATGATTCAAGTCATTTTGTTGTATTGGGTGAGATTTGCCATGTTTTGGACTTGAATTTGTGTTTGGAGAAGAAAATCCCCGAAGGGATTTGTTGTGGAACAGGAATGTTCCCGCGGGCTGAACGGCGGGTGGGGCACCACCCGCCGGCCTACCCGCGGGTACAAGGCCCAGTGGGAATGTGTTCCCGTGGGCGGAACCACAGGTGGGGAACTACCCTTGGGTCCACCCGCGGGTACACGAGTGGAGTTGGATCGGGATTTGTTCCCCGTGATTTGTTTGACTCGGTATTTGGTCTTTTGACTTCCCGATGTTCTTTTGTGGAACTATTTGAGTATCTTCTTGATGTTTCGTATGTCTAGAACTATATGGTAGGTATCCATGTAGGACTATGGTGTCTTTAATCGTGCTAAGTGTTCAACATTGTGTTTCGTTGGACCAAGAGGTGTCTTGTGTGTTCCTCAGAACTAACTTGAGTTTCCCCGTTGATAAGCATGCTAGTTTGTTTTCTAAATGCTAGCGTGTGTGTGGTTTGTACCTTCCGTTTGGTTGATGATAACTTGTGTTATCCATCATTGTTGTTGTTGGGCTGTGACCCGTTCCTTGTTGAGTATGTTTCAAACCTTCGTTGTGATCCGTTGTTTGACTCTTGTTGAGTTGTGGTGCGTGTGTGGCTTTACCTGGATTGCACGATTAGTGGTATGGGACACTAGTCACCAAGGTATTGCAGCGGTCCTCATGGTGGCCGTGACGTGATTATGGAGTTGTGGCCTAAGTGATGAGTCCACGTTTTTGGGGGATAACATGTGTTATCCGGGCATGTGTTGCCGTGAATTGGTGGTCTCGTTGGTGGTCGTTGGTGGGGGACGATGGTCCCGGGGGAATAAGGTTGGACTAAGAAGTACAGGGGTCCTAGAGGTAATGGTTGGAAAGAAGATACAAGGTTGGGGGTAGCCATGAGGTTGGAACCGGGCATAAGGAAGGCATACCAACTCGTGATGGGTGATGTTGCGAGGGCTTGTAAAGCCGGCGTTGTGTGTTCTTCTCTCGTGACGTGTGTAGTCATGGAGGCATGTGTTTCTTTGGCATGTGTTGCCGTTGGGTGAGTCTTTATCCTTTGCGTGTGGTTATCCTTTGTGGTTTGGGATGTGTTCCCGTGTTATCTTTGAGAGTGATGAGTCCTGTGTTGACTGTTGATCTTGGTTTTGACTTATATATATGTATTCCATTTCGAAAATGGTTTTACACCTTATATCTATCTATGTACGATATTTCACATGTATTGGTGGGTTACCAGCATTATTCGCTGACCGGGCATCGTCTCAATGTTTATCTTTGTATCTTTCAGGTGATGTTTAGACGAGCGCGATGTTTAGTGCCTGGTAGCTTAGTGCCCTCATCCCTGTTTTGTGGCCTGTGTGCCCATGTAGTTTTAGACTGATGTTTTTGGGATAGATGTATACACTTGCAGATTGTTTGCCGTAGCGTTTACAGTGTTTGGTAGATGTGGCGTGACACCCCGTTCGAATTTCTTTTATCCAGTTTCGTTTTATCTTCCGCTGTGTTAGTTTTGTTGTTTAATCTGCATGTGTTAAGGCTTTTATATAGGTCTTGTTTGGGGGGTGTTACAGTTGGTATCAGAGCCTAGGTTTGAGCCTAGGAAGGGTTAAGTCTAGACTTTTCTAAGTGGTTAAGTGTTAGGCATAGGACTCTAGGTTGCGCGGTGAGCTGTGTGTTGCTTTCTGTCTTGCTTGTTTGCTATTTTTGGTAACCTCGTTGTTGTTGTAGAAGTTTGCGATGCCTCCTCGTCCCCGCGCTCGCACCCCGGAGACCCCGACCAACGAGCAGCTCGCTCAGAATCTCCATCAGCTGACGCAGACGATGCAGACGCTCAGTGAAGCCTTGCTGAACAACAATCAAGTTGTGCCGCCTCCTCCCCCTGCTAGGCATCGCGATGTAGGTCGTTTGGTGTTGGGGCATCGGCCGCCAACCTTCGCCGGAGAAGAAGACCCGGTAGTCTTGGAAGAGTGGCTACGGGTGTTTGATAAGATCTTCATCGTTGTGGGTTGCCCCGAAGAGAGAAGAGTAGAACTGGCAACGTTCTACTTTTGCCAAGAAGCTGATCTGTGGTGGGTCCACGAAGGTCCGACCTTCCTTGAAGAGCCTGGGTTTGATTGGACCGCGCTCAAGGACAGAATGCGCAAAAGGTTCTACCCAGCGCATGTGCGAGCCACCATGTTTGATGAGTTCCTTCATCTGCAGCAAGGATCCTTATCTGTGGTCGAATACCACAAGAAGTTCTTAGAGTTGGCGCGCTTCGCGAGGATGCTTGTTCCTACAGAGCTTGCTAAGGTTGAGCGTTTCGTTGCCGGTCTGAATTATGAGGCACGAATAGCATTGACGGTGAGTAGGCCCAGCTCCCTTAAGGATGCGTATCTGTGTGCTGCGGATGCTTGTGCCTACAGAGCTTGCTAAGGTTGAGCGTTTCGTTGCCGGTCTGAATTATGAGGCACGAATAGCATTGACGGTGAGTAGGCCCAGCTCCCTTAAGGATGCGTATCTGTGTGCTGCGGATGCTTGTGCCTACAGAGCTTGCTAAGGTTGAGCGTTTCGTTGCCGGTCTGAATTATGAGGCACGAATAGCATTGACGGTGAGTAGGCCCAGCTCCCTTAAGGATGCGTATCTGTGTGCTGCGGATGCTTGTGCCTACAGAGCTTGCTAAGGTTGAGCGTTTCGTTGCCGGTCTGAATTATGAGGCACGAATAGCATTGACGGTGAGTAGGCCCAGCTCCCTTAAGGATGCGTATCTGTGTGCTGCGGATCTGTATCGTGTTCAGCAGCTTCAGAAAGGATCGTTTGAGCTAGTTAGGAAGAGGGTTGAGAGCGGAGGTTCTTCCACCTTCAAGAAGCCCCGGCCGAGTTTTCAAGTCAAGGCTGTGTCATCTTCTTCTCAAGGACCTATCAGGGTGGAGCATCAGGATCAAGTTAAGTCGGTTGGTTGTCGAAGATGTGGGAAGGTGCACGCGGGCCATGATTGTTATGGCCAGGCGTTTAGGTGTTTCCGTTGCGGGGATCGTGGTCACAAAGTCGCGGAGTGTCCCCAGCTTGTCGGTTAGAGAGCGTTGCCGCCACCCCCGAGAGCCGGAGGAGCACTAGGAGGGAGTTCGGATCGCCGAGCTATCGGAGCTAGGCCACCCGGAAGAGTTTTTGTGATGGCGCGTTCTCAGGTTGAGTCGGAGGGTTTGATGGAGGATGAAGTGGCAGGTAACCCCTTTTTTCTAGCCTATCCTTGTTTGTTTCTCCAGAATCATCGTGTTCGTTGTATCTTGAGTGTTACCTTGTGTTTCATAGTTGTCTCTTGCTTGGCAATCCTTGGTACGCTTTCTTTGATAACAACTCTCTTTTGAGGCTTAGTGTAGACTCTTCTTGCTAAGTGATTTCTTTAGTTGGTATATGAGCTTCGTTGTGAAGTTAGCAATCCATCCTTGTCATGTTTTGTGATTTGGGTCAATTCTACAATCCTTGTACTTGGTTGTTCTTACAACAATTCCTGGTGCACTTCCTAAATTTTCCAAGTATTCTTTGAATTGGAAAATAGCAAAATTCATACCAAAAACCTTTACTTGTGTAGCTTAAAAACCAAGTCTAATGTTTAATTGTAACCTTTGAGTTTTCACCCCAAGCCTAAATTTTGTCAATCCAACCTTTAAACCACTTAAGCCAATTGTCTTTCTTGAAACCTAACCAATTTTATTTCCATCTAAACTATAAATTTCCACTTTACCCAAAATCCCCAAATTAAATCATCATTTTCCCCAATTTCTCCCAAACCCCTCAATTTCCCAAACCTTCTTCCCTCTTCTTCTTCCCCACCCGTGACCCACCAAGCATCCACCCCCCGTCGCCCCACCGTCGCCGAGCCACTGCCTTGCCGCCTTCGCCGTCGCCCGGAGCTACCGTGCCGCCGCCGAGCTGTTATCGCCGAGAGAAGCAGCGAGAGAGAGCAGCGTGAGAGAGAAGAGAAAAACGAGAAGCCTTGGGTCCTTTTTGTTGAGCTTTGGATCATCTTCAATCGTGCCTAGAAGGTCAAGTTTGGCAAGGAAAGTGGAATGGGTGGATACCCATTACCTCGTTCTTGAAGGTAAATGTAATACCCCAGATTTTCAAGACTTTTAAAACTTATACAATAAAGGTAAATTCTCATTAAATCCCAAACAGAGCAATACTAAACATAAGAATACGGGGTGTTATGCCACATCTGAGCTGGAGAACTAAGTTGCACATGCTAAACTATCTAATTATCCTTAAACAACATCATTACATCATTATGGCACGCAGGCCGAATATGAAGCTATCTATCTAAGCCGTGTGCTAGCGCACTCCGGAGCTAATCGTATGTGCCTGAAAGCCAAATATATCTGTTCAGCGAATAGTGCTGTAACCCACTCCAACGCGTTGAAATACATTATAGATAGATATATATATAGATATAAGAAAATCATTTTGAAGCAGGAAGATATATACTTAAGAGACACTAGTTTTAAAACCAGGAATAGACTCGACAGATAGGGATAAGCACATTCAACAGTTATAACCATGCATATAAAGATACTAACATATATCCTATGGTCATAAATCCACATCATCTTGTTCATGTCATCATTCAATTCTTATCTCATCACACAAGCATACTTTGGTGGCGCCACACGACCAATCGCATGCCCATACATGAGGGTCAGCGCATGTAGCTCTGACACGGCCCCGCAGCACCCTGCCTCGAATCGCAATACGAAGGGGTCGATCGCAACTGACCGATGAACCGCAGCTCATCATAATGTTTGATCGCAACCAAACAGTGGACCGCAGCCTAAGAGTGATCATCTGACCGTAGCTAGGAATATGAACCGCAGCTAATGTAAAACGTTTGATCGCAACCAAACGGTGGACCGCAGCCCGAGAGTGTAATTTTAACCGCAGCAAGCATCTAAATCGCAGCTCAGGAATAACCAATTTGATCGCAACCAAATAGGGGTATCATGCACACATAACTCATAGCAAGCACATGCAACCCACATTAACACATTGGGAGAGAGGAGAAAACGTATAATGAAACCTATGCATGGTCATTCACACACTAGGAATAATCCTAAGGGGTTCATACTTCTTTCACCTAGGCCAACGGGATACCAATTCAACTAACATGCGATATATAAGACTCATTTATCTTACGAACGGTACCCGAAATATCAAACTAGAATTAGGCACGATAAACGGAGTCCGTTGGGACACCACGAGGGTCGGGGAAACATCAAACGGGGAAGCCGAAGTCCCAAGTTGGGCAAATTCCAGCGGGTAGCCGGTGGGTGGAGGACCACTCGCCGGCGACAAGTGTCCGGGCAGCGGGTGCCCGGCGGGCAGTCGCCTGCCCGCCGGCTGCCCGCTGCCCGCTGCCGGTGACGTCCTTCTCGGGCAGCGGGTAGGGGGCGGGTCCCCCTACCCCCACCTTCCCCCCACTGACTCTTTATCAAAATAAACGTCCCGGGATCCGTTGTGGAACCCGAAACCATGCTTAGACACTTTTAAACGCATTTGATGACACCACGTAGACAATTAATGGATCAAAAGCAAGAATCATATAGCACATATCCTATCATGACTTCTAAACATAATCAACACCCGAACATGCGAAATCCCACCCAATGAAGTCAAGAATAACACAATACGAAATCCCCAAATTTAACCTAGGGCTTTAATCGTATTCAAATCAACAAAATCGTGGTTCGTCTTTTAACCTCAAGAAACATCAAGATTCATCAAGAATATCACAAGATCATCAAGAACCTCTTATCATCATCAAGATCATCAAGATCACACATAAAATAATCTCACAATCTTCAAGATCATATCATCAATATCATAAACGATTCATCAAGATACAAGTGTAGAGAGGAAGCCAAAGAAGATAATTATAGCAAGGAAAATAGGTTTTGTTGAGACATTGGTTACTTCTTAGCCTTAATTAATCCTCCCTTGGCTATTAAGGTTCTTCTCTAAGATTTCCCATCCGATTAATCTCCCTAGGCTTGGTGTTGGGGAATCTCCCGGGAATATTTTCGTGTAATATAACTATGGGTGGTAAGGGTTCTAATTGCTTTCTAATCCCCTATTTATAGAATCAGGAATCATAATCATAATCTGAATAATAAAGGCCTACTTTATTTATTCCCAATAGATATATAGGTCTAGGATTCCTAATCAGAATCTGACTAGTATAAGGTTTTCCCTCTTTATTCCTAATAGGCTTAAAACTCTAGTTTAGGCAAGGGTCCACAATCCATGGTGGACCATATTAATTAATTAAAGGGATCCTAACCAAATTAAATCCTTTTTAATTATTATTAACGGAGTTACACTCTCCCCCCCCTTACGAGAAGCTTCGTCCCCGAAGCTTAGAAATTATTACGGGGATAACGAGTAAAACTAGTACGGTGGTTATGTAGAGAAAGGATCTTACGTGGAAAATATATAATTATATAACTATGTATGCTGGGCTTTTGGGAACGATTGGGTTAAAAGGATAAAGAGAGTGGGCGGTTCGGGTTTCAAATTTGAGGACAAGTTGAATTTAGGGATTAGGATCAAAGTTTTCAATGTTGCAACTTAGGAGTTGAGGTTGCTACCTTGTATTGAATCGTTAAAATGGGGAATCAAGAATGAGGCTTGAAGGATAGAAAGGGTTTTGCAATAAGATGGGGTTCGATTGTCAAAGGGAAGGGATGGAATTCGGCTGGGATGGTTTAATGATTCTTGACGTTGAGTGATTATTCCTGTTTGAAGCCCGATTATGACGTCAAGATGAACTGATGACCCTTTTTCTTTAGTTTTGGCTCTGCTTGGCTCTAAGGTTTCCGTTGATATTTTCTTCCCATGGTAAGGTCTCATCCATTTTTACCGCTTTTGAAGGAATTTTTGTGATGAATCCCGTGATGATTCAACACTCACTTCTTCAATGCACCCAAGGTCTTGACCAAGCTTGGTCAACCAAGCCGATCTTTTAGGGCGCACTTCGCAAATTCTTCCCAAAGTCTCTTGGGAGTCAATAAACTTCGGGTTGACTTTCTCTTCTTATTGAATTTCATCTCCTTTTTAGTGAATGAAATTCTTAGTAAGACTTCATGTCTTCCCTGGGGTTCGGCTTGCTGTGCCCTTTTGTGTTACTTTTAATGATGAAGGTGCCTTTGCATGTTCTTCTCCTTCTTGAAATGCAGTTGGTTACCTAATCTTGTTGCGGAATGTCTCGGTGACTCCACGAGTCATCTTATTTCCTTGTTGGTCCTTAATAATCCTTTAGGCCTTGGCACAAATGTGCTTTTTACTCTTTCCTTAGCACCACAGACAACGTCATTCTTGATTTCGTATAACTTGTAAGGAGCCCTCTGATTTACTTGAACGATACTCATGGTTTGGGGAAGTCCCGGTCCATCCTTAGTGTTTTGATTTTAAGGCCTTTGTGAGTCCTTAGCACGAGTTCCCGACTCGCCTCCTTGGTTTGCACAATCCTTCTCGCCGATCATCCTTAGTCGGTTGCATCGTAGAGTCCAACTACAATTCCATGTGTAATGCAATTGGTTGTGCTCTTCTGACGGTGTTTCGCGGGTCACGGCCTTTTACCGAGGTCACCATGTTTGGACAACCCATGATTCCTTTCTCAAGACTCGCGTTCATCAACCGAGACACACAAGTGCGCCATGAATCAACAAAACGAGGAGTTAAGAAATCAACGCGGCGTACCAGTGGGCGCAAGGTGGGTGGTCGGCCGCCTGCCAAGCTTCTGTCAGGGTCCCGTCAAGGGCCCGTTAGGGTCCCATCAAGGTCCCGTTGGGGACCCGCGGGAAGGTGACTAGAAAGGGGGACTTCCTTCGGGAAAAATCCCAAGAATGCACAGTTTCAAGTCCCGACAAGCCCCATGCCCATGTGAACAATAAAAGGGACTTGAATACATAGAATGACTCATCGTACTATGTTGTTGATCCTTAAGTACGAGTTCTAGATGAGTCAAGACCCTCGCATGTTCTTTCCACCCAGTAGGTCGGGTCCGGTTTCCATTTAGTAGTCTCGTCACCTTCACTGGGTAGTTGGTCATAAGCCAACTTTGTCTTTTCCTTGCTTGATTAATGACAAGCCCTCTTAGTTTTTCTTGGGGTTCGGCTTGTCGCCCGTTCCTTGTGCAATCCTTTGGTGACCAAATGCTTAGTGATGCCTTTCTCTTCCTTGGAATGCATTTGATTGGCTGTCCTCGACGTCGCATGGTGTTTTGACGATTTTGTGTGTCACATGTACTTCTTATGGTGTCTTAAAACCATCAAGGTCCTTGTTCCAAGGTAAGACCTTTATTGTAAGGAAGCTTTAGTTGTATGACACTTTCTATGCGTCTGTCGCCTTTTCTTGTCATGTCGAGTCTTTTTCGACAATTCGTGCTAAAGATTAAGAAAAGCTGTTGTTTATGTGCTATTTCACTTCATTGCATTTAATTGGCGTTTCCCCGTCCTCTTTACAAGTGGTCCCTTACTTCTGTTACTCCTCCTTTTGGGTTTGTTCCTGAATTTCTCGTTGTAGAAGTTGGATTCGGCAGCACTGGTATAGGCTTTGTTAGGGGTTCGGGGTGGAATCGTTCTTGTCGCCGTATTTCTATGCATTCCTAGTTGAACCTCCGGTTGTTGCTCATAAGTGAGTCCTTCGTGGGTTTACCAAAGATCGGCCTCGTGTCTGAAGTAGAATCTGGCTATTTCTACGCGGCGTTTCTTTTGGGCATTCCACTAACACGAGGATTTTGTCGAAGGTTCGGATCCATTCTTCAAGAAGTGTGGGGTCCTCTTTCCCTGAGAAGGTGGGTTGTAACACCCCGGAATTTTTAAACTTTTGAAGCTTATATAATAAAGGTAAAATTCTCATTAAGTCCCAAAACATAATATAAATAGTAAGGGGTTCTATGCCACACCTGAGCTAGAGAACTTAGGTGCACAGGCTAACTAACTAATATCCTCAACAATGTAAATGCATAAACATGGCACGCAGGCCGAAAGGGAAACTATCTACTTCTTCGCTCGAAGATTCTAGCGCGCTCCAGTGTCTACTCCTCTGTGCCTGAAAGCCAAATATATCTGTTCAGCGAGAGGTGCTGGTAACCCACTCCAACGCGTTGAAATACAATACATATAGGCATATATATAGATATAAGAAAAACCATTTCTAAGCATGAAGATATATCCTAAGAGACTCTAGCTTTTAAAACGGGGAATAGACTCGACAGATAGGGATAAGCACAGTCAACAGTCACATAATTCACAAGCACAGGGAACGGACTCGACAGTTAGATATAAGCACAGCCAATAGTCATAACCAAGCATATACGGTTTTCTAGCATGTATCCTATGGTCACACTTTCATAACATTCATAATCATCAAACCATCCATATCTCATCACATAATACACTTTGTTGGCGCCACAGGACCAATTGCATGCCCATACATGAGGGCCAGCGCATATAGCTCTAACACGGCCCCGCAGCACCCTGCCCCGTATCGCAACACGGAGGGGTCGATCGCAACCGACCGATGAACCGCATCTCATCATAATCTTTAATCGCAACCAAACAGTGTACCGCAGCCCAAGAGTAGTTATCTGACCGCAGCTCATGTAAAACGTTTGATCGCAACCAAACGATGGACCGCAGCCCGAGAGTGTAAATCTGACCGCAGCAAGCTTCTGAACCGCCGCTCAGGAATAACCAATTCGATCGCAACCGAATTGTGGTATCATGCACACATAACACATAGCAAACACACGCAACCCACATTGACACATTGGGATGGGGGAGAAATCGTATAACGAAACCTATGCGTGATCATTCACATACTAAGAATAATCCTAAGTAGTTCATATTTCTTACGCCTAGGCCAACGGGATACCAATTCAACTAGCATGCGATATATAAGACTTATTCAATCTACGAATGGTACCTGAACATCAAACTAGACATAGGCATGATAGACGAAGTCCGTTGGGAAACCACGGGGGTCGGGGGAACATCAAACGGGAAAGCTGAAATCCCAAGGTGGGGTAAAATCCAGCGGGTAGCCGGTGGGTAAGGGGTCACCCGCCGGCTGCCCGCCGGCGTCGTGGTTTCGGGCAGCGGGTGCCCGGCGGGCAGACGCCTGCCCGCTGGCGGCGTCTTCAAAGTTGGCCGCGGGTAGGTGGCGGGTCCCCTACCCCCACCTACCCTCCACTGACTCTTTCATCACAAAATCACCCCGGGAACCTTAGTGGAACCCGGAACCATGCTTAGACGCTTTCAAACGCAATTGATAACAACACGTAGACAATTAATGGATCAGAAGCAGGAACATACGACACATATCCTATCATGCTTTTCTAAACATAATTAATACCCGAACATGCGAATTCCCACCCAATACATCAAGAATAGCACCATACGAATTTCACGGTACAGCCTAGGGCTCTAAACACATCCAATTTAACAAGAACACGATTCCTCGTTAAACATCTAGAACAATCAAGAATGGCACATAATCATCAAGAAACTAGGTTCCATCAAGAATCACACAATCATCAAGAATCCCTTTTCATCAACAAGATTATCAAGATTGCCCATGGAATCATAACACCAATCGTCAAGAACAATATAACGAATCATCAATTACACAAGAATATGGGGAAATCCTAAGGGGGGAATCATAGCTATGAAAATAGGTTTTGTTGAGACATGGGTTACCTCTTAGCTTTAATTAATTTCCTTGGCTATGAAGGATCTTTCTTTAAGTCTTTCTTCTTTCTTGATTTCTCCTAGGGGAATTGTTGGAGCTCCTTGTGTGGTGAGAGATTATTGTGGTGGGGGTTCTAGGTGCCTCCTATGTCCCCTATTTATATATCTAAGAGTCCTAATTAGGGCCCAAATAGTATAGGCTTGCTAACTCTATTCATTTTAGGACTAGGGGTTGGGTTTAGAGATGAGGGCCCACGGACTATGGTGGGCCTTTTCCTAATAAATTATTGTCATTTAATTATTTCTTTGGATAATTGGTTAAATGATTAATTGGTTTTAGGGGTCGTAACACGGGGTGTTACATGGGTGAGCGATGGTTCGAAACTTGCTGAGCGACATCTGAGTTTCCGTTTGGTGGTGGTGGTGGTCGGGTGTTGTCATGGAGGATTGCGTCGCTTAGTGCCTGAGTGACCTGAGCTAGTCTGTAGATTCTGAGCTAGAGATTTGTGAGCGGAGGGTTCGGGTGTCCTTGACTGACTTCTTGTTGGCGCCATGCTGCTAGTTTTCGGGGTCAATATTTATTGTAATGATGAGTTAGTGTGCTGCACCCTTACCTTGGTGTGGTAAGCGAAGGGGGAGTTCTTTAAGCTAAATGCAGGATAGAGTGAGGGAAAGTTATATGATGATAGGTAAGCTCACAATCTCACCGCGCGTCCTAAGATTCCTGAATCCTATGTTCCTAAATACCTAGATTTCATGCCTAATGTCCTAAAGTCTGGTCTTAAGAATCTTATCCTAGGGTCAAACTTAGGCTCTGATACCAACTGTAACACCCCAGATTTTCAAGACTTTTAATACTTATATAATAAAGGTAAATTCTCATTAAATCCCAAACAGAGCAGTACTAAACATAAGAATACGGGGTGTTATCCCACATCTGAGCATGGCTTTAGACTGAAGTTTTTGGAATAGATGTATACACTTGCAGATTGTTTGCCGTAGCGTTTACCGTGTTTGGTAGACGTGGCGTGACACCCCGTTCGGATTTCTTTTATCCAGTTTCGTTTTATCTTCCGCTGTGCTAGTTTTGTTGTTTAATCTGCATGTGTTAAGGCTTTTATATAGGTCTTGTTTGGGGGTGTTACAGCCTAAATCTCTCTCCCCAACCGAATCAAGCATCATCCATGTTGATCACAATGGCGCAAGCAGAACAACCCAAGGATCTAACCGTCCTTGTGAAACAACTCACAGTGGGAATGGTTCTCAACGAAGAATATTTCATGAATGGAGCTTAAGACAAAGTTCTAGCAGCGAAGATCATTCAAGCATTGAAGAACTGTAGACTTTATGATTTTCTTACCTACAATTATTCTAGAGAAGAAGATGTAGTAGAATTTTACCTACATGCAAACGTGAAGAATGGCCGAATTCTATCTACTGTTGGCGGAACACAAGTTGAAATTTCGGAAGAAGACATCCAAACTTGTTTCAAATTTTCAAATTCTCAAATCTTGGTGGATACTCATCATTATGATCTTCAAAATTCCTGGGATGAAATTCGAGATCCAAAAGCACCAGAAATACCATATTTATGCGATGAGAAAAATATTTTGAAGCCAGAATATGAGATGCTGTTGGATATAATTTACAAAGCCCTGGATAACAAATTGGGTACTTTGAATAAATTCTCTGCTCCATATATTTGCTTGATGAATGGAATCATGAGTGGAATCAAATTCAATTGGGCAAATTATATTTTCACCAAAATTATAGGATTTATTCTTGCCGCAAAGCTAGTTAGAAGCCCACTCGAAGGAGATCAATTTCTTCAAGGTGTAGGCTATGGACTTGTCATTGGAGAAATTTTGAGGAAGAAGAGAATACCTTTGAGAAAACACAAAAGTGTTGGAATCTATAGGTATCTATTCAGGACATTTTCACCAGACTATGGGAAGAAGAGTCAAAAGAAAAAGGCATCCAAAGGAGGAGCTTCTGCAAGCACAAAAACACCTCAATCAAAAGGATCTCAAATCAGAAGCAACAGGGCCACATCAACTGCAAGCAATTTTATGGGGTCCACTAACTCGACTATCAGAGAACAAGAAGCCACGAGCACAGCCATGCCAATAATACCGTTCCAAGAAGTGATTTAGAATGAAGCTCAGAATGTTTGTCATCCGGGATTGCCAACCGAACCCATTGATGACACAACACAGATGGAACTAGCAGGAGTTGAAGTACGAGTCTCCAACGAATTGCAAAGAAGAATTTCAAGCCAATCAACAGGTGAAGCTAGTGCCGGACCAGTAGTGTTCAACACTATCCAAGATGATCCAAAATTGATGAACGAGAAGGTCAGAGTTCAAGTATGGAAAAAATGGCGAATTGAGAAAGTGTGACACCCCATGTTACGGCCTTTAATCCCGAACTAATTATTTAATTAATTCCATTAATAATAATTAAAAAGGATTTAATTTGATTAGAAATCCCTTTAATTAATTAATGTGGTCCACCACGGATCGTGGACCCTTGCCTAAACTAGAGTCATAAGCCTATTAGAAATAAAGAAAGTATGCATTTACTATTCAGATTATGGTTAGGATTCTCTTTAATTAATTAATATGGTCCACCATGGACCATGGGCCCTTATCCCTAAACCAAGTCCTTAGTCCTATAAGGAATAGAATTAGTAAACCCATACCATTCAGACCCTAATTAGGACTCCTAGATATATATATGAGGACATAGGAGGCACCTAGAAGTCACACCACAATAGATATCACCACACAAGAATTCCCAAGGGACTCCCCACCACCAAGCCTAGGGAGATCAAACGGATGGAAATCTTAGGGAAGAACCTTAATAGCCAAGGGAGGACTAATTAAGGCTAAGAGGTAACCCATGTCTCAACAAAACCTATTTTCTTCGCTATAATATCCATCCTTGGCCTCCCTCTATATATTTTTGAGTCTTAATTGAACTCTTCTATTATAATTGTGTTATGTTTTTGATGATTGATAGGATGATTTATATGCCTTCTTGATAATCATGATGATCTTGATGTTAAAAAGAAGTTCTTGATTATGATATGATGATTCTTGACGAATCTTGATATTTCTTGATGGTAAAATATGTTCTTGATGATTTGGGTGGGATTAGAGCCCTAGGTTGGATTGGGAATTTGTATTGTGACGTTCTGGATTTATATTTGGGTGGGAATTCACATGTTCGGGTGGTGTTTATATTTAGAAGTCGTAATAGGATAAGTCCTACATGATTCTTGCTTTCGATTCGTTAATTGCTTACGTGATGTCGTTAATTGCGTTTAAAAGTGTCTAAGCATGGTTTCGGGTTCCACGAAGGTTCCCGGGACGAGTATATGAGTAAAGAGTCAGTGGGGGTAGGTGGGGTGGGGGAACCCACCACCTACCCGCTGCCCAAAGGGGCACTGCCTTGCAGCGGGCAGCCGACTGCCCGCCGGCAACCCGCTGCCCTGAACAGTGCCCTCCGGCGGGTGACCCCCACCCACCGGCTACCCGCTGGTCCGTACGCCACCCCGGGTCCCTGGCTTCCCCGTTTGATGTTCCCCATTCCCCGTGGTGTCGCAACGGACCCCGTTTGTTGTGCTTGAGTCTAGTTTGATGTTTCGGGTTCCACTCGTAGGCTAGATGAGTCTTAGGGATTGCATGCAAGTTGAATTGGTAACCCGTTGTGTAACACCTCGAAATATTGAAACTTTTAAAACTAATATGATAAATGTAATTTCTCATAAAATCCCAAACAGAGCATTACTAGCTGTTGGTCCCAAAAGAGGTAAGGTGAAAATCTAGAGGGGGGGGGGGGGGGGTGAATAGACTTTCAAACTTTTTCACACAGCACAACAATTGCTAAGCCAGAGATAAACCAAAACTCTTAACTAGATTGTTAGAGTATGGTGCACAGCGGAAATAAATAAACATAAAGTGTGTGTGAGATTGTGTGAGCAGTATATCTCGTGTAGAGCGAATATGTAAAGAGCGGTAAGTAAAGAAAGCAGTAAAGAACACAAGAAAATTATAGTGGTTCGCGAGGTGGTGTAATCCTCCTACTCCACTTGCTCTTATCTCCAAGAGCAATTCACTATATCTACCACTCCTTGGTTCCAAGATACAATGAATTTCCGTGATCTAACGCTTTGATCACAAAGCCCGCACTAATCACGCCCAGTGACACCACACTGCTGCTTCGGGTTTCACGTCACCGCGCTACTATCCCAGGATTTCACGACTCCGCGTTACTTTCCCCCCGTCTTCCACACTCCGGTAGAAATGTATCCCATGATCCGGTGCTTTGATCACCAAGCCCACACCAATCACGCCCACTGCCTCCGACACTGCTGCTTCGGATCTCACAGCTCCGTGTGACAATCCAGGATTTCACAGCTCCGTGCTACTTTCCTCCCTTCTCTTGTTTTGCTCCAAAACAAGTGTTGTCTTGCTTCCAACTTCTGAGACTCTGTAGATGATCTTCAATGATGCGCTGTTCTCTTTGATGAAGATAAACACTCTGGAATGATTTCTCTTGATAGCTCTGAGTGTTTTCTCTCTGTGAATATATCAAGTAAAGCACTTGATATTTTTGCTCTGCTTTGCTCTGTTTAAGAACTCTCAGAATATTTCTCTTTTGAAGCTCTCTGAGTTCTTGATTCTTGCTCTATGCTCCTGGTGCTTTCAATTGCTAATGAGATTCTTGCTCTATGCTCCTGGTGCTTTCAATTGCTTCCCATACTACTACAACCTCAATTGGCTCCCAATTTCAATTCTACATTGGCTCCCATCTTGAATTGATTCTCATGTGAAACTTGGCTCCCATTGAATTGATTCTCATGAAACTTGCTCTTAATTATTGATTCTCATGTGAAACTAGCTCCCAAGTGCAATTGCATCTCAATTGCGTGGAATCGGCGCCCAAAGCAAGTGCAATTGCATCTCAATTGCGTGGAATCGGCGCCCAAAGCAAGTGCAATTGCATCTCAATTGCGTGGAATCGGCGCCCAAAGCTTAAACTAGCGCCCAACTCCATCGATTAATTTAATTTGGCTTCTCAAATTTTACCTTGTAAAATTGTTGATGGTGAGTTTCGAACTTGAGCCATTTCACATAATATATCAAGCATCATCCACTTCGTCTGTACAGCTTCTGATTAAATCTCCAATCATATTTGATGTACTCCTTTCTTTCCATAGATGCTTGATCTCCAAGTCAATTTCAAGCATTCTTCCAACATTAATTTTCTTCACGAAAATTCTTCTGGGATATCTTCTTTGAGTAGCATTGACATGAATTATTGTATCATTCATCTTCTTCTTCAATTTGTCATTTTCTCCAGACAAATTCTTGATTTTCGACATTATATCTTCTTCTTCTATTTTCATCCATCTTCCTCTATTTTTCTCTTTTCATAATTAAATAATTTCCCGATCATGGTCTAAGACTCTACTAGACCTATGAAATAAAATTGGGGGATCTACAAGTACAAATTTGGCATATCAAAACCATTACACTTTATTCCTAACAATTTCCCCCCTTTTGATAATGCCAAAACCTATACTCTGTCATTGGCTTTAAGTCTTTGAAAAATAATCTTTTTGCTCAATTTTATTTGACAAAGCCAAGATGAGTTTAACAGATGGTTTTCTAGACACAATCAAAAGAAACTTGTAAATTAAATTTTTAGACAAGCTCCTAAACGCATCTTGAATTTTTTTTTTTTTATTTTGATCATCATCAATTTTTAATTTTGTCGTGCGTTTGACATATTTCTTGTCTTTTAATTCACAAAAGTCTAATTACATTAAACAAATAAAATTAAAGACTCAAAATAGACCATGGGAAATATTTATTGTTATATTTCGAATTTATAGAGAAAAACGCAACAGAGGTTCGAAAATAGAGAAAATATCAGCTCAAGAGAATTTTCAGATTACCTTCTGGGTTTCTTCACACCAGAGTCTTTCTTCAAAATTTCCTTGACATGTTCTCTGAGCTTGAAGAAATCATCTTTGAACTTTGCATTCTGAAATTTCTTTGTAAGCTGTCCGGCCATATAATGTCCATAAGCTTCTTTGATATTGTTGCCCGGAAGAACTCCGTTTTCCCACCATAAGACACATTCTTCGAAGCTTCTTTCTTCTCCAAGATTCATGCCCATATTTCCGGTGAAATCTCTTAGTTCATACCACATCTCGGTTCTTTTCCTTTTGCCTTCTTCTTCTTTATTCTTCTCCGAGATCCATTGGGCTTGATCGGCTGCAGGCCATTTCTTGATCATGCTTGGTAGATTTTCCTTAGTCCATATTGTTGTTTGAGTGGCGGTACCCTTAGAGCATTCAAACCAGCCACGCTGTTCAGCAACCTTCGATGTACTCGTACCAAGACTAGGATTCGCGAACTGAGCAAAACCAATCTGAGATGGTCCTTGTGAGGATTGTCCGCGGCTTCGGCCTCTACCTTGAGTAGACACTATTGGCTGTTGTTGACTTCCAAGAATAAATTCTTGTAGTTGCAAAGCCATGTGACTGAGAATTTCTTCCCCCCTTTTGGCGTTATCAACCAAAAATGCAAGGGTCTTAGAATCTCGGTCTTGATTTGCCTTCACAGTTTCAACACTGTTGTGTGTTTCAATGGAAACGGTTTGCACGTTGTCAAGCTTGTTTGTTGTAACTGCGAGTTCAGCTTCAAGTTTGTTGATTCGGCTTTCTTGATCTTGAATCGCTTTGATCTGTCTCAAGTGACGTTCGTTGTGAATCTTTTCAGCTGCTTCACGTTCCTTCTTCATGAGCTGAATCACTTCAAGTAAGCCTTTTGTCAATTCTCCTTTCAAAATTCTTTCTGCTTTGTCAAGCTGGGTCTTCAAAATGTTTTGATGCTCCATTAATTCCTTCAGATTGACTCGTGTATCCGTGTATTGTTGATCCATCTTTTGATTTTGTTCAACCAACTTTTCTCCAATTGTTTGACAAACAACATCACTGGATTCGGCTACTTTGGCAAATAAGGATGAAAATATGCCATCATCTTGATCATTCATCTGCACAAAGTTTTGAGGGGATCCGAATGGACTTCTATTCGGATCAGTAAAAACAACTGTATCAATAAGTTGCATCCCTTCTTCTTCAGGTGATTCGGCTTCTTGATTGAGATCACCAACTTGTTCTTCTAGGACTTCTGTTCTCGTGTAATTGTCTGCAAATAATTCTTTATTTTCTAGAACAGGGTCCATGGTAGGCATGGTAGACTCGGTATGGTGTACCGGCAATACACTGGATAAATCCTTTGTGATTTGCAGTCTACTCTCAGTAGCAACTTCTACTGCAACTTCCACTGGTATATCTCTTCTTCTTTCTTCTGACACTTGTTCTCTTATTTCTTCTTGTACTGACACTTCTCCTCTTAATTCTTTTCTTCTTTTATCCCTTTTGTAGCCATAATATATAATTTTTTTAATTCTTTTTATTTTATTTTTATTCATATATTTTTTGTGTGTCTTTTTGGCTACGAAACATTTGATCTTTTTATATACGTAGGGATTTTTCATTTTGTAGGAGAGAGAGACAGAGAGAAAATAGAGATAGACAAAACCAGTAGCAAAAACTTCCATAAAATTTTATTTATCTCCTTCTTACAGAGAAGGAGAGAGAGAGAGAGATAGCATAACATTTCTTCAACAGGAAGAAAAGCCCGTGCTCATGCAGTCTTCTGAGTCATAGCCTCCTGGTGGTGAAGGAGCATATCCCGGTCCTGAGTCACCACTGGACTCACTTTCCTCGAACATCGACCCGTTTGAGCTTGAAGATGAATAGGTTTGATTAAAAAATCTAGTAAAGTCCACTCGAGGACGGATGAACGGGTTGAGTGGCATCTGCTGAGGAGGCGGTGGAGGAGTAGGGATTTCTTGTGGCAGTGGTGCAAGAACTGGCAGACTTGGTGGAAACTTCGGGAGAGGCTCTGGTGGGGGAGGAGGTTGATAGAGCCCATCAAAACCGAAACCGGGAGGAGGTAGAACCGGTCCAAAAGTCAGTTGTTTTAAATACTGGAGATATTCTGAATTGCTCATATTCAGAATTTCAGCATATATGTCAGGTTGAACAACCGGAGAGAACTTCATGAATGGAGGCTCAGACCCTTCCACTCGGTCTTGTTCTGCTAATGGTTTCTTGGCACCATCATTTTCTTCATAGATAAAGCTCGGTTCATGCGGTGGTGATTCTGCAACTGCTTGAATTTGTGGCCACTCCTTCTCTTGCTCCCTTTCATCAGATATTAACACCAGAGGGTTGCTTGGTGTTTCTCCTGCCATTTTTCGTCCGTCCGTGCGTGTTGCCCTTCGAGGTTGTTTGAGAACTTTCTCCCAAGTTCTCTGAGTTTCCTTCCTCACCTCGTTCTCCTGAGACTCGCTGGACACCATCTTGCACCTGCAAAAATTCAAACAACAAAATCTTCCACAACAGGTATGTCTCGGCTGTCTCCCAATATATAGGGCGGTCAGGAGTGTAATCGGTTCACTTGCCGATGGAGAGTTAATTCTTCTTGCCGTCGTTTAGAGTTTACGGATGTGATAGATAGCGGCAAGACTTCTCATTGGCTAAGATGGCGGTGGATGGGAAGAGATTTGATGGGCAACGGTTTAGAGGGGAGAGTTTAATGAGGGGTAAGGTTTTAATTGCTCTGTGGGAGACGATTGATATTATTAAGCTGAGAGAATGTATAGGGTGCCGATTTGAGAGAGAGAGAGAATATCAGTTTGGAAAGATTTGATCTAGGAGAGGATTATGGGGGGAGGTTTAGAAAGGGTAGGAGTTTATGGGTGGAGGTTTGATGCCCAATTAAACTCTAAATTTTCCTCCTTTATCTCCTGATTTCCTTCTCAAATTCGTGTACCACAAACATAATAACACTCAAACATCTCGTTAGTAGCAAAAATTACTCCACAAATAATTAATCACACATACCAATTATATTAAACTTATACACGGTGATTTCCAATCAAAAATTAAACACATTTTGAAAACTAACAAAATTAACACACATATTCCTAAATTATAATTAGAAACAACTTTATATAAAAAGCACATTAATCAGATTCCAAAAAATTTAGAAACTAGCAAAAATATTAACTTCTAGATTTCTAAAACATTTTATAGCAAATTATATCACATATACTGCATATACACGAAACACATATACAATTAACACTTTAAATCACATTTTGCACATAACACATATATTATTAAACAAACACGGTAAATCATTTTTAGAGCAAATTGTTCATGCAAACAAGTTAGTTAATTTACAGAAACATGAACACATACTGAAAAACTGATTAACACATTAAAACATGCAATTTTATACAAATTATCAAATAAATCACGATTTGCACATTTCATCAGATTAATTTGCATGACATATGATCTCACGTTAAATAACACATGCAAATTCATAATTAAATTCCTAACACAAATTGCAATTTTATCATAAAAAAATTTCAAATAAAAACATGCATATAAACACATAAAACAATTTATTCATATAAAACAATTTATTTTGAACACAAGTATCAATTTAAATAGGGAGATTAAGTCCAGTGATACTTAGCTCATTTCGATCATTCCCAACTCGTGCCTTAAGGTAGAAAATCTCGTTTCGCATAAAGGCTTCGTGAGAATATCAGCAACTTGGTTTTCCGTAGGGATATATTCGATCTTCAGGATTTTTCTTTTCAACGTGATCCCTTATAAAATGATGTCGAATGTCGATATGTTTGGTTCTTGAATGAAGCACCGGATTGTGAGTGATAGCGATTGCACTAGTATTATCACAATAAATACTAACGTCATCACAATTAACTCCGTAATCCTTCAATTGTTGCTTCATCCACAAAATTTGCGCACAACAACTTCCTGCAGCAATATATTCGGCCTCGGCAGTACTAGTTGCGATGGAATTTTGCTTTTTGCTGAACCAAGAAACAAGCCTTCCCCCCAAGAACTAGCATGTCCTGGAAGTGCTTTTTCTATCTATTTTGCAACCTGCAAAATCCACATCTGAAAAAACCCGTTAGAGTAAAATCTGTACCTTTTGGATACCACAATCCAACATTGATTGTGCCTTTCAAATATCGTATGATCTTCTTTGTTGCAGGTGAGGTGGCTTTCTTTTGGATTTGCTTGGAATCTTGCACACACGCCCACAGCATAAGAAATGTCCGGCCTGCTTGCAGTAAGATATAGAAGTGAACCAATCATTCCTCTATATTTTGTTTGATCGACATCCTTTCCATCTTCATCTTTGTCTAGCCTTATTGATGTGCTCATTTTGAATTTTGATCGATGATTTTCCATCAAGGCCAAACTTCTTTATCAAGTCGCGAGTGTACTTTGCTTGATTGATGAATACTCCTTCTTTCAGTTGTTTGACTTGTAAGCCCAAGAAGTAATTCAATTCACCCATCATGCTCATTTCGAATTTATTCTGCATAAGCTTCGAAAATTTCTCACGCAAAGAATTGTTAGTGCTTCCAAAAATAATATCATCAACATATATTTGCACTAATAAAATATGATCACCATCTTGAATTCTAAATAGAGTTTTGTCAACAAGGCCTTTGGTGAATCCACAGCTTATCAAGAACATTGACAAAGTATCATACCAAGCTCTAGGTGCTTGTTTCAACCCATACAATGCCTTTTTAAGTTTGTAGACTTTATCACCTTCGCCTTTTACCTCAAAACCTGGGGGTTGTTCGACATAAACTTCTTCTTCGAGTAGACCATTCAAGAATGCGCTTTTCACGTCCATTTGATAAACGGTGAAATCTTTGTGTGCGGCGTAGGCTAGGAAAATTCTGATTGCTTCAAGTCGAGCCTACCGGTGCAAAAGTTTCATCAAAATTTATTCCTTCTTCTTGAGAGTATCCTTTTGCAATGAGTCTTGCTTTATTCCTAACAATCACGCCTTCTTCGTTTGCTTTGTTCCGGAAGACCCATTTGGTTCCTACAACATTGTGGTTCGCCGGTCTTGGAACAAGTTCCCAAGCATCATTTCTTTTGAATTGATCGAGCTCCTCTTGCATAGCGTTTATCCAATCCGGATCATTTAGAGCTTCGTCAATTTCTTTTGGTTCAATCTGAGATAGATAACACGTGAACAATGCTTCCATGGTAGATGATCTTGTTTTCACGCCTTCATGAATATTCCCAATAATTAATTCTGGAGGGTGATTTTTGAGCCATCTTAAATCTGGTTCAAATGGGTGCATGGTACTGGGTGGATCCATTTGTTGTGTACTGGGAGAGTTGGTTCGAATTTCCACATTTGATTCATTTTGTAATTGACCACCAACTTCACCAGTAACTTGATCACTAATTGGATCACCAACTTGTACGGCATCCTCATTCTCACGTGAGGCATCACTCCCAAAATTATTATTAAAAGAATTTCCAACTTCTTCTAGATGAGGGATGGGATTTTCTAGAAAATTAATTTCCAACTCATCCATTCCCTGCAAAACATCATCTTCACACGTATCATTAGTATCACAAAAATCAATATGACACTTGTTACCATTTTGTGCAATTTCTTCGTCCAGTGCATCATTTTTGATCTGTGATTTTTCATCAAATACCACGTGTATGGATTCTTCAACCACCATTGATCTTTTATTCAAAACTCTGAACGCCTTGCTGGTAGTCGAATATCCTAGAAAAATTCCTTCATCTGCACGCTCATCAAAAGCTTTTAGATGCAATTTATCATTAATATGAATAAAACATTTGCATCCAAAAATATGAAAATAACCAATATTTGGTTTTCTCCCTTTATATAAGCTCATATGGCGTCTTCTTGTACTGCTTATGGATCATGCTTCGATTTTGCGTGTAACAAGCAGTGTTGATAGCTTCCGCCCAATATCGTTTCGGGAGACCGGCAGCACTAATCATCACTCGTGCGGCTTCTTTGAGCGTCCGGTTTCTTCTTTCGGCAACACCGTTTTGTTGCGGTGTTCTTGCGGCAGATAATTGATGAGAAATTCCATGTGAATTGCAAAAAGCTTGTATAACTCCATTCACGAACTCGGTTCCACGATCCGTTATATTTTTGATATTTGCAATTCTTTCTCATTTTCTAGTTGCTTCAACAGCTTCGGTAGAACTTGCTCAACTTCATTTTTCTTCTTGAGAAACACGGTCCAAGTGTACCTGGAAAAATCATCAACAACAACGAGAGTATATTTCTTACCACTTACACTTATTGGATCAACCGGTCCAAATAAGTCCATATGTAGTAAGCTTAGCGGTCTTGACGTTGACTCGTGTGTCTTTGATTTGAATGATGATTTGATTTGCTTCCCGCGTTGGCATGCATCACACACTTGGTCCTTCTTGAAGATAATATCTGGCAAGCCTTCTACTAGATTCTTCTTTGCAAGCTGATTGATGGTCTTGAAGTTTAAGTGGTTGAGCTTTCTGTGTCCATTCCCAATTAGCTTCATTCGAATTTCTGGCCATTAAGCACACTGAATCTTTGCTAGTGCTCCAATCAACAACATACATATTCTTTCGCCGTTTTCCAGATAAAATAATCTCATTTGTGAGCTCATTTTTGATTAGGCAATTATCTTTAGAAAATTCTACAAGATAGCCTTTATCACAAAATTGACTAGTGCTCAACAAATTAAATTTTAATCCTTCAACGAAAGAAACATCTTCAATCTTCAAACCATTTTTCTTGATCGTGCCAACTCCTTTTGTAATTCCATAATTTTGATTTCCTCCGAATATAACTTTTGGTCCATCGATTTCTTTGAAATTAACTAGATATGATTTATTTCTAGTCATGTGGCGTGAGCAACCACTATCGATGTACCAAATATCCTGCAAAAAAGATTAATTAACTTTAGGTACCCATATTTGCTTGGGTCCTTTACTGTTAGTGATTTTTGGTAACCAAACCCACCTTGATCTTATTGAATTAAGATGAGGCGATTTGTAACCATTAGAGACACGATAATCATAACTCACTTTAGAAAATATTTTTGGCGCCGGGTTTTGAAAATTATTTTTATATTTTGGCACCTGGGAAGAGAATGGTTGCTTTGGTCTATAAAAAACATTACATCTATTGCACAACCAATCTTTTTGAGTGGGATGAAATTTCCCAACATTATTTCTAGAAAAGCTTCCCTCTTTTCTATGAAATCTTTTTGCACTTGACTCTTTGGCATATCTTTGCTTGAAGAAATTTTGTTTTGCCGTATAATTAAATTGTTTCGGCCTTTCAACATTCATCTTTGCATTTGTTTGATAGCCAAGTCCTTGTCTCATCATGCTATTCTGACTTTTAACAAATTTTACCACTTGAACTTTATTATTTAAAGTAGTAGTAGAATTAGTCAGATTTTGAGGGGTTTGAGAACATGTGGAGTCATAACCAATTCCGGTTCTATCTCCTGATGGCTTTTGCATGCTCACCATTTTATCTATTATTTTAGACGAATTAGTGAACGTAGCAATAGTAGCTCTAAGATTATGTTCTCTAACCTCTCTAGCTTTACACTCTTCTTGAAGATGAATATTTTCATTCTTCAATTTACTCACTTCAAGTAAAGCATCTTGCAATTTTTTATTCATTTCTTCTTTTTCAAGAATTAGAATATTATTGTGCTCCTTGAGTTGAGGATGAGTGAGCATAATCTCTTGACATTCTCGCATTAGATTGTCAATAGATTCACGAGAAAAAGAAGAATTAACAGAATTGAAAGAATTAGATGTTACCTCTTCTTCCTCTGCGTCAAGAGCCATAAGACAATCTTCACTTGTACTCAACTCAATTGACTTGCATACTAGCGCCGTATCATCATCCGAACATGAACTTTCATTGCTTGATGATGATTCCTCCGAATCACCATTTTCGTTCGGTTCGTTGCTAACGAGAGCTTTTCTTTTGTCGCGCTTGAACCTTTTGCTTTCGGATTTGTTCGGCGTAGATTCAACATTTTTTCCTTGATACTTGCTAACGATCGGATACGGACAATTTATTTTAAAATGTCCGGGTTTGCGGCAATTGTAGCACAAATCCTTATTTTCTTCGACTTTTTCTTCTTGTGATATGCGTGAGACGAATTTTCCACGAGCAGAATTTTTGTTGTCTCTTTTTCGCATAAACCTTCTAAACTTTTTGACAAAAAGAGCAAATTGTTTGTCAGTCATAAAATCAACATTATTTTCTACTGACCTGGAGGTTGACGATTGTTCGGCCATTAGAGCAGAATTTCGAGCTTCATGTACATCATCATCTTTGGCCTTCATTTCGAACTCATATGCTTTTAGATCACTAAATAATTTGTCTGTTGACAACATTCTTAGATCTCGGTGATCGCGCATAGCCGTAACCTTCATATCCCATGCAGATGGTAAGCCTCGTAGGATTTTGAGATTAATTTCTTTTTGGCTAATATTTTTGCCAAGATCACTAATCTCTCCAAGAACTTTAATCATTCGAGCTTCCATGTCTGCAACACTTTCATTTGAGAGGATTTTGAAATCTTCAAACTTCTTCATGGCGATTGTGAGCTTATTGTCTTTTTCTTGTTCATCTCCTTCGCCAATCTTGATGAGAGTTTCCCATATTTCTTTGGCAGTGGCACACTTTCGGATCTTCGGAAATATTGTATCATCAACGGCTTTTAATAGAATATCCTTGGCAATATTGTCAAGATTATTTCGCGTTCTATCGTCCGATGTCCATTCCGGTTTTGGCTTTTGTACGTACTGTGGAGCATCCGGGAATAGGACAAACGCCGTATTGACTTTTAATATTTCGATAGGGCCAGTGGAAATAACTTCCCACATTTCATCGTGTAAGGCCAATAAGTGTACCTGCATACGAACTTTCCAATCATCAAATTTATCAAGAGAAAATAATAGATTTTGAGCTAAATCTTTCTTCATCATCATCACGAGAGATATGAAAGATTAATCCAATTCACACACTTTGTAGAATGGATCAGTCTAGCAGTCAAAAACAGTTAACCCAGTTGGGTAACGTGTTTAAATACAAAAGGTTGGTACAAACTGACTCAAATAGGCTACAGGCTCTGATACCAATTGTTGGTCCCAAAAGAGGTAAGGTGAAAGTCTAGAGGGGGGGGGGGGGGGGGTGAATAGACTTTCAAACTTTTTCGCACAGCACAACAATTGCTAAGCCAGAGATAAACCAAAACTCTTAACTAGATTGTTAGAGTATGGTGCACAGCGGAAATAAATAAACATAAAGTGTGTGTGAGATTGTGTGAGCAGTATATCTCGTGTAGAGCGAATATGTAAAGAGCGGTAAGTAAAGAAAGTAGTAAAGAACACAAGACAATTATAGTGGTTCGCGAGGTGGTGTAATCCTCCTACTCCACTTGCTCTTTTCTCCAAGAGCCAATTCACTATATCCACCACTTCTTGGTTCCAAGATACAATGAATTCCGTGATCTAGTGCTTTGATCACCAAGCCCGCACTAATCACGCCCAGTGACACCACACTGCTGCTTCGGGTTTCACGTCGCCGCGCTACTATCCCAGGATTTCACGACTCCGCGTTACTTTCCCCCCGTCTTCCACACTCCGGTAGAAACGTATCCCGTGATCTGGTGCTTTGATCACCAAGCCCACACCAATCACGCCCAGTGCCTCCGACACTGCTGCTTCGGATCTCACAGCTCCGTGTGACAATCCAGGATTTCACAGCTCCGTGCTACTTTCCTCCCTTCTCTTGTTTTGCTCCAAAACAAGTGTTGTCTTGCTTCCAACTTCTGAGACTCTGTGGATGATCTTCAATGATGCGCATGTCTCTTTGATGAAGATAAACACTCTGGAATGATTTCTCTTGATAGCTCTGAGTGTTTTCTCTCTGTGAATATATCAAGTAAAGCACTTGATATTTTTGCTCTGCTTTGCTCTGTTTAAGAACTCTCAGAATATTTCTCTTTTGAAGCTCTCTGAGTTCTTTTTCTTTTCTCACTTCTCACTTGAATATTTTTTGGTATGCTCTGTACCAAATGAGATTTTTTTGCTCTATGCTCTTTCAAGCTTAATTGCTCTATTCGATCCCTTTGATGGATTCGAATTTTCTGCTCTCTTGTTCGTGAGTTCGTGATCTTCAAGTCTTCATATCTTCATCTTTTTATAGCTGGTAATGAGAATCTGTCCGTTGGAAAGAGACGCTCTCATTTTTGAAATCTTGTATCTTTTTGTCAGAGATCTTATCTTATCTTCTGCAAAGATGTCAGAAAGGATAAGCTAGCCGTTGTTAGAGCTTCATCTCCATGTAAATGGGTTCTTGAACTTCATCTGATATTTCCTCTGGTTTTACGTTGAGTGGAAATATCTGGGTGTAGAACGGCTTCTCTGATTAGCTCTGAAGTGGTCTTTGTATCTTTGGGATTTAAAAATATTCATCAATTTAATCCCATACTAGTTAAACTAGTATTTTTCCTTGTGAGAATATTTTCACTGTAAGTTCATCTTCATCTTCTTCATTCTCACGTCTGGGTGTTCTCAGACTTCAAACTGGCTTTGAACTTCCACCAATTTGAATTTCTCCTTTGTAATTGACACCCAATTTCAATTGGCTTGTAATTGGCACCCAAATTGAATATCTCCATTGTAATTGGCTCCCAATTGACTTTGACTTGCAATTGGCTCCCAAACTGCTCCTGGTGCTTTCAATTGCTTCCCAATTTGAATTGCTGACTTTGACTTTGAAATTGGCTCCCAGACTTCTCCTGGTATTGAATTTTATCTCAATTCAATTTGATCTCCCTGTCTTCTTTGAATCGGTCCCCAACTTGAAATTGCATCCCATACTACAACCTCAATTGGCTCCCAATTTCGTCTTCTTTGAATCGGTCCCCAACTTGAAATTGCATCCCATACTACAAACTCAATTGGCTCCCAATTTCTACATTGGCTCCCATCTTGAATTGATTCTCATGTGAAACTTGCTCCCAATTTCAATTGATTAATTGATTCTCATGTGAAACTTGCTCCCAATTTCAATTGATTAATTGATTCTCATGTGAAACTTGCTCCCAATTTCAATTGATTTCAATTTCTCTGAAATTGGCTCCCAATTTCAATTGCTTCGAACTAGCTCCGAATTCCTTTAAATTGGCTCCCAAGTGCAATTGCATCTCAATTGCCACCCAAGTGAAATTGCTTCAAGTGCAATTGCATCTCAATTTTAAATTGGCTCCCAAGTGCAATTGCATCTCAATTGCCACCCAAGTGAAATTGCTTCAAGTGCAATTGCATCTCAATTGCCACCCAAGTGAAATTGCTTCCCAATTTCCGCCGGCGCCCAACTCCATCAGATTAATTTAATTTGGCTTCTCAAATTTTACCTTGTAAAATTATTAATGGTGAGTTTCAAACTTGAGCCATTTCGCATAATATATCAAGCATCATCCACTTCGTCCGTACAGCTTTTGATTAAATCTCCAATCATATTTGATGTACTCCTTTCTTTCCATAGATGCTTGATCTCCAAGTCAATTTCTTGCATTCTTCCAACATTACTTTTCTTCACGAAAATTCTTCTGGGATATCTTCTTTGAGTAGCATTGACGTGAATTATTGTATCATTCATCTTCTTCTTCAATTTGTCATTTTCTCCAGACAAATTCTTGATTTTCGGCTTTATATCTTCTTCTTCTATTTTCATGCATCTTCCTCTGTTTTTCTCTTTTCATAATTAAATAATTTCCCGATCATGGTCTAAGACTCTACTAGACCTATAAAATAAAATTGGGGGATCTACAAATACAAATTTGGCATATCAAAACCATTACACTTTATTCCTAACAGGTGTCTTTTATGCTTAGATGATGTGTTAAGTAGTTATAATTGCACAAATTCATCACATGAACTTAGAGTGGGTGCATTTGATGTTTTGTAGGACTTTGGGGCTGATTTGGAAACAATAAGACAAGATTTAGGGCACAATTAAATGAAGGTCTAACGTGGCCCCGTGTAATAAGCCTTGCACGGCCGTGCATAGATCGTGGGAGTATTGGCAGAAAGTTGCACGAAGCTATGCACAAGAAATTTGTTGTCGGTCAAGACTGTGCTAAGTCAAGTTGAAGATTTACAACTAATCTTTGACGAGATCTGTGACAAGGGGATGGTGGTGAGTGAAGCCTTCCAAGTGGCATCTGTGATCCACTTATTGCCTCCAAGTTAGAAGGACTTCAAGAATTACCTGAAGCACAAGCGAAAGGAAATGAATCTGGATGACCTGATCTAACGACTCAGAATTGAGGAGGGGAACATGAAAAATGATGGGAAAGGTCCTGTCATTGGTGATGCTAAAGCCAACGTTGTGGAGCATGATAAAAGCTCCAAGAAAGCCAAGAAGGACAAGTAGAAGCTAAGTCCGAAGGGAGGCGTTACCAAGACCACGTTTCATGATAAATGTTTCAATTGTGGCAAGAATAGCCACAAGTCTCTTGAATGCAAGGATCCAGGGTTTTCCTTAATGAAGAGTGTTCAATAGTACTTCACAAAAATTACCCACCGAAGGTGGGAGATCCCGGATCGTTCGTCATACCATGCCAAGTGAAGGATCTTGATTTTCATGATGTATTGGCGGACTTGGGTGGGTTAATCAACGTGATACCCTTCTTTGTTGTGGATAGGTTGTTCTTACCTCTTGACTCCCACAAGGATGAGCATAAGGTTGAGTGATGGGTCCACAAAATACCCCAGGGGTATTGCAGAGGACATGTTGGTTCAAGTCAAAGGACTTGTCGTACCGGTTGATTTCATAGTGCTAGACATAGAAGATCAAGATCCCGATATGCATTGATTTTTGGGAGGCTATTTTTGGCTACTTGTAGGGCCATCATTGATGTTGGCACATGCAATTTAACACTACATGTTGGGCATGAAGAGGCCAAATTTTCTATGCAACAAGAAGTTCAACGAGGCAAGGGACCAAAGGGCAAGGATAAGGCAAAGAGTTTTTGGAAGACAACGGACTGAATCGGATGGTTGCAAGTTACTTTCACCAAAGCGGGAGGTGATGTGTTTGAAGAAGAAGTGTTGATGGTGCCGGGCTAAAGACATAAAACGTAGTGCTACTTAGGATGCAACCCAAGGTATTTTTCTCATTTTCAGTCATTTTTGTACTTTTATTTTGTGTTTTGGGTATACTTTTTGCAAGGTTAAGTCAATGTGAGGTCTGGAAGAAGTACATTGCAAGGTATTAAGGGAAGGACCATGCACAAAGAGCTGCATGAGCATGGGAAGAAGTGTGCAACTTTCTGCCTCATCCTGCATGACGCGCGTACATGCGCGAGAGAGCTTGTAGAATTTTTTGGACATTTTTGCACGAAGGCTTGCACGAGTGTAGCTCTAAGGTGTGCAACATTCTGGATATGTTTGCATGAAAGGCTACACGAGTGTGGGAGTAGGCATGTAACTTTCTAGAAGTCTCTTCTGCAGGAGCGTGCAAATTTCTAGAAGTCTTTGCACAAGAGCCTGCACGAGTGTGCATTTATGCATACAAAGAAGCATTTTTATGTGAAGTCTTGCACAAGGTCTGCACACATGTGCAAACCCTCGTGCAAGCTACCCTATGACATATTTTCTTTTTAAAACCATTCCCTTCCCCTCATTCTACCCATTTGCATGAAATTTCCATCCCAAGGTACGAGCATACTTCCCCATTCTTCAACTTTCCTCTCAATTTTAAAGATTCTTTGGGAAATTTCTCCCTTTCCTCTCACTAATTCAAGATATGTGACTTCTCCTCTTTAATTTTGGGCACTTGTTCTTTACGTTCTAGTTTATATATCTTGTGTGAATTGTGATATAATAGTGTGAAATTAGTGTTTGAATTACCTTGAGTATGCATTGAATGGATGAATGATGAACTTAATTTATTGGTTTTCCTTATTCATTATCATTGTGCTTGGTATTGTTTTGATGTTGTGGTAACTAGGGTTATGAAATTGAAGAACACATTTGAATTAATTGCCCAAATTGTTGTGAATAATTGTTGTTGAATGTTGATATGTTAGTGATAACATGTTGAAATTTTATTTTTGTGTTGAATGCATGAGTGAAGTTGTGAAGGTATTAATTATGAATGTAGGTTAAATATTGTATGATAAGTGATTGCCTTGGAGATTGATTGGTTATAATGGTTATCTTTGAGTAGAGAATAAACATGTGTTACTTGATTGAGTTATTTGTGTATATGATTGTTATCAACTTGACCTTTCATGAATCCACAATTGATTCAGAAACACGAGAGAGTGTTATAACAAGCTCTTGGTGCTTGTTTTAATCCATACAAAACATTTTTCAACTTGTAGACTTTGTCTTCACCCATATTTACTACAAACCCTGGGGTTGCTCAACGTTCACTTCTTCTTCCAATACCCCATTCAAAAATGCGCCCTTGAATTGACATCAATTTGAAATAAAAGTGAAGTCCTTATGTGCTGCAAAGGCTAAGAAAATCCTTAAAGCTACTAATCTAGTCACCGGAGCGAAGGTTTCACCAAAATCAATACCTTCCTCTTGGCAATAACGTTTTGCAACTAATCAAGCCTTGTTCCTAACAATGACTCCTCATGCATCCATCTTTTTCCTAAAAACCCACTTCATCCCAATGACATTTTGGTGCAAAGGTCTGGGAACTAGCTCCCAAACATCATTCCTTTCAAATTAATGGAGCTCTTCTTGCATGGTTTGAATCTAATCTGGATCTGTTAGAGCTTCCTCAACTACTTTGGGCTCAATTTGTGAAAGAAAACATGCCATCATGCTTTCTCAAATGGATGGCCATGTCCTTACACTGTCTCTAACATCTCCAATTGCTTAATCTTGAGGATGATCCCTTAACTACCTCAAATCTTGTTGAAAATCTGTTGGAGAAGCATTCTCATCTACTAAATGGATGTTATTTGGTGTAGCTTCATCTTCATTTGACTCTTTGAGTAATGGTGACTGATTGAGCACATTCAAACACTAGGATTATCTACTGCTCAGTCTGGTTGCTCGACATCTATTGCTCGGTCAAACTGTTCGCTACTAACCTCTCGAATCAACTTATTAGAAATGACTCTTCGAACTAACTGATCTACTGCTCAGATGTCTAACTCTTCGACACCTTTAGTTAGATCATCTATTGCTCAACTCATGTGTGTTTCATCAAACACCACATGAATTGACCTACTACCATTGTTCTCTTATTTAGCACTCTAAAAACCTTGTTGTTAGTAGAGTATCCAAGAAACAACCATTCGTCAACACTTTCATCAAATGCCTTAAGGTGTGACTTTCTATTGTTATGAATGAAACACTTACTACCAAATCTATATATGAAAGTAACTCACAATTGGTTTATTGCATTTCCATAGTTCATAGAGTATCTTCCCATGAACTTTATGAATTATGGACTTGTTTTGGGTGAAACATGTTGTCTTAATAGCTTCAGCTCAAAACCTCTTAGGCAAACAAGAAAGTGAAATCATTAACCTTGCGGCTTCCTTGAGTGTTGGTCCTTTGTTTCATAGAGATGTGTTGGTGATTTGGGTAGATATAAATTATGTCATTGTGCACGGGGTGCTGGTGGATATAGACAGCTCGGTCAACGTCATGTACTTCCACATCTTCACCCAGCTGGGCCTGTTCGGAAAGCAGTTCGACAAAGTAATGGTCCCATTATCTGGCTTCACCAGAGATTCCAACGAGATAGAAGGGGCCATCACATTACCTATAGATTTTGGCGCCCTGCTAAACACCAAGACGATGGACGTAGAGTTTGTGGTCATTAAGATCAACTACACCCACAATATCATCTTGGGTTGACTGGCCCTAGAGGACCTCTGATGCATAATTTCGATAAAGCATTTGTGAATGAAGTTTCCAACCCCGACTGGGGTCGACATCACCCAGGAAAACAAGAAGATAAGCCAGAGTTGTTACTTGAAGGCATGCCGGCTTATTAGGAAGAGAGACCTCCAATTACACAATCACCCAAAAGGCCTTACGAGATGAAGAAACCTGACCTTGTGCCGAGCCTACAACCGAGACTAAGAAGGTCACTCTAAGTCGCCCGAACGGGGTAGTAAAGATTGATGCTAGACTCTCACCCGAGCTCTGGACCCATATAATCGAAGTCATCTGAAACTTCAAAATGATATTCGCCTGGGCCCTGAAGACATGTCGGGCATTGGTCGAGAGGTTATTGGTCACATCCGAGAAGTCCTGTACTTGGAATGGCTTGTTGACTTGGTCCTCACCCCAAGCTGCCAACTTGGAGAATATGCATGCGTGAACTACACTGACCTCAACAAGGTTTACTCTATGAGCCACCACATTTTAGGGGTTTGTTGTGTCTCTTTTTTTTTGTACAAATTGTCATTGTTTTATCATTACAAACCATGTCCAATTTTATTACAAAACATCCTTTGTAATATTCTTACATCAATCCACGAAATATTACTGTAATATTTTTTATTTACTATTTTACCTTTATTTTATCACAAATTTATTAATTCGTACATATCCTAAGTTAATTTGTTCCATCAATATTGTTACAGTTTTATTTTCATAATTTGGTCCTCTAGCATTAAAAATATGTCGTATATAGTCTTTGATTAATACTATTTTTAATATTTAAAAGCAAAGCATTGAATTTTGAATTAAAAATAAAAAAGTAAAAAATAGAAACAAGGCCGGACATTTGAAAATGGGAAGGAGTGGGATTGTGGGAACGCGATGATCACATGAAAGTGGCCCCACTTTATCATGTCGTATGGCAGTTCTCATGCCCATCTTCCATTCAAATCAAAGCCACCATCATTTTAAAAGTCATTTTCAAATCTTGACCGCTTTGTACACCAAAGTTGTACTGCACGTATCTCTAATGACGCCTATCTTCATCTCCTGTTGTTTCGAGAAAATTAGGCAAAAGATTCCCTTCCTTTTTTTTATATTTCATTAAATTTTGCTAACGTCTCATGTTTCTGGGCACTCTTGTCTTCTAAACCACGTTGATTTATTCTCTTCTTAATCATTTTCAAATCCCGAGTCCTAGTTTCTAGGTAATTCATGCACAATTCGCTTCTTCCTGATAAACACTTGACCTCTACTCGATGCATTGCATAAAGCTGGTATCTTCAAGACGGGTTTGCCTTAAAGTGGTATGCTTCACCTGAAAATTTTTGTTTAAGACTATTTTATGGCGTTGGCGGTTGGGTATTCCCAAGAAACACTTTTCCCAGGTCGTGTTTTTGTTAAAATGTATCTTTCTGATTTTTGAAATTTTGGCACTCGGGTTTTCGTTCTTTAGTTTTTCAAAAGTTTGGGGTTTTACGGTTTCACCAAACGCCCCGTATTTGGTAAGAAGTGTAGAGTGAATTTGAAGTTTTCTTACACCACATCTGCGTGTTTGTCGGGTTGTGATGCAGAGAGAGTATTTAATTGTGTAATAATAGTTTTTGCGCTAGGCTTCCGTGAATTTGGGTATGGTGCTGATGCGTTTCTGTGCAATTGCCAGACAATTCTGATGCTTTTAAGTAGGTAGAAAGCTGGCATTGCTGTGAGTTATTAATGCAAATCTACCTTAAAGCATTTGCGGGTTTTTCACCAAAAGGATTTTGAGATTTTGGCAATTATCGACTGCGTTTCTAAGTTTGTGAGAGGCAAGAAAAGGAGAGGAGATCTGTTCTTCTGAAATGGGGCACTATGCAGCGGTTTGGGATCCTAGAGCTGCGATTGAAGTGACAAAAGATTCGAATGGGATTGATCAGATTGTGCTTCGTAGCCCCCATGGGGCCTCTGCTAGGGTAAGCTTCTCTGATTCATCTCTTTCTGTAAACCCATGAGGTTAGGGTCTTACTGAATCTGTCTTGCATCTCTGATAAATTCTGGAAAATAGTTGCTTAGCTTGCAGCTTTTATTCTTTTTTTTGGATGAAGAGGGAAACCCACAATCCTTTCGAGTGTGAGTAAACCTCGACCATTAAACTAGTCTAGCTTATCCATTGTTGACCGGCTCAAACCAGGAGGGCAAGATTCAAACTCGTGACCTTGTGGTTAGAAGTGGGAATCTCTTGCCATCTTACCTTACCTTAGAGCTGTTATTCTTTGAGACACCCAATGGATGTTCTCCTATTTTGATTGACCATTTTCTCAAGTTCAGGTGAGCTTGAATGGAGGACAGGTTACTTCATGGCGGAATGATCGAGGCGAAGAACTCCTATTCACCAGTAGCAAGGTGATGATGCTCCCTTGTTCTTGATAGCCATTAACCTTATCAGGCTCTTGGTATCTTTAAAGTTTTTCACTCTTTATAGAAAGAGCTTTTATTTTATTTTATTTATAGTGCTATAGATCAATTTTCAGTGCAATCATTTCTCCTTTCAAGTATATATGCCACAATGCCTATACAGGCGCTTAGCTCACTGGTTCAGTAGACAGTATTTGGGAGAAAAGACCAAGGTTCGAAACTGTGGGGATTATGCCCAAAGTAGGCAGGTCCCTTGTGGGCGCACGTATTTAGTCCTATTTGCTGAGCCACTGAGTTACCGTGATTAGGGCCGGGGTGTGGGGGCCTTTGGGGAGAAGTATATACACGGGTAGCTCATTGAATCCTGGATGGTGGGCAAGTATATATGCCACAGTGCATTGAATGCTTGAGTCATCTAATAGCTTTGAGAGTAGAAATTGCACAAATATAATGATTAATCGGCTGTCCTATATGTATGTCGTTCGAATAGTTAAAAATGCTATCTGTGACAGGCAACCTTCAAGTCTCCAAAAGCTGTAAGGGGAGGAATTTCTATCTGTTTTCCTCAGGTAATTCTCCCTTTCGGATGGTTTTGGTAGAATGATGGCGGAATTATCTGGGGTGTAATGTCTGATTGTACTGACAATACTGCAGTTTGGAAATGGTGGTTCACTTGAGCATCACGGATTTGCGAGAAACAAACTTTGGACCATCGAGAAAGACCCTCCATCTCTGCCTACCTTTGATGCTAACGGCAAATCTTTCATTGACTTGTTGCTACGATCATCAGAAGAGGATTTGAAGTTCTGGCCTCATAGGTATATCATTGAATGTATTATTATTATCTCTTCTAGCAGCATTTGTAGTTTGTTGAGCATATAACCATTAATGTGCAATCCAACTATCAGCTTAAGCTTTTAGTTGAGATGGAGCACATGCTTCAATTGACTCCAGCCGGCTTGAGGCTATTCTTGGAATTTCATTTACAGTTGGCCAGCTAGGATATATGTAGAATTCTATCAGGAGAAAATGGAAACAACACTTCCATTCCCTTAAAAGAAAAGAAAAGAAAGAATCGGGTCAAAATAGCTGCTGACTGAAATTTTCTTCTACTTTTTCAGTTTTGAGTTTCGCCTCAGGGTTTCTCTTGCATCAGATGGGAATCTAACGGTGATATCTCGTGTTAGAAACATCAATGGCAAACCATTCAGTTTCTCATTTGCTTGTCATACGTACTTGTCCATCTCTGACATAAGGTGTGCCTTTTTTTTTTTTTCTTCTCATTTGCATATGCTTTCTTCCTTTTATCAAATGTTGCCCGGATAGATGGGATTGGCTACTTAAATCAAGCTTTATACATTGCTTTAGATTTGGTCATGTCTGTTCTCGTCTTATTTCCTTCTGGATTTTGTAATGAAATTCATTTGCAGCGAAGTAAGGATAGAAGGATTAGAAACATTGGACTATCTAGACAATCTGTGTCAGAGAGAGCGCTTCACAGAACAAGGAGACGCAATAACATTTGAAAGCGAGGTAAATTTCATTGTACATTATGTGAGACATTTCAGATTTGATGTGATTATGTGACATTTCAAATTTGCATTTAAACTCATTGACCTATCTGAATTCTAAGGCAATCCTCTTTTGCATATCAATTTTTACTTTTTTACCCATTATTCTGCAGCAACTATTATCCTTGCCAGTCATGAATACGTCAAGTTTGAGTTTCCACTTCTTTTCTTCATAAGAAATATTCCTCTTCTTGCAGCTCGATCGTGTTTATGTTAGCACTCCAAATTCTATTGCTGTGCTTGATCATGAAAGGAAGCGAACGTACCTAATAAAGAAGGATGGACTTCCAGATGTTGGTAATGATACTTAAATTGCAACATTCACTACCACATTTTAAAAAACCCGAGAGTGTGGGTAAACCCTGCCTTGTGACCCTAGTCGGTAAACCAGCCTAGGTTGCCCATAGTTGATCGTCTCAAACTAAGAAAGACTAGGATTGAACTCGTGATCTTGTGGTTACAAGTTTGTATCGTTAGTCATAATTCTCAACTAAACATGCCCCCCTCACGAGTTTGTATCGTTAGTCATAATTCACGCCCCCTTCACGTGTTCGGGCTGATTACTTTTTGATGGCCTCCAAGCAACACGAACCAGATTTGATCCTTGGCTCTGATATCAAATTAAAGCATGTGCCCCATCTTAACTAAAAGCCTAAGCTCATAGTTAGATTGCACATTAATGGTTATAAACTCAACAGGCATTTTAGGTGGGGTTAACCCCGAGCAGTCATTTATTGATCATGTGTGTTGTCCTGTTCCCAGTGGTGTGGAATCCATGGGAGAAGAAATCGAAGGCCATGGCGGATTTTGGAGACGAAGAGTACAAACAGATGCTGTGTGTCGACGGTGCAGCAATAGAGAAACCCGTCACGTTGAAGCCGGGAGAGGAGTGGACGAGCCGCGTAGAGGTTATGGTTGTACCCTCAACCTTTTGTGGTGATGATCTGTGATGCCCTAATGCCCCAAAGAACCAAAAGTTTGCAGCAGAGCATAAAGCTTTTTCTTTGTTCTGCTGGAGGGAAGTATCCATCTTTAGGTTTTGTGTATCATATTAGAGCAATGGCAATACAAACAGGCGTATTACATGTCTCTAGGGGATATCTATATCTATATATATATATAATTAGAATGTGGACTAGCAAAGCCTAAGGTTTTTAATGTTAACGGCTTCGTTTCACATGTTTATTTTAGTTGTAAACATTTGTTTCATGTTTTATTAAGGGCTTTTATTATGTTACTAGTTTTTTACGCGCATCGTGCGATTGGGATAATGTCAATATGTTTTTTTTAAATAATTATTTTAAAGTATATCAAGACAAGATTATATTTGAATTGTTTTCATAATTGAATGTTGAATTTACATATTTAAATAAGTAATTTTAAATTTACAAATGCAAGATAATATAGTCAAGTTTGATTATAATTGTCAATAAAATAATTGTATAGGTATAGTTGAAATTAAATACGGGACATAAGGAAGAGCAAATAAAAATTAGGACATAAAATATTAAGAGTGAATTCCATTTTTGGTCCTATTGTTATAGGGGTGTTTCTAATTTTAGTCCACCTTAATTTTTTTTGCCACTTTACAACCTCTGTTATTGAATGTGTTCCACTTTTAGTCCACCGTTAATATTTCCATCTAGAGGCCGTATAATCCACGGGCATTTTGGTCTTTTTATGGTTGTCTCTTCTCTTTTAATCTAGGCGCTTCGTCCTCCTCCTCCGATATTCGAAGATGGCTCTTCGAACAACTGGCCCGTTTGGTTCACGGAATAGGCCGGGAACGGCATAGCATTCCCAGTAATAGGCATATTCCTTTGTTTGGTAACCATTTCTATTACCAGGAATAATATTCCTGGTAATAGCCTATTACCTCAAATAAGGTAATAGTTATTACTAGGCCCCCCCTGGTATTAGCCTATTACTGAACGTCCAAGAATAGATTTTAGAATCTATTTTCTTTTTTACCCCTTTCTTTAACTTAATTTTTTCATTCTATATATAAATTTATCTTATTTCACCACCGTCGTCGCCACCACCACCATCACCGCCGTCGCCGCCACCACCACCACCACCATCGCCGCCGCCACCACCACCACCATCGCCACAACCATCGCCACCCCCACCACCACTGCCACCGCCACCGCCACCACCATCGCCGCCGCCACCCCGCCCACCGCCACCAGAACCACCCCCACCACCGCCACCAGAACCACCACCACCACCGCCACAACCGTCGTCGCCCCCACCACCACTGCCACAACCGTCACCGTCCCCACCACTACCACCCCAGCACCACCACCGCCACCACCACCATCGCCACCACCGCCACCACTATCGCCGTCGCCGCCGCCACCATCATCACCACCACCGCCACCACCATTGCCGCCGCCGCCGCCACCACCATCACCACCACCATCGTCGCTGCCGCTGCCGCCACCACCACCACCGCCACCAGAACCACCACCCAGCAGCAGCACCACCGCCACAACCGTCGCCGCCCCCACCACCACCGCCACAACCGTCGCCGCCACCACCACCGTCGCTCCCACCACTGCCACCACCACTACCACCCCACCACCACCACCACCACCACCACCATCACCACACCGCCACCACCATCGCCACCACCACCGCCACCACCGCACCACCACCACCGCCGCCGCCACCACCATCATCGCCACTATCACATATTTTTATAAGGGTACTTATGTCTTTTAAAACATATTTCATTTCTATTCCTTAAATCAACCAAACACTGTAATATAATTTCTAAAGTCTATTCTTTCCGCGAACCAAACAATAGAATATAATTCCTATTCTATTCCTTGCCTATTCCATTCCTTATGGAATAACATTCCTATTACCTCAAAATTTATTCCGTGAACCAAACGTGCTGAACGAGAATGGGATGCCAAAGCTACATCGTTTCGTTCGTTCCAACGTGGACCGGCGAGGTTTCTTAGGTTTTAGGTTTAATGTTTTCATTTCTTTTAGTCAAGCATAGTCTTGGATGAAAAGAAAGATCAAAATACCCCTAGATTACATGGCCTCTTGATGGAAGTACTAACGGTGGACTAAAAGTGGAACACATTCAATAATAGTGGTCATAAAGTGGCAAAAAAAATTAAGGTGGACTAAAATTGGAAACACCCCTATAACAGTAGGACCAAAAATGGAATTCACTCAAATATTAAATATATATAATATTGAAGAGCTAAGTGCTGATTGCCAAACAAGGACATTGCGAGGTAGTTTCCCACTTCAACTTATTGTGTGATTTGAACTCTTTTTGTCAATAAAGCCTCCAAGTATTTAATATGTTTGGCTTAATTATATTTTTTTAAATTTTTTTTTAAAATAATAATAATAATAATAATAATAATAATAATTATTATTATTATTATTATTATTATTATTATTATTATTATTATTATTATTATTATTATTATTATTATTATTATTATTATTATTATGTATACCCTTATGTCATTAAGGACAAATTAAGAAATTTTAAGAAAAAATTAAAATCTGATCAATTTGAGTCATTCATTTGATTAAAAAAGTTTGACCGCCATTTTTTCTACCCATTATAGGTCTGACTCTCTTGGCCTCTTATTATATCTTAACTATAATAAAGCTATATGGTTTGGGAAGTAATTAATGTTACAATTAATTACCAACATTATTATTATTATTACTAGCTACAAATATAAAATAACCACAACATCCTTTACTATAAGAAAAAAAAAAAAAACACAACATTTGAAAAATAAAATAGCTATTTTTTCCTCACAATTAATTACCAACATTATTATTATTACTAGCTATAAATATAAAATAACCACAACATCATTTACTATAAAAAAAAAACACACAACATTTGAAAAATAAAATAGCTATTTTTTCAGGCCGTGGGTTAATTATTGGACTTTAGAATAAAAAAAAAATCATTTAAGCCATAAATAAAATTTTAAATATATATAAATGTATATATCGTATGGGTCTTTAATGTTTTTCTGAATTTCTAAACTTAATACATTTGAATTATCTCCACAAAAAGTGGTCTTGGACTTATAGAATGACATTTGGGTTTATGGAATGACATGTGCATAAAGAATATATTATATAATCATATAAAAAAATGTGTTCAATTAGAGTTTAAATTTACTCATACAAAATTTGAAATTTGCTTTCTAAATGTAATTATCTTAGTTATTATTCGTATTGTGAAAATTATAATATAGATGAAATATAATTAAGAAAAATCAATGTAATTATGTAAATTCTCTCTATAAGTTTATTTGAATATGTACATAATTAGAGATTATATTAACCATATAAAATTTTAATTTTAATTTTAATTGTAATTTTGTATTCTATAAAAATAATAAATACTTGACTAATGGAAGCTCAAAAATATTATTATATTAAACAATTTAAAATATTTTTATTTTTTCTATTCTTTTATTTATATTTATAATAATATAATTTTTTCTCCGTGCATCGCGCGGGTGAATTACTAGTTAGTATATATAGTAGATAGTAGATAGTAGATAGTAGATAGTAGATATATAGTAAATATTATGGAGTCTTTAATTTACTGGGTGATTGATTCAATTACATTGTCTCTTGTAATTTATTTATTTACAATGTACTATTTTGGAATATGGAATATTATGAATAAGAAATTGATGGGTTTCTCTCCCAGTGCGCAGTTGCACAAGCAATATTTTTACAACACGTTTTGTTTACGTAATTAATTTGGAGGGAATAAAAATGTAATTCTAAATATTATTCCATAGAGAATAAAATAGATAAGAAATAGAAAATAAATTGTATTCTATTATTTGGTTTGTTAGAGGAATAGACACACACACATACATGTGTGTGTGTGAGAGAGATAGAATAACAATAATAATAATAATAATAATAATAATAATAATAATAATAATAATAATAATAATAATAATAATAATAATAATAATTATTATTATTATTATTATTATTATTATTATTATTATTTATGTGTGTGTGTGTGTGTGTGTATATATATATATATATATATATATATATATATATATATATATATATATATATTTATTTATTTATTTATTTATTGATAGATAAAAAATTATAATTAATTAAATATATACATTTATGTAATACATTATATTTATTAAATATAAATATTAAATCATGTGCAAAGGGTTTTTTGGTATTTGTAATATAAAAGTTATTCTCAAGAGTATGTAAATAGCTAATACCAAGACCCCCAAGAATGGCTAATCCCTTTGCAAAGGTAATAGCTCATTTTTAGAAAAGTTATTCCCATGATAGTATGACCAAAATAAATCATGTAACCAATGAATGTTATTCTATTTCTGACATATTCCATAAACCAAACATGTCATTAGTTCCATGAATGTTATTGACACTAATAATATGTTGGTTCACGGTGTGAAATTAAAAAATAGTCATTTTTTATTTGGTTGAAAGTCTGAAATTTATATTTGTTTTTGTTTGATTCATTTAAAAAAAAAAACATGAACATAAATCTATGACAAAGTTATTTCTTAAAATGTATTATTATTTTAATGATAATTATTATTATTATTATTATTATTATTATTATTATTATTATTATTATTTATATTAAAATAAAAGTACAAATGAAAATATATATTCTCATTTCTCATTTTATTTGTCATACTTAGTATTTATTGGTCAAATCAATTTTCTCTTTTTTGCTTATTTTTATTAGCATTTTCTTATAATTTATAAATTTGATTTTTTTTTTTTTGTGTTTAATATTAGTTTTAATGTAGTTTCTAAATGTGGAAGTTCTACCTACTAATTTTAAACTTAATATTATAAAAAAAATTAAATTGTTAATAAGTTTAGTCAAGTCTCGTGCAGTACATCTCTTGTCTCTGGTTTTCGATTGCTCAAATTTTTATACGATCAACCTCCGTGAAGTAAGCAGATCAGATTGGAGGCGGCATACGATCATCTTCCCCTACTGCCATCCCCACCGCAAACAACGTCAGCCTTCATTGTCTTCTCTGCCTTCACCGTCTTCTCTTCTATTCTCCGCCTTCGCCACCGGTTACGCCTTGCCCCACCCGTCCATTTTCACCGCTACCAGTCGTTACTCCCTTAATTTCGCACTGTTGTTTTCATTTGCTTTGTTTTACTGGTTTAATTTTGTTTGCCGTTTCTGTGTTTTTCCTCTCGTTGTTTTGACGAGTTTCTTCCTCTCGTTTACTGGCCAATTCTTTTTCATAAAGCGTGAAACAATAAAACTGGTAATGGCGTATGTGAATCTCATCCTGGGTGACAAACATGACAATGAAAAAGAGATTCATCTGAACTATGATATGCAGTTCATCCCGATGGAGATATTGTCAATGGATAAAAGAATAAAAATAGATACTCAGGTGATGTGCAAGACTATTCAATTAGTTTCAGTCTTGAGTACGTTTGACCAAATCATTAAAGAAGCTTTAAGTTCCTCCAAAGATTTCAGCTTCAAATTTATGAAACAGTCTGCAAATTAAGTTTTCCCTAGAGAAATTGTTTCTATGTCTGATTGTAAGGAATGTTTGACCATTCCATCGATCTTTATTGTAAACGTTTCAACCTATGATTAATGAATTAGCTTCTTTATTTTCAAAGAAAGTCTCGTTAACTAAATCATAATAAAAATATGTAAATACATAATGTTTAACTTATAACCTACTCAGTAAAATTAAATATATAAATTGACAAAAATAATAATTATGAGCTAAATAAATGGAAAAGGATAATATTTTAGGATGTGGGTTGGACTGAATCAAGACTTCTATTGTTTTGTTTCGTCCCAACCCAACTCTAATTTATTCTTCCAAAAGGCTGAACCCCAACCCTAAGGGCCCTCACACCCCGGCCTGACAGAGCATTTGGGAGGATGTAAATCATGGTGACTCAACTAAACATGAACCACAGAGGCTAGACTGGTGCTCACTGCGCACAAGGAGCCCCCCTCACTCTGAGAGGCCAACTCTAATTTATTGAATCATTATTGTGTGGACCATTGTCTATACAAGTTGTGTGGATCATATTTTATATACTGTAAAATAATGTACATTTAGTACAAAAATAATGCACACTCAGTACAAACATAATGTACATTATATTCAGGAGATGTACATTATTTTTGTATTGAGTATACATTATATTGTATAATGTACATTCAGTACAAAAATAATATACATTTAATATATTAAAAATATACTTTTTATTATGGTTCACATAACATTGTGTGGATCATGATTCACACAATAATTTGCCTAATTTAATTAGATATTGATAATTGTAATAACTATAAGCTAAATAAATTGCAGAATAAAAATTATTCAATTCTATAGGATTTTTAAGGTTATGGGCCGAGCACTATTTTTATTGTTTAGTTTGGTCTAGTCAAATCCATATTTTAATTAACCATTGAAAAATGTAATAAATCTAAACTATGTTAGTTTGGTGAAAATTCATATTAGTTCGGTTAACGATAGGGGTGGACAACTCGGTTTGGTTTATCCGAACCGAACTAATAATAGAATTGGTGTGCATTCATGTTGAGTCTCACGTTCTCACCTAAGAGGTGGTTCTCATTTGATTATTAATGTGTGTATGTCTCTCTCTCTCTCTCTCTCTCTCTCTCTCTCTCTATATATATATATATATATATATATATATATATATATATATATATATATATATATATATATATATATAATTAGGTTCAAATGCGGTTGGTGCGCCCATGTGCGGTTAAATCTGAGCCATTGATCTTGCTTAAATCAACGTCCATGATTATCAAAAAAAAAAAAAAAAGCGGTGGCAATTTGGTAAATTTTGCATCTAGGTCAAATTTAAGGTGCGTAGTTTTTCCTTCTTAAGATACGTGATTTTTGTGCTTAAGGTGCGTGAATTTTATGCTTAAGGTGCATGAGTTTTGGGCTTAAGGTGCGTTGCTTGTGTGCTTAATGTAAGTATTTGTTGAAACTTAAGGTGCGTGATTTTCATTCTTAAGGTGCATGGTTTTTGTGCTTAAGGTACATGAGTTTTGTGCTTAAGGTGAGTAGTTGTTGAAACTTAAGGTGCGTGATTTTCCTTCTTAAGGTGTGTTGCTTTTTGTCTTAAGGTGCCTGATTTGTATGCTTAAGGTGCGTCAATTGTGTGAAACTCAAGGTGAGCTATTTTAAAACTTTAGGTGCGTGATTTGCGTTCTTAAAGTGCTTAATTGTGTACTTAAGGTGCGTGGTTTGTGTACTTAAGGTGCATGATTTGTATACTTAAGTTGCTTTGTTTGTGTGCTTAAGGTGCTTTGTTTGTGTGCTTAAGGTGCGTTGCTTGTGTACCTTAATGTGCACCATTTTAATGCTTAAGTTGCGTCAACCGCACGGGAAGCCTATACTCACACCTGAACCCTTCCATATTTATAAATAAATAAATAAATAAATAAATAAATAAATATATATATATATATATATATATATATATATATATATATATATATATATATATATATATATATATATATATATATATATATATATATATATATATGGGTACGCTCTAATGAGAACAAACGCCTAGGAGAGAAATAAGAACAATTGACAACTGTCCACGTGTCCAGATCAACGAATCAAATGTGATTTTAAAAAAATGATGCGATGACATTTTCGTAAATAACTCAAACTTTGGTGCAAGTAAATGTGTTATAAGTGCAAGTAGCTGGTGCACCTTTGCAAGTAAAATCACTTACAAGTGCACCAATTTTCACTTACAAATGCAAGTAATTTACCTTGTTAACATTCGTGCACCTAGGTGCAACTAATTATAATGTTAGGTGCAACTAGTTATAACGTTAGGTGCACTTAGGGTGTGTTTGGTTCGCACATAGGAATCGGTATCAAATACTTGGTAATGGTAATGTGTTTTGGTGAAAATATTTCACATGTTTGGTAGTAGGGGTGGAATGGGAATGGTTACTAATAGTAGTGCTTGAGAATGAATAAGGGAATAAAACCCTTATTGTATTTGGGTATGGTTTTTCAATTGATGGGGTATTCGAAACGCATAGTAGTGTTCTAAAAACCTATCAACCAAACAACAACAATCACTTTCATACCCATTCCTATGGGCAAAACCCACCAACCAAACACACCCTTAGTATTTATGTTCAGTGTAAATTTTATTTGCACCTGTAATACATTTTACTTGCACTTGTAATACATTTCACTTACACTTCGATGTTAAATTATTTACGAGTTAGATTTGGACACGTGAAAGCATCCATCTAATATTATTTAATGGTCTAGATTAGATTAAGGCTCTATTTGACAAAGCTTATTTAGGAGCTTATAGCTTATTTTAAGCTACTAATAAGCTATAAGCTCTGTTTGGTAATGTTTCCAAAATAAACTCCTAGCTTCCTAACTTTTTTTCCAACTTTATCCTTATTATTTTAAAGAAATAACATAATTTACCCTTCCCAATTAAAACCATTTTCTCTTCTCCTTTATCTGCAACTTTCACCGCAAATATTATTATTATTATTATTATTATTATTATTATTATTATTATTATTATTATTATCATTATTATTATTATCATTATTATTATTATTATTATTATTATTATTATTATTATTATTATTATTATTATTATTATTATTATTATTATTATTAGATTTGCAACAATATTGCTACTTCATTATGAGATGCTAGATCATGATTATGCTAATAGTTTTATTTCAAAATATTATTTTTTAAAAAAATAAAATGTTAAATTTTAATATGTAAACAAACTAATTTAAATTTTATGAAGATGCCCTTTTTAGTCTTTTTACATTTATCAGTTTCTCAAAAAGCTAATTTTACCAAACACTTTCAATCGTAACAACTAGCTTAACAGCTCATCAGTTTTCAGCTCCGAGCTTATAGCATTTCAGCTTTCAGCTCATTTTCAGCTTTCAGCTCCTAGCTTATAGTTTTTCAGCTAGGTTTGCCAAACAGAGCCTAAGTGTGTGTGAACACGCATTAAATGTGTGCAAACGCGATTAAGTGTGTTTGCACACATTTAATGCGCGTTCGTACACACTTAATCTAATCTATACCATTAAAAAATATTAGATGGATGCACATGATGTGTTCTCATATTCTCACCTAAGCACATGTTCTCACTGGAACCCTACCCTTTATATATATATATATATATATATATATATATATATATATATATATATATATATATATATATGTATATGTATATATATATATATATATATACATATACATATACATATATATATATATATATATATATATATACATATACATATACATATATATATATATATATATATATATATATATATATATATATATATATATATATGTATGTATACATATATATATATATATATGTATACATATATATATATATATATGTATATATATATATATATATGTATATATATATATATATATACATATACATATACATATATATAGATATGTATATATATATATATATATATATATATATAGATATATATATATATATACATATATATATATATATATATATATATATATATATATATATATATATATATATATATATATATATATATGTGTGTGTGTGTGTGTGTGTGTGTGTGTGTGTGTGTGTGTGTGTATACACACGGAAGAGATCAGGTGCGGGGAGGGCTTCCCGTGCAATTGTGCGGGTGGACACACATTAAGCATTAAACTGACGCTTAAGTACACAACGCACGCACATTAAGCACACAAACAAAACACCTTAAAAACACAAACTCACGCACCTTAAGCATTAACATGGTGCGGTTGTGCGGTTGGACGCACCTTAAGCATTAACATGGCGCACCTTAAATACACAAATCACCACGCACCTTAAGTCCACAAACAAAGCACCTTAAGAACACAAATCACTCACCTTAAGTACAACAACCACGCATATTAAGCACAGAACAAAGCACATTGAGCACAAAACTCACACACTTAAGATTTTAATATGTCTCACATTAAGTATAAACTCACGCACATTAAGTACAAAACACATGCACATTAAGCACAAACCTCACGCACATTAAGCATTAAACTGACGCATTTTAAGTATTAACTCACAGACCTTAATCACTAACCCCACGCACCTTAAGCACAAACCCCATGCACATTAAGCACAAACTCCACGCATATTAAGAACAAATCTCACGCACCTTAAGCACAAAAGCCCACACTTTAAGTTTTAACAACTATTGACATTAATCACTACCCCATGCACCTTAAGCACAAACCCCACACACATTAAGCACAAACTTCACGCATATTAAGAACAAATCTCACTCACCTTAAACACAAGAGCCCACACTTTAAGTTTTAACAAGTACTCACATTAAGCACAAACCCACGCACCTTAAGCACAAAACTCACGCACCTTAATTACGCACAAGACTCACGCACTTTATATACAAAACTCACGCACATTAATCACAAAACCACTCACCTTAATTTTGACCTAGATGCAAAAATTACAAAATTTTCACCGCATTTTTTTTTAATTTTGGTAATATTGGACGTTGATTTAAGCGAGATGAATGGCTCAGATTAAACTGCACAACCGCTCCTGAGGTGTTCACCCGCACCAGAACTGATTTATATATATATATATATATATATATATATATATATATATATATATATATATATATATATATATATATATATATATATTTTGACCTAGATGCAAAAATTACAAAATTTTCACCGCATTTTTTTTAATTTTGGTAATATTGGACGTTGATTTAAGCGAGATGAATGGCTCAGATTAAACCGCACAACCGCTCCTGAGGCGTTCATCCGCACCAGAACTGATATATATATATATATATATATATATATATATATATATATATATATATATATATATATATATATATATATATGCTCCGGATCCCATGAGGTCACATAGATAGATGAGTTTATGAGATCTAATCATATCCATTAGATCATTGCATATTAAAGGGTGAGATTGAAATAGATTTTGTATGCATTTTAGGTGGTAGTCTATGCATAAGGGTGAATAAGTAATTGTAATATAATAGATATTTATGGTTACAAATAAATTGGAATATATTCCATGATTAGCAACTGATTATGGGATTGGATTATTTATTAACGGTAATATATTAGTATTGATATTCTGGTGATTCCTGAACGCAAGCATTCGCCATACAGTCTCAAGGTGCAGCGGTTGTTTCACATCAACGGCCACAGTGATGGTGCTACCGGACATAGGTATGTGCATCATTATTTGAACTATTATAGGCTTTTAGATTGGTGTGCATATATTATGATGAGTCTGTGCGTCGGGATACCGTAGTGTGCAAGTTAGTGCATTTCGAAGCGTGGGTGTCTAATGAGTGCATGAGGGTGGCGTTTACTGCGAATATTTTTACGAACGGGGGTTTTGGTTTCTGTGTATTGATTTTTATTTTCTTGTTTATGTGTTTTTTTATTTTACTAGCGTGGTGGTTTTGTTTGAGGTGTTGATTTGTTGATGGGGTGTTGTGCGAATCGGACGGTGACGGGGTTATTTATTTATTTATTTTTCTTGAATTTTTTTTTTTGTTTTTCCCCGGATTGTAATTCGTTAGGGGGTTGTGCGATATATAATTATGGAGTGTGCAAATGACCATTGTTGTTTTCAATAAGGTGGTGGTGAAAAAGTTATTTTTGATTGGTTTTGTTTTGTTAGCATTATTTGGGTGGAGTGTGTACATATGTTTGTTGGAGATATCCTATCGAATACATTTACGAATTAAAACATATATGACATGTGTTGAGTTTTGGAGAGTTGTTTTCTTTATGCAATGTTGTTTTAATTCCCCTGCATATCAATTTTTCTTCGTCACTATTGGTGTATACGCTTTGGTTTTTTTTTATTTGTTTGTTTTATAAAAAATGTTTCATCCTTTGCGAGGGATTTATTAAGCCAGGTGTAGTAAGTAACATGTTTATTGGACGTTATATTCACAGCCTGTGCATTCTAGGGTTTAAACATGTGCAAGGTGCGTGTTGGGTAAGTGCAACGCAGTTAATGAGCATGTGCAACGAATTAAAAACCCATACGCAGATTACTTATTATGATGATAAAAAGATGACTTGTGGTTTACTATAACGAAACATATGTTACAGGTGTGTGCAGTGCAAACGCCACCGATGTAAACGAATCAGAAAAGGATTGCAGAATGGATATTAGCCCGGGAGGTACGAAATATTGGTATACAGAGAATGTGACCGTAGCCTGAAACCATATGAAGTTCAAATGTTTAATACACTGGAAGATGGAATCCAATTTTATACGAAGTATGCCGCAACAACCGAATTTGATGTGCGTCGAAGTTCGGATAAAAAGAACAATTTTGGTATTGTTTTGAAAAAGGATGTAGTGTGTTCGCGACAAGGGTTTAAGGAGACTAGGGGCAAAGAAACTTTGGGTGAAGGAGGGGGTTCGGAGAAGAAGCGACGGCGGACCACTAATAGAGTTGGTTGCGGCGCTAGAATTGTAATGAAAATAGTTGGCGACAGGAGATATAAGGTTCACAAATTTGAAGAAAGACACACACACTGTCTGTGCGAGGAAAGTCACAAACCATTTATGAAAGTCAATCGCAAATTGGAGATTGCACACCAAGAATTCATTACTAAGTGCGAAAAAGCAAACATTGGTGCAAGCAAAAGTTTCGACATATATGCCGAGATGGTAGGTGGTCCGGAGAACGTGGGTGCGACGCAACAGGACTTTAAGAATTATAGGAGAGAGCTATTAGCGTAAATGAAGTGGGGAGATGTGCAAATGGTTATATCAAACTATCTTGAGCAGAAAACAGATTGTGCTGATACGTACTTCGAATACGGGGTGAACGCAAATGATCAATTAGCTCGTGTCTTCTGGGCGGATGGTATGGCAAGGAAAAACTACGGTGCGTTTGGCGACGTGGTATCCTTTGATGCAACGTACAAAACAAATAGGTATGAGAGAGTTAATTTAAATAGATGGGTGTGTAAATTTAAATTTGTGGCGAAGGGTGAGGTTATCTTTGGGTAACGACGTATACAGGAATTAAAGAGTATGATGTGCATAATAAGTACGTCTGTGCGTGTGTGTGTAAGTTAGTTCTTGACTTGCACGGTGCGTGTATCTTTGCGTAACTACGTATAATGTAATTAAAGGGCAGTCTGTGCATGGGTTCTAGGTCTGTGCGTGTGTGTGTATCATGTGCGAGCTTTACAGTAGGTCTGTGCATGTGTTTGCAATGTTTGTGCTTGAATTATTTTGCCAAATATGTGACGGCCGATTAATTGCTATATATTGCTTTCAGGTACCACCTTGTGTTTGCCCATTCACAGGAGTAGACAACCACAAACGATGTGTGACGTTTGCAGCGGCCCTGGTTGATAAGGAGGACATGGAGTCGTACAGTTGGGTATTAAAACACTTCAAGAACGCAATGGGGACTGCACCGCCTATAATAATAACCGATCAAGAACCAGCTATGAAAATTGCAATCGCAGATGTGTTTGGAGGTAGTCGACACCGTTACTGTATGTGGCACATAATGACTAAAGTTAGCGAGAAAGTGGGGGCTGAGATGTCAAAGAATAATGAGTTCCGAAGGGCATTGAATAGTGTTGTGTGGAACGAGAAATCAACGAGAACAGAATTTGAGATTGGGTGGAAAACAATAATTGGGAAATACAACTTACATGAAAACCGATGGCTAACCCGTATGTACGAGGAGCGTGCGTCATGGGTGCCCGCATTTTTCGATGATGTGTTTATGGGTGGGCTACTACGTACCACTTCCCGTTCAAAGGCGGAGAATAGGATTTTCCAGGGTAACATGAACAAGCACTTATGCCTGGTAGAATTTTTCACCCGTTTCGAGCGTGCGGTAAGAAAACAATGAAAGAACAACCTAGAACTAAGCGCAAGTTGCATCGGACATACCCCAGTTTTTGAGACACTACTACGCATTGAGCGATCAGCCGCAACAATGTACACATCGACTATTTTTTATGAGGTCCAAAAGGAAATAAGTGCAGGGTGTTTTAAATGTCGAGTTCGAGCATTCACTGAGGCAGAAGGGTTGAAGACATATGTGGTTGAGGATGAAAACGAGCAACGATACACAGTTATAGTGCAAGATGGGAGCAACATAGCATGCACATGCAGAATGTACCCAAGAGTTGGTCTCCTTTGTAGCCATGTTTTTGTCGTACTCAAAGATGAACGTATCGATGACATCCCCCCCCCCCCCCCCCCCCCACAACATATAACACCCCGATGGACACGAGAAGCTGTGAAGCACTCCCCCACTGATAGGGACGGAGATAAACAGAATGGTAACAATACTTAGGCGCATGGAAACAATGAGGAAGGACAACTAATGAATATATTTCATAGATGTTTGGGCAAGGCTAAAGGAAGACCCGAAAAAATGAAGGAGATGAGACTGTGCATGGAAGAGTTTGAAGCAACATTCGGGGAGGATGAAGAACCCGAGGTGAATGAAAGTGGGAAGCGTGCAATAATGGAGTCGTATTGCAGTGTCGTAACCCCAAAGACGATAGAAGTGCATCCACCTCCAGTAGCAAAAACCAAAGGGTCTGGCAAACGAATGAAATCAGCAAGGGAGGCAGCAATGATGGAGCATTATAAGAAAAAACGCACATGCAAAACATGTGTACTGGCCGATGGCCATAATAGCCGAAGCTGCCCACGAAAGTAGTTAAACCATTAGTCCGTTATTAATTATTAAACAGAAGTACAAACATCTGAATAATGAGTGTTTTTTGAGATTCTAAGGTGATTAAATGTTATGGGCAGCTGATGTGCAAATATCCTGGTGACTGTGTGCATTGCGCGTTAAGAGTAATTAATTTTCTTTGGTTTGTGCATGATTTTGTTAATCCAATTCGCATTGATACTAGCATGGAGTTCGGTGGTAAAAAACCCGAATTTAAAACAGAAGTTGAATAAAGTGTAATTAAAAATGAAAAGAATACACTCTAAGAAATCGAATAATACCGGCAATGGACCGTTTGAATAAATAAGGAGAATATGTTGATGTTAAAAATATAGAACGCATTTGTGAACATGTTAATGGAAAGTTTATAAATCTTTTGATTGTGCCGACCCGAGCGCGAGTAACCGTTACAGTTGTAGCATGAGCACCGATACGGACATGCACTAGCTGTGTTTAAAAAAGCAATATAAAAAATAAAACTAATAAACTACGTGAATTCGACAAAATAAGACAACAGAACGTTCGAATAGATTAGGAAAATACTTAGGTGTTAAAGTCTAAATGACTAACGAAAAAACGTGTAGCGTATACACCAAAATTAAAAAACGATTTCACTGATCACAAGACAAATGGGCACATATAGAGAAATCTCTAATGCAAAATAATGAATGGATTAGAGATTGCACTAACCATGTCAATATCCGACCATAACTCATATGGTGACACCTGCAAATCGGCCTCTAACGCAGCAGAAAACCAACCCAACCGGTGAGACCATGCGGCCGTACTTTGAACCACCGAGTACAACTGCACTACAATAAAATATCAGTACCGAAATGAAACGGTTTCTAAGGGAAAAAGAGACGACCTATAAGGCGAGGATGGGCTAACCGTTGTGGTTGGGGATGCAAATAACCGCTTTGGTGCACCAACCGGTTTGGTCCTCTCACGGGCATTCAAAATGCACGACCAAGCACTCAACACACCCACAAGCACTTGATTCCCTTCCAAAAATGACACAAAGTCGAATCGACGAGCAGAACGGCCACAGTAGTTAAATAATTCTGCCGTCCTGTAACATTAGAAGCAATAAATTCAAAAACACAATGCAGGTCGAAATCCCGAAAGACCAAATGTAATAAAGCGAAAATTCTTACAAGTCAACATTAGCAGTACGAGCAACCAAATCATAAACTGCTTGAGGACCAACATTATTGGCAACATGTATATTGGCAGCGCGAGTATGCGTGAGGGGCGCATAAGAATTGAAATCGATGGTGCGCAAAGCACCGACATCCTGCACTACAAGACGTGAAGACTTGATTGGTGCTGCACGCATTGACGGACTGGATACCACGCCCTTGCACGGACCGAGCGTAGTGTTTTGCTACGACATGAAAGCAAACCAGGGATGAATAAATATGTACAAAACAATTTAAAAAGGCGTGGGCAAAAAGCAACTAGAGAGACAACAATACCTCAGGAGGAGTTGAAAATACATGCTGAGAGGTGGTACAACTTACACCCCGCCCACGTGCAGTCACGACCCCGTCCGTAACGGCAGCCCCAACGGACAGTGCTTTTGGGGCAACCGAGAGTTGGTGTTCCAACGCACGCACCTATTACCAACATGGTTGTGGGATAGAGAGGATTGAGATTGATGGAATAATTTTGGGCCAAAAACAGGTATACTGATAACAAAACGGCATCCACACTAATACTTACAGGTACACAAGGTGCAGACCTACTACCCCCGGATGGAACATTTGAAGTATCACCCACATATTCGCGCACAATTGCATCCACTTCCTCCCAACATTGGGTAGGGAGATCTTGGGACAACCCAAGACTGAACGAAGAAACGTCATCACATCCCTAAGGAACGCAGAAAGAACAATAAAATGAGCAGTGGGTGCATAACAAGTAGAATGTATGTGCGAAAGGCCAAAAATTACTGCCCATTAGCAGTTAGTAAGGTAGGACCAACTGTTATACAACACATCTGCACCACATAGAAAGTACAGTACCATGCGAGACAACTAACATACCCCAGTTAACAAACAACAAAAAAAAAAAAGCCACTAGTAGGTGTAGCCACAAAATAATTGTATATCATCCACATACAACCTACACTTGCTTAACTTTCCTGTGCTTGTACACAAGCATACTTACAGCAACTTGGGATTCCACCACATGATCCCCCGATGACACTTGCCCAGACACCCGATCATGCTGGGGTGGCACACCTCCGACATCATCAATAATAGGCCCAACCTACTCATCAACAACATATGGCCCCATATGTGGAACTGCTAGGCGATGGTTATCATCTTGCACCGCCCTAACCGCTTCATCCACAACCTGAAAGCTCTCTGGGTTACTCCAAATCTCATCTCCACTATTGGGCGTGGCACCGCCCGTATTTGTAACGCCAACTAGCTCTGTAGATGCATGGGTCTCAAACAAAGAAATAATCTTCCGTGCACGGGATAATACACGCAAAACGCTATCTGTGCGGGACGAGCATTGAGGGTGAATCCCAATGAATTACACAACATCATCCAACGCAGCGTCTAATGCGCCCATCTTCACAACAAACAATTCCCCAGGCGCCTGCACCATTTCAACGGATTCAAGTATTATAAAATGGCCATAAAAATAAAAAAAAAAACAAAGATAATACAAGCGCATTTGAAACGCAATAGCATGTTAAACACAACGACCTTTAATACAATTTTTTTTAAAAAAAAAAAAGAAAAAGTAAACGGACTAGTAAACCCGAGCACAGACTGCATTAAAAAATAAAAAAGCATAACATGTACTACCAAAAATCAGCATGAACCAACGTATAGAAATGCACACAATAATAATCGTGTAACCGTGAATCATATAAAACAAGGGGAGAAAATAATACACGACCACCGAAATACCACAAGATAGTTGATTCACTAGTTCGCACACACCTAGGATCGTACCGCACCCACTTGCTCCTGCCCCATTCCAACTGAGACAGATATTATAAAGTGGGGGAAAAAAATAACGGGAACAAAACAATAAATAAACACCAAAGTTAAAACGCATCCGCCATTTGGAATAGAATGACCTTTATTCCAAAAAATAGAAAAGGAAAAAGGATTCGAATAAAAACTCAATATGAAACACATCTGGATTTTTATAAACAATCGCATTTATACCAAAAATTATAAAAAACAAAAAGTACACGTATAATCAGAGCACAGAGTTCAGTTAAAAGGGAAAGGCATAACATGAGCTATATGAAACCGCACGCACCGGTGGTCAAACACGCACACAGTTGGCAGAATTTACCCGAGCAACATATGTACAAAAATGGGAAAAATCACAAACACAGTAAGACCACAATATACTTGATTCCTTAGGTCGCACACACTTAGTGATATAATGCATACACCTATTGGGAAACATCAAGCAAGGGAAGTGGGGGAAAAAAGGAGGGAATACCTTAACAACACCAAACTCCCCAGCCGATACAGAATCACGAACAACGCCATCATGCTGGGAAATAAAACGAGAACAGGCTTTAACAACAATAAAAATAGGCATAAAAAAACATTTAGCTACCAAACACAAGCAACGACTACTCAAAACGCAGAGGGACACAACCCCAATAACTGGAGGGCGGCACGAGCAGAAACACGTGGAGCACTACGGACAACCGGAGGAACAAAAGGCCCAACTATACTCCCAACACCAAACCTCCCAATCTCCACCGCAGCTAGCTCACGAGCCTTGAGAAGACCCGTAGTCCACCCTCTGAACGAAGGGAACGCCCGAGGAACGCCCGAGGAACGACCCTGTCCGACTGCACAACCTTGTCAACATAAAGGAGCTAAACCCGGAAACGAATTAGTAACTTGCACATAATACACAAATGCACGCACACGACTAACACAAAAATCAAGTACTGTATTGAATATCATACCAACAACATAAGAGCAGGCCCCGCGAATGGCTTAGACCGGTCAACAAACCACTTAGCGTGCTCTTCCACCAAACAGTCCAACACAAACTTGCACCAGTTTAGATTTTTTTATCTCATCCACATCTTCAAAATGGTGGAAAACAAGCTGATTGGCATACCCATTCTTCATCGGGGACCCAAAAATACTAGCGGCCAACACAGCGAAGTGACGTTTAAACCAAACATCTCCCTCCAAACAAGCCGGGGTCCGCAACATGTCCCCTATCTTAACCAACGTCACAGAATGCTTCGAAACCTCGAATTTGGAACACCACTCTTTGAGACTGTCGCTAACATCGTCTTTAGGCCTTTTGGTAATAGCAACACCTCCACATGGCAACCCCAAAGTGGCATGGACATCATTCTCTGTGACAGTTAGTAGTGCACTATTCGCAAAACGCACAGATATGTTGGAAGAATCAAACTGATCTAACAGCCACCGACTCAACCGCTTGGGGAAATCTTCCACCTCAAAGTTCAACAATTCACCCAAGCCAATTTGCTTCACTGCTTTACGATGGCAAGCACTGAAGTGTTTAAACTGAGACACCAAATGCCTAGGCGATGCGGGAATATTAAGAGACGGAATAACCACCTCTGCGACCGGGGGAATTGGGGGAGACCCACTTTGCACCTCGGCAGAGGGTGGCTGAACTTGAACAGTGGGCGAAACCACAACGGGGTTGTAACACCTCGTGTTACGGCCTTCAATCCTGGATTAATTATTTAATTAATCCCGTTAATAATAATTAAATATGATTTAATTCGGTTAGATTTTCCTTTAATTAATTAATGAGGTCCACCATGAACCGTGGACCCTTGCCTAAATGAGAGTCTTAGGCCTATTAGGAATAAAGGAAGTAGGCCTTTTACTATTCAGATTATGATTAGGATTCTCTTTAATTAATTAATATGGTCCACTATGGACCATGAACCCTTATCCCTAAAACAAGTCCTTAGTCCTATAAGGAATAGAATTAGTAAACCCATACCATTCTGGCCCTAATTAGGAGTCTTAAATATATAAATAGGGATATAGAAGACACCTAGATCTTTCACCACAATAATCTCTCACCACACAAGAAGTTCCAAGAATCCCCTTAGGAGAAATTAAGAAAGAAGAAAGCTTAAAGAAAGACCCTTCATAGCCAAGGAATTAATTAAGGCTAAGAGGTAACCCATGTCTCAACAAAATCTATTTTCATAGCTATGATTCCCCTCGTAGGATTTCCCCATAATATTGTGTATTGTTTATTTGTGATAATATTATTGATGATTGATGGGATGATTCCATGGGTGATCTTGATGAGGAGAGGTTCTTGATAATTATGGTGTTCTTGATGATTATATGACGTTCTTGGTGATCATATGGTGTTCTTGATGTTCTTAATGATTATATGATGTTCTTGGTATTTATATGATATTCCTACCGAATCTTGATGAATTGTGTTCTTGTTGATTTAAAATTAATTAGAACCCTAGGTTATATCGTGGAATTCGTATGGTATTATCCTTGGTATATTGGGTGGGAATTTGCATGATTGGGTGTTGATTATGTTTAGAAAAGCATGATAGGTTATGTGCCGTATGTTTCTTGATTTTGATCCATTAATTGTCTACGCGTGCTATCAATTGCGTTTGAAAGAGTCTAAGCATGGTTTTGGGTTCCACAAAGGTTCCCGGGGTGTTTTTGGTTAAAAAGAGTCAGTGAGGGGTAGGTGGGGGTAAGGGACCCGCCACCTACCCGCGGCCAAAAAGGGGAGCTCCGGCAGCGGGCAGCCGGCGGGCGGGCAGCTGCCCGCCGGGCACCCGCTGCCCGGAACAGTAACACCGGCGGGCAGCCGGCGGGTGAACCCCCACCCACCGGCTACCCGCTGGAAATTCCCCCACTTCGGGATCCCGGCTTCCCCGTTTGATGTTCCCCCGACCCCCGTGGTGTCCCAACGGACTCCGTCTATCGTGCCTATGTCTAGTTTGATTTTCGGGTACCGTTCGTAGGTCGTATGAGTCTTATATATTGCATGCTAGTTGAATTGGTATCCCGTTGACCTAGGTAAAAGAAATATGAACCCCTTAGGAATATTCTTAGTATGTGAAGGATCACGCATAGGTTTTGTTATACGCTTTCTCCCCCTTCCCAATGTGTTAATGTGGGTTGCATGTGCTTGCTATGTGTTATGTGTGCATCTTACCCCGATTTGGTTGAGATCAATCGGGCTATACGGGCAGTCGGATGGGCTGAGAACCATACCGGCTGTTAACCAGGCTGGTAGAGACCGGTCAGGTATATAAATATTATATAGGACTAAGGTCCACTATACGGGCAGTTGAATGGGTTGAGAACCATCCCAACTGTTAACCAGGCTGGTAGAGACCGGTCAGGTATATAAATATTATATAGGACAAAGGTCCACTATACGGGCAGTTGAATGGGTTGAGAACCATCCCAACTGTTAACCAAGCTGGTAAAGACCGGCCAGGTATATAAATATTATATAGAGCTAAGGCTCATCGGTCGGTTGCGATCGACCCCTCCGTATTGTGAGACGGGGCAGGGTGCTGCGGGGCCGTGCCAGAGCTATATGCGCTGACCCTCATGTATGGGCATGCGATTGGTCCTGTGGCGCCAACAATGTGTGCTATATGATGAGATAAGAAGGATTGATGTTGTGACTGTTATAGGGCTCTTGCTAGAAATGCTTAATTGTGATTGTTGGTTGTGCTTATCTATGACTGTTTCCTATGTGAGAATTGTATATGCTGGTTATGAATGTAGATTGTGTGTACCCCTATTTGTCGAGTCGGTTCCCTGATTTGAAAGCTAGAGTCTCTTAGGATATATTTTCATGCTTCGAAATGACTTTTCGTATATATATATATATATATATATATATATATATACACTAGTATAGTCCCCGTGCGATGCACGGGATGGATATTGTTCAAGATAGTTTACAATTATGTGAATAATTGGTTACGTTATTGTGAAAAGTTTGCAATATTAATAAATAGTAAAAATTATTACAACATGTTTAAACAGAATATCCAAAAATACCGTTTAGTAAACAATTACAAATTATTGAAGATTTCATGGTACACTACGTTGGTTGTTGATGTAGCAGTTGTCCTTGAGTCGCTGACAATTAATTAGGGTACGTTATACTAATGTTATAAACATAATGTAATGATTTAGATTTTTAGTTGACGATTTGTTTACCAATTGCGTCATCGCTTTTACTTGGCGACAAATTCAGGTCAAATGTATGAATAAGGCGCTTCTTCGACGGTGAATTATCCATTAAATCAATAACTTCTTCGCAATAAGCTATAATAGTTGTCATCAATTAAGTATTGTTATTATAGTATAAATAATGCATAATTGCGGATTAAGTGTTAGGAAAATTGTTTATATTAATATAACAATACTAACAATTTGTAATATTGCTTAAAGGTTGTCTGTAATTGCTTGTTTGACCCAAGGTGTTAGAGATTAAAGCGGTCATTAAGAGATTATATATTAGTGTCATAAAATATTCAACTTTAATTAAATAATAACCACTGCTAAACATGTGAAATAATGATAAAACTTCAAATTCCAAACATATAATAAATCTCTATCTCTATAATTACATGCACTACCAAAAGTAAATGCTTAATGTAAAGTGAAATAGTCCAGTTTATATATTTTATATATAATGTATATAATCCTCAAACTAAATTTTTTAATCAATTTTATAATATATATATAGAGAGATTATAAATATTACTCCATTAAGTAACCATAGTGTTAGTTTTCTCACCAGAAGCAGTAATGGGTCTTTGTTGACCTTATCTGCTACAATCAGATCTGGGTTATATTTTGAAATGAGAATGATGCTCTCATTTCATACCCAGCGTTCACAGTTATCGCTTTGCACCCTTTTCTCTCAATTTTGTCCTATTTCTCTACATTATTTTCCAGATCATGCGCTCTCTGTTCGTAATCAGGTGTCGTTCGTATGTAATCTACAAACATCATCTCTCGATTTCATCCTATTTCTCTACCGATTTGGAAACCCTACTCTGAGTTCGAGTTTGCTCGTAGATTCAGCAGTCGCGAAAATGGAAATGAAGTCTCACACCTATATTTGTAAGTTTTTAATCCTGGTTCTTCTTTTCTCCGATTTACTACTTTAAAATTCAATTATAAGCTTTAATATAGGATTTATGCTTCATTTTGATTTTTTCTGTGAACTAATGTTACTTAATCGACAATCTAGAATCCAGAAATTTGAGTTTCAGAATCATGCATCTAAACCCTAAAATTTTGTTTATTTGATTTTTTAACTTTCGATAATTTCTAATTTGATAACTTTAGATTTTTTTGCAGTTTCCTATAAATCGAACATATTCATTTGTCTACAACCAAGGTTTTCTAATTTGAACAGAGAGCTTTGAAAAGAGATAAGTTTTTCTAATATATGCCCTTTTTAATATGCCATTTGATAGTGTATGTAATGCATTTGATAAGTTTTCCTATATGATTGATTACATGCTTTTACTACCTATTTGATAGTGTATGTAATGCATTTGAAGGAGACACACCTTTTGTTTGACGACACTGTTTCCTCTTGGATCCAATCATGCATGATGATGTAATCTTCCTCATGTTCTGCAATAGGAATGCTTTAGCTACTGTGCTTTTGATGGGAATGGTTTACCTACTGTGTTTTTTATGGGATGAGAGTATTGTGTTCAGATCAGTGTTGTAAATCCAATATTGTTTTTATTGGTTGTGTATTTATATAGAAGGTAAACTGCTTTCTCTTGAAAACCAAAATTGTAGGACTTAATTATTCATGTTATCAAGTACATAGGGAACCTAAAAGATTTTTTAAAGTTTTGTGAATTAATCCCTCACTGTAATATTTTTTTTATTGTTGTTATATTAATGAAGCTGAAAGGTTAATGTTTTTAATTATAGTTTTATATATTTAGGTGGTGTGCCAGTTAACATATAAAGGACCTGTATATTTTTGTGGTCATGTTATACTGTAAATGAAAGAGACACTTACCATTTGAACACTTCATTATGAACCAATGTGAATAAGTATATATATGTTTGACTTCATTAACACTTATTAGAATTGATTTTTTTCAGGGGATCTTGAATTTGGTTTTTGAGCAGGTGATGTTACTTTACTAATTTTAAAGACACATTTACTAATTGAAGTATCTTATGTCAATTCCTCTAAGGTGACTTTGATTTTGCAGTTAAGGTGTTGGGGTCACAGATTTGAGATCTTAGATAACCCAAACATAAACTTAGTAACCAAATAGATTATGCAGAACAGATCTCTTACACGGTTTAAATGTAAGTTTAAAACTTTTATTTTAATTGTGAGTTTAGACGTGTTTTCCAGTAAAGTTACTTTACGAATTTCCAAGAGACAATTAGTAATTGAAGTATTTTCTTAAAAATTTGCTAAAATGACCTTTCATTTTGCGTGAAGGTGTATTGGTCACAGGTGTGATATCTTAACTCATCCAATTTTAAAGTTGGGAACCAAACCGAGTCTACAATTAGTTAACAGGTAATGTTAGAGTTTAAAATGAAAAAGTGGACCATTAATGTTAGAGTATAAGTTTGACTTCAGTTATACTTATTAAAATCGGTTTTTGCAGGGCTTTTTACCATTCCATTTTTGAGCAGGTCATGTTACTTTACTAATTTGCAAACTACATTTACACATTGAAGTATTTTATGTCAATTGTTCTAAAACCTCCTTTGATTTTGCAGTGAAGGTGTTGGGGTCACAGATCTGAGATCTTAGATGACCCAAACGTAAACTTGGGAACCAAAGAGAGTATGCAGTACATCTCCTTTACACTGCTTAGAGGATTAAGTTTAAAATTTTTCTCAAAATTGTGAGTTTAGAAGTGTTTTCCAGTAATGTTAGTTTACTAATTTTCAAGACAAAAGCATGCTAATTGAAGTATTTGATGTCAAATTTTCTAACTTGAGCTTTGATTTTGCAGTGAAGTTGTTGGTTTCTACAATCTGAGATCTTACCTGACCCTAAAGTAAACTTGGTTGCCTGCTGTGAATATGAACAGCAGATGTAACTGTTTAAATGTAAGTTTGAACCATAAGTTTGAACCATGTTATTTTAATTGTGAGCCTAGAATCTTTGTGCAGTTCTCACTGTTTTAGTTAGGATATTTAAATTTAATTTTTCTCATTGACTAACCACAGTTGTGGCAATTTACTTGGCAGGATGGGTCAAAGTTGTGAGGGCGAAACGGATACAAATTGTAATATTTTTTTTAAAGGCAAATCAGGTAACATTTCGGAATCTAAATTTGTCTATATACTTTACTGTGCCTGTATGTATTTTTGATTTTTTTGGAATCGAAACATATGTTATATGTGTTTTGCTGTTATTATGAGTGTATTTGATTGCATTTGTTCTGAATGCCTGTTTCCAATTAATAAGCATGTTGCAAAAAAAATTCTTTTATAGGATATCACTTCATACATTACTTGTGATTACAATACAATTCCTATAGTATTCTATATCTAAATAGAACTTACAATTTTTGTAGACTCTTGCTTCAAATTGATTCATCCAAAAATTTGCAATGCTTCTATCATTTCTGCTGTGTGATTACTCATTATATTTGTAGGCCAAATACCTGCAGAATAAAAAAAAAAAAAACAAAAAAGACAAAGGGACTAATATTTCGAAATAGGAAATTAGGATTAGCAATGCTATCATCAGTAGGACACTAAAGTATAAGACTCTATGTACATGATTTGTATTTTTTATACTACTCTCTGAATTCAAGAATTCTGGAAAATCTTGATTGATATGGATTTGTGTCACATTGTAGCTGCTGAACAACTTAATATCACCAGTGGATAGGCAAACTATCTAATTTTCAACACCATGATGGAATTCAAATGAGAAGATTCAAATGAACTAAAGGTACTTCATTTAATATTTTTCACCACTATATTTACTTCAACTGAAAACGATGGTATTAGCTGTGATATTTGAGCTATTTGACTATTCAAATTTTTATTGAGCCTATGAACAAAAGTAAAAACTGTGATATTTGAGCTATTCCTACTTTTGTCTGTGTATGTTGTTTATCAAAAAAAATGGAAGATAATGACATTTCCTTCAAAATATAATGATATGTTTGCAAGAAAAAAATAATGTACCTCATGTGGTTAGAATGTGTTGACCTGTTTATTCTTTTTGTTGGGCTAAAAATTAAATTACTTCAATCTGCTTCTTTTATATCTACCTGCAAAACACTTAAAAAGCAATAAAATGCACCAAAACAATATTCCTGCAATCACATACTTTTGCAGTGTAGATAATTGAAAATCATCATTTTAAAAAATATATTTTCAGAATCAATATGACCTGCAAAAACACTTAAAAATGCAGAATATTACTTATAAAGCAGCCTTTCATATAGGAGCAAATAATTAGCTGCTTTATAACTCCGAATAGATAATAAGTCATATAAGCTTTAAATGAAAGGTTAATAGTATTACCATAGGAGATAATATTACCTAAGAAGGGAAAAAAAGAAAGCTTTACTCTACAATCTGATGCTCTAACCTGTAATTTGTATTATATGTGTACATGCAATTGTATTTAAAGCATTTGCATGATCTTGATTCTTCAATGTGGAATGTGTCATCAGATTATAAAACAGTTAGTGGATAGAAAAAAAAAATAAAGGTTGAATTTACCTCCTCATTATGCAATAAGCATTCTTTACTACTCAACCTTCGCATCTTCTTTTGGTGTGCAGTGGACTGATTTGCTTCACAGAAACATATTGAAACGGCAAATTTCTTTCTACAGAATTTTACTTCTTCGCAGAATGAAGTGATTGATGTTTACCTGATTCGACCTCTTTATATAGAGGTTAAATTTATTCAGGATTTTTATAGAACAATGAAGAGGCAAGCTTTGGAACAATCACTTTTTGAAACAATAAGACCTTTCATAAATGATGTCTTCTATTAGGTTTCAATCACTTCAAATTTGTAATTAAGTATGCAACGCTTCAATTTCCCAAATTTATTTCTATATATTTTTTTTGAAATTCCTTGGTAACCGATTAATTTTACACGGTCTTTTACGCAAAAACATTAAATATTTAGCTTTGCTCTAAATGACACCGTTCGGTTTGGGCGAGAACTTTTTGTTCTATGTTATTTTGCTTTAATATATATATATATATATATATATATATATATATATATATATATATATATATATATATATATATATATATATATATATATATATATATATATATATATATATATATATATATATATATATATTGTATTTCAACGCATTGGAGTGGGTTACCAGCATCTCTCGCTGAACAGATATATTTGGCTTTCAGGCACAGAAGAATAAGTCACTGGAGCGCGCTAGAACTTGGAGCGTAGAAGTAGATAGTTTCCCTTTCGGCCTGCGTGCCATGCTTATGCATTTACATTATTGAGGATATTAGTTAGTTAGCCTGTGCACCTGAGTTCTCTAGCTCAGGTGTGGCATAGCACCCCGTACTCTTGTATTATGTTTTGGGATTTAATGAGATTTCACCTTTATTTTATAAGTTTTAAATGTCTTGAAAATCTGGGGTGTTACAGGGGTGGACTTGTTGACCTCGATGCACAACAGACGAACCCACAGTAGGCGGGGATTCAAACGCCTTCGCATCGTTCGCTACAATGAAAACAACGAGATAAAGGTAACGCAACAGACATAAATTATGAAAGAGTATCCAAACACGCCAACAATACCACAAGGCAATTTAAAAAAAAAAAACAAAAAAAAAAAAAAAAAAAAAAAAAAAAAAAAAAAAAAAAACAAACAAACAAACAAACAAACACACGGGCGTTTTTTTTTTTTTTTTTTTAAAAGGTAACTTCATAACAAAAATAAGAAAAACACCGTGTAACAAAAATACTGAATTAATGTTATGTGCACAGACCTAAACACCGTACTGCATAGACTGGAAATGTTAGTCGTATGTTCCTACCGCACACACCATTTTTGCAAAATGCACACACAGTAAGAATAATATAATAAATGTAATAATAGTAATAACTGTAATTTTTAAGAGATTTGTTGGTCGAATCATTTAAACATATACGGTTACTGTTTTATAACCAACACATTTAAACCCTAAAAATTTTAATAACGGAAAAAAAAAAAGTGCGTTGATACGTAAACTATAACCAACATTATATAACAATACTATTAAAACTCTTAAAATTTGTCAAATTAATAAAAAAAACACATTCAAAAAACACAATGTCAAACGCACACACCATGCAATCAACCAGCACACACAGTAAAAATAATAAAATAAAAGTAATAATAGTAATAACTGAAATTCTAACAAGAAATGTTGGTCGACACATTCACACGCATATGCTTACTGGTTTATACCCAACATAGTTAACCCTAACAATGAAATTAAAAGGAAAAAAAAAAATGTACGGTGACAAAAATTACAATCAACATTATATAACAACAATGTTAAAACTCTTAAAATTTGACAAATTTATGAAAAACTTTTTTTTGGTTTGGGAATATTATAATTAGAATTTAAATAGGAAACTAAATTTGATGAGACCTCCCGATGCGGCACTGCATAATTGATTTTAAAACATCACAGCATATCATCCTTTTTAATATAACAAAAAAACAAAAACATATCTACCTGGCTAATAAACACTCCCAAAGTTCAAAAATTAAAAAACAACGAGCAAAAATAATAGCACTTAGAACGTACTGCACATGCCACAAAATCGTACAACGCATACACACACACCCCCGAGAAGCGTATAAATAACCAAAATAGCTAAACGCACAGACTATACACACGCATACACACACACCCCGCCTCACGGCAAGCCCACAACCCCCCCACCACCTACCATATGCTCCAAAGAAAACAACATGAATCCAAAAAAAAAAAAAAAAAAAAAAAAACAAATGTACATACTACACCCCAAAAATGCTAACAATATGAAACCAAACAAAAATAACTTTCTACACAACCCATACTTGAAACCAACCAGTGGATTGCTAACAAGATGGTTAATGCACACGCCGACATGATATAACACACATACCGACTGCTAACCGGAACTTATAAAAAAAAAAAAAAAAAAAAAAAAAAAAACATTACTGAACCATCCCCACCGAAAACCCTAGAAACACAACCCCCATAGACCACAATGGCGACGCACCACACCCAACTACAGACCACCGACCCAGACAGTACCATGCAAAACAAAACAAGCCCCCCGAATCACATACCTGGCCAGAAAAAAAAAACGACCTGTAACAGTCGAAGAAAAACAATCCACCCACACCCACCGGACTTATCTACACAGCAACCACCAGCCACGGCTAAAATAGCCATCCAGAACGACATGCACCACAAAACACACCCCAAATACGCGACACCACAACACATGAACAATACCTGGAACGCCTCCGGAAGACGCCGCCCTCAGCCTATTCCTTTGTGCAAGAACGGACCGCTGTGAAAAATTAGGAAAAGAATGGAAGAAACGAAGAATATGAGCAGTCGCCAAACGCTATGAAAAGATGGAAGAAAACGAAAAGATGAAGAAGCGAATGGAATGGGAAGAGACGGCAAATATATTAAAATCCGATCACGATCATAATTATCACGCATAAGCCCATAAAATCTGCAATTACTTTAATGTAAATAAATATAACCTAATAAAGACACAATTAAAAAGACAAGAACCCCCCCCCCCCCCTCCCCCACACACACACACACACCAAAAATGTATCGCACGTGCCCATAAAGCCTCATCCATCTCATCCGTCCCACACCCCAAATAGACGCACAAGATCAAGCCTCACCATCTTACCTGCCAAAGGTAACCTCACCAGATTCAATATATATATATATATATATATATATATATATATATATATATATATATATATATATATATATATATATATATATATATATATATATATATGGGCGATAAAGTGCAGCCATGTTGTTAGATGTGGTCATATGGTCAATTACATGCCATTAGATTAGATAGATCCAATGAATCACATTAATCAAGATTCTTCTAGTATTTTCGCGCACGTTCTCCTACCCAGCGAACTGCAAGTGTAAACTCGTCATAGGACACCAGAATAAGGGAAATCACATTGTTGTGTGTTTTATTTGTGTAATTGGTGCATTATTAGCCTTACTCTGATGTATTTGTATATTCCCATTGGTGCCAAGTTCAGGTGCGGCAACGCCTTCCCGTGTGGTCAGTGCGACCGCACCAATTGTTATACAAATATACAACATCCATGTTATGAAATGCACAGCAAAAAACATACACAAATTAGGTACGCATCACTAAAAACGCACCATTAGATATGAATAAATACACCATACAGTGTTCGGGAATACACTATTGGTGTGTTTCACTATGGTGTATTTTATTACACTCTTGGTGCATGTTCTCAACACTCTTGGTGTATTCTGGAACCCGGCCGCTATAAATGGCCACTGTAATTACCATAACACCCCCACTTACCAAAACGCGCGAAAATTCTCAGAATTAACCACTGCCGTTAGATTAAACTGATTAAACGACACAGATACGACCACACCGCCACACCTAATGACATGACCACATATGAGCGCTCTTCTATATATATATATATATATATATATATATATATATATATATATATATATATATGCATGCTAAGTTCCCAAATCTACCACTCACAACAAAGTCACTTCATGATGTGGCAAGTTCTAATATGTTTTTTTAAAATTTTTTTTTTTCTTTTTAATTTCGAATGTCAAGCTATTTTAATTTGTCACATCAGGGAGTGACTTTGTTATGAGTGGTAAATGTAGGGGCATATAACATTGTCTATAGTTGACAACCTTTTATGTGTTGCTTGTGAAATAATTCTTTGAGCAATAATTACCTAAAGTCGGAGATGTTGGCATATGTAATTCCATTACACGGTACTCTAGATCTTGCTTCTATTGTTCATGTTTGGTGCAATTTCAACGTTTGATAAACATTGTTGTCCCTTATTCCTTCAAAAAATGAAAATGCAAAAATAAAAAAATTATACAGAAAGTTTTTTTTTTTTTTTATAACAAATTGTTTGTATTATTTTAAATGAGTTAATTCAACCAAAGATCTCTTGTCTTTGGAGATAAAATTTAGTCTCAAACTATCATTTTTTGCCATTTAACATCCCAGACAATTATTGTTTGGACACTTTTAGTCTTTCTCATTACTTTTCTCATTTTTAATAAGGGCATTTTTGTCTCTTCATATTTTACTTTTGTTATTTTTCCAATTTCAATCGGTTTAATTGGTTTAAGACTTTACTAAAATCGATTGAAAAATATAGTTACTACAAATCAGAGGTTACCTAAAGTTCTAACCCAATTAAACCGGTTGAAATCGGAAAATTAATTAACTAAAGAAAAATATGAAAAGAGAAATACACCCTTACTAAAAATAGGAAAAATCATGAGAAGGACTAAATATGTCCAAAAATTAATAGTCTGACAATGTTAAATGACAAAAACAATAGTATGAAACTAAATTTAAATTTACCACCAAAGACAAGGGACCTCAGATCGAATTTACTCTATCTTAAATTGTTCATTAGTCGTACCTCAAATATTACCACCCAAAAAATGGATATATTTCTTGTAAGAAGATGTGCATCTCTACTCAGATCACCCTCCTTCTCATCCTCTCTCTCTCTCTCTCTCTCTCTCTCTCATCTCCAACCAAAAACCCTCAAACAAAAATAGAAAGAGAAACAACCAGCTACCCACTCCATCCTTTTCCCAATTGATCAATAATTCCAAGAATTCCATTTACTCCATCCTCGTCTCGTCCCGTAAGAAATTTCTTGATGTGTTAATTGCCATGCCGCCTTGGTTTGCATGGCATTCTCATTCTCGGATTCTGTTATATATTCCAGGGTTTCAATTTTGCTTCATGCATGCATCTTTCTTTCATGTAATTGTTCTTTAGATGATCCTCGATAGCAGAGAATTGAAGCGGGCATTGAGGGTTAATTGATACGATATATATATATATACATTAATAGGATGTCTCAACCAATTAAGCCTCTGAAAAAGCCACCAGGCTACAGAAGAGAACCTTCGATCATCCAAATGCCGCTGGAGGTACCGGAGCTTGTGGCGTATCCGCGACTTCCGAAGCACGCGCCGCCGCCCTACCCTCAACGGCGAAGGCGCAGGAATTGCTGCTGCATGTGTTGTTGCTATTTCATCCTTTTCCTCATATCCCTCATCCTCTTGTTGATCCTGTGCGGGGCCATTTTCTTCCTGTGGTTCCACCCCAAGCTGCCGGTTTTCCGCCTCACCTCCCTTGATTTCACCAAATTCGCCGTCACCAACTCCCCCGACGGCGCCTCCGCCACCTTGAACGCCCAAGGCACCCTCGGGGTGGAGATGAAGAACCCCAACAAGCGGCTGAAAATGGTGTACGGGCGGACGAAGCTGGAATTGAGAGGCGCCCGCCGCAGTGAGGACTTGCGCCTCGGGAAGGGCAGCGTGGGCGGTTTCGTGCAGAAACCGGGGAATGTGAGGGAGTTGAAGGTGAGGATTCGGTCTAAGGAGGAGTTGTTTGGGAAGAGTGCAAGAAATGTGGGGTACAGATTCAAGAGGAAGAAGCTGAAGGTGAACGCTGAAGTGAAGACACGAATTGGAATAGGTTTCTCGGGGGGTTGGCGCGCCGGCCCCATTAAGGTCACCGTGCGCTGTAAAGGTCTCAGCTTGAAACACATTTCCGATGGCACCTCCCGGAAATGTCACGTTAAACTGCTCAACTTGTATGATTCTTCAATTTATCTATCATTATTCTTAATTCACTACTGGAAATTATGGAATTTCCGACCACCTGAAAGCAAAAAGTGGTCGAAAATAACAATAAAAGTTTTTCCGGATACCAAAAGTGGTCGGAACAGGTCGAAAATTCCATAATTTCCAACCGTGATTGTATCTTTATTAATGTACGTACTTATTAGCTGTTGGACTGTCTTAACTGATAACGCAAACTTGTTTGATTATTGCATTGCAGGTTTTATATAAGCTGACGGATTATTACCAATTCAATCCAGCTTCAGATCAAAATCACAAATTAGTTCTTATGTGCATATATAGAACAACTCTAGTGTGTTATAGGTAGGCCAGAAGGTAGCAGGCCAGAAAGCCGAGGTTGGGCTCGCATAGACTTAACTTACTGGTTCGGTAGGTAGTATTTAAGAGAAGATCAGATACCAAGGTTAAAAACTAGATAGTGGCGGTGTGAAATTTACCACCCCTTCCCACATATTCTGTCAGGCCAGAGTGTAGAAGGCCCTTGGAATTGGGATTCAACATTTTGGAAGAAGAAACATAGTTTGTTTTCGGAGTGAATTTTCATAGAAATATATGAAATGTTTTACAGCACAAGATCAATTAGTACGACAGGCATGCTATCCATTTTCAGATTCTTGTGAATTTGTTTGTAGCAAAATTTAATCATGGAGTAATTTAGTCGGGCTGGCTTAGCTTGTAGATAAGTTGGGTTGTAATATAATATATTAATATGTTTGATCTGATATCCTTTTAGTGAGTGTTTGCCAATCTCTATTGTGAAAACCAATTTGCACCTAAAATAAAAAATAAAAAAATCATGTGATGCAAACTCGATTGTCATTATATGAAACCTATATATTGAAATGGAAAATGCACGTCCTGTAGGTTTAAAACAATGTTTCAAATAAACTAATTTGTTAACTTATCATCATAATCTTTTATACTTATTGATTGTTAACTTCAAAATTTGCATTTCAAAGTTAGAGATATTTATAAAAATGACACTGCATTTGTCCTAAATTGATTCGAAAGTACATAAATATATATTACCAAGTCAAATCTGTGGTATTATTGGGCACACTACGGTCACCTGTTACAATCGCTAGCTACTCCAGTGATGCTTCTCCTCAGGCTCATTTAACATACCAGGATTGTGCTCATAATGTCAATCCTGGCTCTCATACGTGGTTTCCTAACACTAGGGAAACCAATCATGTTACTCCAAATATAGCTGCCCTATCTAATTGAGGAGTATGTTGGTAATGACACTCTTCGTGTAGGTGACGGTATGAGTTTATCTATTAGTCGTATTGGTCATGCTTCCTTTAATACCACGTCTAGGTCCTTTAGAATGTCTAATATTTTGCATGTTCCTGGTTTGTCTATGTCCTATTATCTGTTTAACGTTTTGCTACAGAGTACAATGTGTTTTTTGAGTTTCACCCCTCTTTATTTATTCTTTATTGTGAAAGATATCATCACCAAAGCAATTCTATTTCGAGGCAATAGTTTTGGTGGATTATACAAATTACCTGTTTCACGTTCAACTCCCTCTGTGTTTCTCTCTACTTGTGCTTCTACTCCAGTTTGGCACGATCGGTTGGGTCATCCACATCAGCGTGTTCTTAGTCGTATTCTTCAGTCCTGTTCGGTTAGTGGGTCTAGTCGTGCTATTCGTTGTACTTCTAGTTTGTGTTCTGCGTGTCAATTGGGCAAATTTGCGCGTTTCCCTTTACCATGTATTGAGTCTACTATTTGGAATATTCTTGATTTAATCTACATTGATATTTTGGGGCTAACTCCTTTGTTATCCTCTAGTGGTTATCGTTATTTTGTTATCTTTGTGGATGATTATTCTCGTTACACCTGGTATTTTCCTATGAAATTAAAATCTGATCTTTATGCCATCTTTGATCTTTTTCGTGATGTGGTTGAGCGTTCCTTCAATCGTAAAATAAAATCCATTCAATCTGATCTAGGAGCTGAGTATAAGAAATTGGATTCCTTATTTTTGCAACTAGGCATTAATCATAGACAGTCATGTGCATACACTCATGAGCAAAACGGACGCGTTGAAAGGAGACATAGACATATTGTTGAGACTGGGCTAACTCTTATGGCTCATGCCTCTATTCCGCCTCGATTTTGGAATTTTGCTTTTGAGACTGTTGTTTATCTGATTAATAGAATGCCATCAAGTGTCTTGAATAATTCCAATCATCATCTTATATTGCATAAGTCTCCTCCGTCATATTCCTTTCTTCGTGTTTTTGGTTACTTACGTTATCCTCACTTAAGGCCATATAATCATCATAAAATGTCCTACAAGTCCTCTCCTTGTGTCTTCCTAGGTTATCTTGAATCTTTTCGGGGGTATAGGTGCATGGACTTACAGACTATTAAGATATATGTTTGTAGGTATATGCCGTTTGATGAGGCAATTTTTCCCTTTGCTACTAAGACTATTTTGCAGGTACCATCGGCTACATAGCCTCATCCTTGGGTTGAATCTGTCTTGCAGTCGTGCCATGAGATATCCACCACAATAGTCACAGATTCATCACTCCTTGTACATCCGACTTCATCTGTCTTTGTTGCGGCTGCCACATGTGGTCATGCTTCAAGACCAAAGACGAGGACTCATGCCATAACTAATAGGGGTCAGTCTCATCCTCCTCCTACGGTTTTGACTGCACAGGTTTTTCCTTCTAAGCCCACGTTTTATACATAGTCAGTCAAATATCCCGAGTGACGTGAGGCGATGGATCAAGAATTCGATGTTCTACTACATAATCAAACCTGAAGTCTTATTCCTCCTCGTTCGGATATGAATGTCATTGGTTGTAAATGAGTTTTTCGCACGAAGAGGAAAGCTGAAGGTTCAATTGAGAGCCACAAAGCCAAGTTAGTAGCAAAAGGATTCAATCAGGTTCCTGGTCGGGATTTCTTTGATACATTCATCCCGGTGGTTAAATCCACTACTGTCAGGTTACTCTTATCCTTAGCTTTATCTTCTGGTTGGATCATTAGACAGTTTGATGTCCATAATGGTTTTTTGAATGACAATTTAACTGAAACTGTCTATATGTGTCAGCCGCTTGGATATATTGATACACAGTTTCCTGATCATGTCTATCTTTTAAAACGTTCTTTGTAGGCCTAAAACAGGCTCTTAGAGCTTGGTTTAATCGCATGCATACGTTTTTGTTGTTAGTTGGATTTAGGGCTTCAAAGACAGATGTGTTATTATTATATTATTCACAGGATTCTGTGTTTGTGTATCTGTTGGTTTATGTTGATGATATACTTGTGTTGGAGAGTGATTAGAATCTAGTGAATGTGTTACTGTCTAAATTGTCTACTGCATTCAAGATTAGGGATCTTGGTGAACCTGGTTTTTTCCTTGGAATTGAAGTAGTTAAATGTGATATGATGGTATATTGCTTTCTCAAAAAAGATATATGACATATATTTTAAAACGTGATGGCATGACAAATTATAAACCACTAGCCACTCATATTCCTATTTCAAAATCTATTCCTCCCAGTGCAGATTTGTATGATGATCCTACACAGTACAAGATCTCGGATGGGGCGCTGCAATACCTCACAGTCACACGGCTTGATTTGTCTTTTCCAGTGATTCAACCCTGTCAACATATGCATACTCCTACAGTTTCACATTGGGCTCAATTGAAGCGAGTATTGAGGTATGTTAAGGGGACTAGTACTTGTGGTCTACATATAAGAAAGTTAGTGACAAATGATCTACATGTTTTTTCTGATTATGATTGGGTTGGCTGTCCTGAAGATCGTAAGTCAGTTATGCTATGTTTCTTGGGCACAATCTTGTATCTTGGGGTTGTAAGAAACAAAGAACGGTAGCTAGATCTTCTATTGAGGCTGAATATAAAGCTCTAGCTGATGTCTGTGCTGAAGTAATTTGGATTTTATTGTTGTTGCGTGAAATCAATGTTCCAAATATTCTTGTTCCCAAACTATGGTGTGATAATCTTGGTGCTACATATATGTGTGCAAATCCAATCTTCCATGCACGCACCAAACATGTGGAGATTAATTACCATTTTGTTTGAGACATGGTTGCTTATGGAGGTATTCAAGTCAATTTTATTTCAACTAAAAATCAACTTGCTGATATTTTTACTAAAGTTCTGTCTGGTCTTAGATTTTCTTTTCTTAGAGACAAGCTACATGTTACTAGTTTACCCTGTGCTTGAGGGAGAGTATTAGTGTAACAACCCAAAATTTCATTTTATAAATCCAGTATTAAGAAATCCCAAAGTAGCTTTTTCACTCCATTAAAATTTTTTTGCGATCAATCGGTGTTTGAATAAAATAATTTTGTCGTATTTTAAAATTAATTCGACACCGAAGAAATGTATTCCTTTCGAAAATCCCTAAGTTTTCGGGTACTTCGCGTACCAAGATTTAAATCGAGAATTTTATCTGAGTGAGACCAGGAGAATTCAAAAAAGGATTTTTGAACAAGTGTTCATCCATATAGCTTTTGAGAAAATTCACTTTAAACCCCAAAGTAATAAAAGATAACATTTCTAGCCTATGGTTCATGTTACATGGTGGACCACAAGACATCCAAAATCCCTTATTGATTCATCTTTTAGCTTGGGAAATTACCCCTTTGCCCTCAACCAATCATTGTGAATCATCCTAGGGTTTTGAACCCTATATAAATCCCCTTATTCCATCTCATTTTCCTTATCTCATTCTTGCATCTTCCTCACCAAGTTTTCTACCAAGAACAAGGAGAAAAACAACAACCTTGTAAGCTTGTCATCCTTCATTCTAGCCTCTTTTCTCTTCTAGTTTTCTATAGTCTTTGAGGTTCTAGGCTAAGGATAGAAGGTGTGTTGGGAAGTGTAGGTGGTGAAGGAGGCTCAAGCTAGGTCAAGAGGAAGAAGAGATCCAAGCAAGAAGATTAGACTACAAGAGGTATAACCCCCTGGATTCCTCTTCAAATTTGGCTCTGTGAAGCCTAGTTTTGAGTACAAATGATTAGAAACTATGAGTTTTTGATGTGTTTATGCTTAGAGGTGATTTAGTATGTGTTTGTGAGTTGTTGAGATTATTTTGGACTTGTTTTGGATGAGATTTTGCAGGAGAAATGCCATCTGGTGCACAACACAGTGTGCACCAGATCAGAGTGGCGGCCCTAGCCGTGGCCCATCAGAAGGGCGGTCGGCTAGAGCCGTGGTGGCACGGGACTAGGGCACGGTTCTAGAGAAGGGCCGTTGCCTAGTCCCGGTGCATCAACGGGGATCCAGGGCCGGACCATGAAGAGTCCCGCCGCAGGTCCCTAAGTATTGTCTGTGAAGGATTTTTTTGCAGTGGCCGCGCCCTTGTGGCTCAGCTACGTGTCGTTTCGGACCGAGTGTTACGGGCCCTTGTGGCTCGGCTCTACGGGATCGTCTCGACGCACATTTTGGCTTTGATTTCGTTGAATTTGGATTAAAAACAAGTATGATATGAATGATTATGTGAAGAATTGCTACACATTGCAATTTACTAATTTTACTGTGTATGAAGAATTATTTGATTATTGTGATCTGATGATATTTTATTGAGTAAAGAAGCATGATCCTTTGAGAATATGATTTATTATGAAAGCATGATTAAATTGTATTATTTGATCAATGAGAATAGAATCATATTTGTTGAGTGAAATGTATAGAAATTGCTACGTTGCAAACCGAGCATGATGATATATTCTTGAATACTTCATGTTAGTCTATACATGATTTAGAAGCATGTTATAGAGCATTTTGACATTTCACATGAGTCATATTTCAAAAATGCATAAGGGGCCAACGTGAGTCCAAGAATACTTTCAAAAACCATAAGCATGTGGTATATCATTCTTTGATGCATCAAGAAGTAGTAGGATTGTTGCATGCATGAGATTGATGCATGAGAGATATATTTATGTATTATCTATATCGGTGAGGTTTTGGAGGATACCGTTTGGACTATGTTCCTCTCGGGAGATATTTATGGACATTGCGGTCCTAGTATATGTAACGCGGCGTATTCCCACGTTACGAGGTTGGAAACTTCCCGCCGGGCTTGGAATCCTTGTTAGGGGCTGTGCACACTAATAGTTCGATACCTGATTCTACAGAGTTTGAACCACGAGATTGGTTCCGTAGACGGTAGGAGATATTGGGTCGGAATTATGCCGTTCCCGATGGGGTAAGTCACACTTCTGTGAAACCCTAAGCCGTCTACGAGTATAAGAGAAAGAAAGAGAGTCAACAGAGACTCAAGAAAGAGAGTCAACAGAAACTCAATTATGAGAGTCAATAAAGACTCGAGAGAAAGAAAGAGAGTCAAGAGAGACTCGAGAAATGTAACAAAGAAACCTCCACAGAAAGTACTCTAATTTATAAATGAGTGTGGATTATATTATTGCACTAGATTGCATATGAGTATGATTATATAGTTGCACGAGATTGCATAAGAGTATGATTATATTATTGCACTAAATTGCATATGAGTATGATTATATAATTGCACAAGATTGCATATGAGTATGAGTATATTGTTGTACTAGATTGCATATGAGCATGAGTATATTGTTGCACGAGATTACATAAGAGTATGATTATATTATTGCACTATATTGCATATGAGTATGATTATGTACACAAGATTGCATATGAGTATGAGTATATTGTTGCACTATATTGCATATGAGCATGAGTATATTGTTGCACAAGATTGCATAAGAGTATAATTATATTGTTGCACGAGATTGCATAAGAGTATGATTATATTGTTGCACTAGATTGCATAAGAGAATGTTTATATTGTTGCACTAGAATGCATGAGAGTATGACTATATAATTGCACGAGATTGCATACGAGTATGAATATATTGTTGCACTAGATTGCATAAGAAGTATGATCATAATGTTATACATGAGTGTATGCGAATAGAGCATCGTAAAAGATTGTTAAATGAGAAGTTTCATTTGAGATATTCCATGAGCATGATTATTGAGTTGTATTAGAAGCTCCACTTATCAAGTTGTGTGATAAGAATATGAAAGCATGTAAAACACCTGTTATATGGTCTTTTAGCATGAACCTATCTGTAAGCATGAATTGTTTGATAAGCTATTTGAGAAGTCTATATGCTGATATATCTACATGATCAGTCTTATTCATATGTGAGCATGTCAGCTGATATTATAAGGTGCAAGCATTTAGAAAGAGTATGATAATCTAAAGATGATTTGAGATTAGCTTATTGCTATAAAGATATCAAATATTTTCAAGTATATGCTAGAATGCTTTACAGGGTTGAGTGTGGTTATACTTAGCATTGTGCTAACGGGTGTTTTTCCTGTTGTCTATGTGATAAACATTATTTTTAGTGTTATTTTAAATAAACTTTTTATAGTTAATTTGCAATAATTGATTAATTTATAGCTATTTTTATTTATTATTGCTATAAGTAATTTCTATTAATATTGTTTATTTTTAGGTTGTTTTACTTATTAAATTCGTTTTATTTTGTTGATTTCTGCCAGTCCAATAATTCTTTGATCATAATTTATTTATAATAACATTAGTTCTAATAGTACTTGATTAACATGAGTTTAATAATGGTAGATCAGTTATATTGGGACTCTAATAAGCTTTTAATTATAATTTATTTAACAAAAGATTTAGTATGCATTCTTCATCCCAGACCTTCGTGCGCCAAAAGCTCCGGATCGTGAACAAAGCCAGTCAGCAACGACCGAACGGAAAAGGAGATCTTGAAGTTTTCTTCGGCCATTGCAGACGCTTGCATAGCTTTGAATGGTTATAGAGGAGCGCAAAATTTGAGAAATTGTTGGAGTTCAAGGAGTATAAATACAGGCGAGTTCAAGGAAGGAGGGGGATCAATTCACCCCGGAGCAATTCCGGAGGAGTTCGCAGGTTCCGGTGGCGGCTTTGGAGAATCCCGATCGGCGGCAGAATTTTAGGCGCAGCCAATTAATTCCGGCATAGCAGTCGTGAATTTCATTTGGCTTTATTACTTTTGTGAGACATTCCAGAATGTTAAAGATTAAGACTTTATAATTCCTTGCTACAAGTCTCATTTTCTCTTTGTGGTTAGCTTTCTTCCCTCCTTTATTCCCCTACATATTTCCTTTGATTTCATTAATTACTCCGTATGTTTTATCCTTTATCCTATAATTTTGTATTGCAATCCGTCGTTACTTTCTTGAGTTGTGATTCAATCATTTTGCATTTAATGTAATCGTTATTTGAACACTTTAAACTTGTTAAGTTAATTTAATTTCAGCTGTTAAATTGTTTTATATCAATTCTTCGTGGGATCGACCCTTGCTTTGCACGCTAAAACTACAATTGACTCGTGCACTTGCGAGGACATTATTTAAAATTGTCCATCACTATGTGTTGCTTGCAAAACCCCTTTCAGGTGGGCCCAGTAGTGAGGAGAGATCGAGTTAGATTAGTCTCTTAGTTTGAGATGTCTAAACTCTAGTTTATTTATGATGATGTTATGGATTTAGATTTATGACTTTATGTTGGAGGATTGTTGTAGACTGTGTTGGGTGACGTTTTTCCCCCCTTTCTTTTCCAGTATTTACTTTTAGTTCCCAGACTTAATCCTATTTGTAGTTTTACCCCCTTTTAGCCTGTGCAATCACCCAAGAGTGGTGGATGTGGCGGTGTCACTCCCACTACTTAGCATCTAGTTTTCCGCTACTTAGTTTATGTTAATGTCTGTTTAGAGATGTAATTAAGAGTTAGAAAAGTGGGTTGTTACAATTAGGACTCTATGTATTTGAGTTAGGTTATGACTCCCTATCCTAGTCTCCCTAAGACTCCTTCATTGTATATATTCATGTATTCTGTAACTTTGTTATTCATTCAATCAATATATAACATATTCAGTTCTCATCGTTTTCATAGGTTACCAGATACATTCCACATTCTTCAAGCCACCTTCTTTTTTATTTTTATTTTTAATTATACATTAGGTCTAGACTAATCCTAAATCCTCAAAATTCATGTCCAAATATTTCCTTCTTTAAAATTCGTCGAACATATGATCGACCTTACCATTGCTTGACACATTTCTTTTTTTTTTTTATAAAGTATTACAGGCATGATTATTAAGACACTTTACGTTAGCTAAACTTCATTTTCTGATCATAATCGAAAAAGGACGACAAGTGGTATCAGTCTATATTGCTTATATTTTTAGAATAGCATTTTGTAGTTGTTGCGTTATGATCTCTCTTTATGGCCTTCACTCTTTTAAATTTTTAATTTGTACATGACTTTCATTCTCAATAAGATTTTCCTTTTTTTTTTTTATTGGGGATGATTGATATATCTTTAATGGTGTATATATATATATATATATATATATATATATATATATATTAGCTTTATATTCAGCCTTATAAAAACCTAGCTACAGTTCTTTGTTTCATGCAGACCCAAGACACAAGATTAGAGCCAAGAAACACAGCAAAGCCACTTGTAGATTTTCAGTCCGCCGGACAGCCAGCCCAGTCAGAATCAGAGAAAGCATGAATTTCTCTTGAAGATGACTTTCTAACTCGTAAACCAAAAGTAACAATTCATTTAACATACCTCAAAACTCTTTTTAATTGTTCCCAGTGTGAAACTGTAGGAGCATGCATGTGTTGACACAACTGATTGACTGAAAAGGAAAGATTACGGCGAGTGACAGTTAAATATTGTAATGCACCAGCCAAACTCATGTACTGTGTAGGATCATCATACAATGTTGTATCAATGACCACGGTTTTCGAAGTAGAAATAGGAGAAAATATTTCTTTACATTCTGTTGTGAAAGCAAAATTCCATCAATGCATTTAACTGTCTCAATTCCAAGAAAAAATCCAGGTTCACCAAGATCTCTAATTTTGAATGCAGTAGAAAGTTTTGACACTAACTGAGTAACTAGATCCTGATCACTTCTCATCATAAGTATATCATCCACATAAACTAACAGATATACACAATCAGATCCCTGTGAGTAGTAAAACAAGGACACATCCGTTTTTTATGCTTCAAAACCAATAGATAGTAAGAAGGTGTGCAAACGATTAAACCAAGCCCTAGGTGCCTGTTTTAATCTGTAAAGAGACTTTTTTTAACAAGCAAATGTGATTTGGATACTGAACATCACTATAACCAGGTGGTTGCTTCATGTACACAATTTCAGATAGATTTCAATTTAAAAGGGCATTATGAACATCAAGTTGCCTAACAGTCCACCCAGATGATAAAGCCAAAGAAAGAAGTAACATGACAGTAGTTGGCTTGTCACTGGACTGAAGGTGTCAAAGAAATCTTGCCCAGGCACATGATTGAACCCTTTTGCTACTAGTTTTGCCTTATGTTTCTCAATGGAGTCATCTGCTATTCGTTTTGTACGAAAGACCCACTTACACTTAATAATATTCATACTTGCCTGTGATGGTACGAGAGACCATGTTTGATTCTGAAGGAGGGCATTAAATTCCTGATCCATGGCTTCACGCCATTCTGGGTACTTAACTACCTGAGTGTAACAAGTGCGATCCGAATGACAAACCCGAACCGTTAAAGCTGATGGTGGAGCCTGAGACCGACTCCGAGTGCTCATCACGTGAGTCCGGACGGTGGACTTCACGGATTTTCCCCAAGGTCGGCCACGAGGCTGTGTAGCCGGTTGGACAGGCTGGTCATGCGGCTCGTGCTCGGGCAAGCTGGCTGGCTCGTTGGTGGTGCAGCTATGTCGCCGCTAGGTGCGACATTGGTGCTGTCGTGAGACTGCCCAGGCAGGGCAGCACGATAGCACTCGGACAAAGACCGATTCAACCCACAGATAAGTCTGTACCAGTAGAGAAGCCTGCAATTTATTTTTAGTAGCAAAGGGATATACTGTCTCATCAAATCTTACATGCTTGCACACATAAATCTTGTTAGTCTGTAAGTCCATGTACCTATACCCCTTAAACGACTCAGGATAACCTAGGAAGATACACGAAGAGAACCGGTATGACATTTTGTGATGATTGTATGGTCTGAGATATGGGTAACATAGACACCCAAAGACATGAAGAAAATAGTAGGAAGGATGGGAGTTATGCAATTTTGAATGAGGACTGGAGTTATTTAACACAACAAATGACATTTTGTTGATTAAATAAATTGCAGTTTCAAAAGCAAAAACCCAGAATTTATATGGAACAGAGGCACGAGCTAGGAGAGCTAAACCCGTTTCAACTATGTGTCTATGTTTTCGTTCGACACGACCATTTTGTTCATGAGTGTAGGCATAGGATTGTCTATGAGTAATTCCTAACTAGACAAAGGAATGATGCAACTTTTTGTATTCAGCTCCTAAATAAGATTGAATGGATTTTTATTTTTATTTTTATTTTTTTTTGTTGAAAAAACGTTCAACCATTGTCCAAAATTTATTAAAGATGACATAGAGATCAGATTTTAATTTCATGGGAAAATACCAGGTGTAGCGAGTATAATCATCCACAAAAATGACAAAATAGTGATAACCATCAATGGACAATAAAGGAGCTGGACCCCAAATATCTGTATATATTAATTATTAAGTCAAGAACACTATAACTAGATGACTCAACACGTGACAATGGGAATCGAGTAGATTTGCCCAATTGACACGCATTACACAAATTAGAATTACAACGAATAGAACTACTAGACCCACTAATCGAACATGACTGAAGAATACGAAGTAAAATCGATGATGTGGATGTCCTAAACGATCATGTCACACTGACGCAGACGTACAAGTAGAAAGAAACGCAGAGGGAGACGAACTGGCAATTGGAAGCCTGTACAGACCCCCAGAGCTATTGCCCTGTAGCAACACTTCCTTGGTATTGGTATCCTTCACAACCAAAAAAAGATGGATGAAACTCAAAAAACACTTTATTATCGGAAGCAAATTTTTGAACCGATAACGAAGATGTAGACAAAGTAGGAAATGAAGGATATTAGGTAATTGGAAAGATCTAGATGGGGTATTAAAGGAAGCATGACCAACACGACTAATAGAGAGTGTCTTACCATCACCAACACGCAAAGTGTCATTACCTGTGTATTCCTCAGAAATGGATATGGAAGCAATATCTGGAGTCACATGATTGGTTGCCCTAGTTTAGAATACATACCTGAGAACCATTCAAATATGGACTATTATTCTGATATGTCAAATTTGCTTGAGCAGGGGGATCATAACGTTGTAACATGCCAAAGCCGTGTGTCCGGTACGACCACAAATTTGACACTGGGTTTGAGTGTTTGACTGACATTTGCACTGTTATCGCCACTGCCACGTTGACCACCATCGCGGTCTCCAGTCGATCGGCCACCACCAGCTCGTTGACCGTCGTTGCCCTGAACACCACGATTGCCGCTGCGGTTCCACCCTCCTCGCTGGGCAGTAAAGACCGCCGGCGAGCCGCCATTGACAGGTCCGCGAATGAATTCTTGAGCACTAAGAAAGTCGGCTAGCTCTCCAAGGGTAACGGGTTGACCGCGAACCGATAGCGATGCGGTCAGGTTTTGAAACCCTGGCCGTAAACCGCGAAACACATAAAGATTCATCTTGTCCAATCCAACCACCCGACCGGCCAGGGATTTGTCCTCCATAATAACATGTGCACGACCAATATAATAGGCAACCATGGAATCTCCCTAACTAAGAGATTGAAGTTGGCCAAGGAGATTTAGGGACCGGGCACGAGATGCGGAAGCCAAAGATTGTTTGATTGACTCCCAAACGTCCCGTGACGTACGACGTCCAACGGCAAGGTGCATGATTTCCTCAAAGAGAAAAGAAATCAACATAGACATAAGAGCCCGGTCATGACGAAACCACGATGTGTAAGCGGGGTTGGATTCCAACGTGGCGCTATCGACGGCGGGGAGGAATGGGGTCGGACACGGATGGCTCTCATCGACAAACGACATGAGACCGTGACCGTCCAGGAACGGTACGACTTGAGTCCTCCAAAACAAATAATTTTTATGAGTGAGCTTAATACTGATAAAGTGGTGAGTAGTAGAAAGCGAATTAACAGTCATGCTAGCGGCATCAGAAAGGGTCCGTTCGGAGGAGTTAACAGATCCGTCAGCCATTGGAACAAAAGGCAAAAACCCTAGCTTAACTGATACTAGATGAGAACTGTATAAAACTGTATTAAACTACATTGAATGAACATTGTAACAACTGTACAGATTGGGGATATATATACAAGAGGAATCATAGGTAGACTAGGATAGGGAGTCATAATGTGACTCAAATACATAGAGTCCTAATAACTAGTATTCTATGAATATGGATCTTGTCCAATAATCTTGAAACAATGATCACTTAATAATACAATCTTCTATCATAGTTTCTAAGTGTTATATATTATTTGTTTTTCGATTTAATAACTATTGAAAAATGTATTTCCACCATCCATAAAAAGTTTGATTAGAATTTTTAGAGCCAGCACAATAGTGATTTTTGCTTAATTTTTGAGGGAGAAAAAATTAGAAATTGATTTTTATCTAATGGAAAATGAGTTTTTTGGCTATATTTTTATCTTGCAAATATGATTTTTGGATGAGGTCCACTTTTGAGGGAAAAGGAGAAAACTTGTGCAGATTGTTGCGCGTGTGCAGCAATCTGTGCGCCTAGAAGACTCGTAATGCCTTTATTCTTTTTTTTTTTTTTTTTTTGGTCAGAATTTATTTTTTTTTTTAGAATTTATTATTATTATTATTATTTTCATTTTTTTATCTTCTCACTTGCTTCTCCCCGGTATAACCTACAAAAAACCCACAAAAATCTACAATTATTAAGATCGCTCTTAGTTACAAAAAGTTTACACATTTTTGTCAACAAAAAATGTTTAGAAGGAAATCTTGCAATTATGTTCATTGGGTCAACAACCCATTAGAGAAATTTCCAAGGCCCACCAATGAGTGTGCGGAGTTTGAGTAGAATTCCCAACCAAAGCAGCCACACCCATCATGGCCATCAATTAATGGAAGCCAATAATAATTTAATCAAACAAAATACAAAAACCCAAAAAACCGTAAACAAAGTCAGTCATATATTCTCCGCGTTGAGAGCCAGCCAGAAGCTCCAAGGAAAGAAGAAAACAACAAATCGGCAAATAGCTTCCAATCTCGAATCTCTTATCAGGTTCTTCACTCTTCCACTTTCTGTATATTACTTATATAATCCTTGTATCTATGTACGCAGTTGTTGGATTTTTTACAGAAATTTCCTGATCTACGTTTTCGCTTCCTATATAATCATCAGATCGGAGCTGATCTCTTCGATTTTCAGGTTGTTTTGAGCTATGGCTTCGAAACGAATCTTGAAGGAGCTCAAGGATCTCCAGAAAGATCCTCCTACCTCTTGCAGCGCTGGTATTTCTCATTCTGTTTATGCCAGTCGTTTTGCTTGATTTTGTTTTGATGAAAATGAGAAAATCGATGTTTTATTGGCGATCTGTGGATATTTTGGAGATTATGTAAGCACATGTGTTTCTGTGTAGGGTTTCTGCTTTGTATCTTGGTTGGATATATGTATTTATGGTGTGCTTTGGTGTTATTGTTGGATGGATATAAAATGTAAAGGGAAATCTATATTCGAAATATCCATTAAAGGCTTTATTTTATATGACTTGGTGGTCAATTTTGTTAGCTGCAGTTAGAACTCGAATGCAAAATATAAATATTACTGCACTAAAGATTTCAGTTGCTAACCTATCCAAGCTTGCTTTAATAGGGACTTAAGGCATGCATCTGTTGACGAAGTAAGCTATGAAACATTCAAGACAGTAGTTAATGAAAGATGCGGTAGTATAGTTGTTAAAGTTGTCTATTATACTTGTTGGTTTTTTCCCCTCTGCCCTCATTCTTTTTTCGATCTAAGGTTGAAATTAACAAAATTAGTAAGCATTAAAATTTCTTTTACAGAATAGTAACTATTGACATGCCATTTTAAGAAATAAAACATGAGGTTGTTAGATAAAGTTCAATTCAAATCGTTTCATTGATAAGCATCCTTCAAATTTTCATAAAAATTGAACTTTGTAAATCTAGAGCAATTGTTATATTACTCAAGTAATAACATAATATCCCTATTCATTGGGAAAATAATCCAAATATGGGATATCTTACATTTTGGGAAAAATAATTCAAATGTACTTGCCGTACAATCCTTTGTTTCCTCAAAAGTTGTGTATTCAAATGTGTAGCACATGTGGGATTCTCGAAAAAATATTTGGTTTTAGTGTCAACGTTATAGAACGCCCCATTGGACAGGAGATGGGCCCCTTGTGGCTAGGTGGGCACCTAGATGCCTTAGTAAAAATAAAATTGAATAATTAAATAAATTATTTAAAAAATTAAAATCATTTGCTAATCCTAGCATTAAAGCCAAAAGGGGATATAAGGCATATAAACCGTCAAAGTCTTGGAAAGTAGGCTTTTAAGGCATTAAAGCCAAAAAGGGAATGTTGAAAATGGTAAAACTTGAAAATTTTGAGCTGCGGCTGGGGCGATGGCCGCTATGGGTTGCGGCAATGTGCTTCGTCACTTGTCTGAGTTGTCTTGATCCATCAATCGGCTACCACAGTCCACAGCTGGCCAGCGATGGCATATGAGCGGCAAAAGGTGAGGGCAATTTAGGGAAATTATGGTTGGCCATCGATGGCGTCATGTTCTAGGTTTGAGGTTTCTGACTTCTCTGAGTTTCTGCTTGGCAATGTTGTGTGATCTAATGTGATACTGTGACGTTGGCCATTCCATTTTAGGTTTGTTTTGCTCAAAACGATGTCGTTTTGAGTGAAACAAACCTAACTGCAAAATAATAATTTGGCCAAGTGATTAGTTGGCCAAGTCCACCGACTGAATAAATTGGTGACTAGTGCTTGTTTCATCTATCGTCTCAGCCTAGTCGGTGCCTAGGTGGCTGCCTAGGCTGAATTTTTCAACTGTGATTAGTGCAAATGATGATGGTTCCTCTTTACTATTATAATATGATATTTCAATTCAAATCCTTAGGTTTTTACAAATTTTAATGTAAATCAATTCATGTCCTAAAATCTCTCTTAACTCTAAAAAATTCTCAAAAAGAAATGTGCAATTGACATGTGACCATCATCAGTGCCATGTTTTTCCCTGTATAGCAAACCACAAACATGAAATTGTTCTTTGTGTTCTCTTTCTCACCATAAAATAAGTATTAACATTTTCTATATTACTTGTTGAACAGGACCTGTTGGTGAAGACATGTTTCATTGGCAAGCTACCATAATGGGTCCCCCAGATAGTCCTTATGCAGGGGGTGTGTTTTTGGTCACTATTCATTTCCCCCCTGATTATCCTTTCAAACCTCCAAAGGTACAACATGTTGAATGTTACATTTGGCACTATATTTGTAGTAATGTAGTCTCATTTTGAAAGCTTTTTTTGCTTTGTTTTGGTGTCCTGTGGGTTTGGGGGATGTTCAGTTTGTTGTAGTGATCTGCTTTGCTATTTAGTTTAATATTTAGATACAAGTGAAACCTCTGTAGTTCTGTTGCTGATTTGTATTACATGTCAGTTTGAAGATTGTGTCTTGTTTACATGGAATTCTCATCTATGTTAACGCTGGCTTAATAAAAAAGTAAAAAAGTAAAACTGAAAGAAAGAAAAAAGGAAATACATTCTCTAAACTGTGCTTGAATACATACCCTTAAGCAGCACTATGCAGTTATTTTGTTATTTATTGCTTCCAGACAATCTGAAATGATGGAAAATAGTCATGTATGATGTGTGAACAGAGAAGAAGTAAAATGAATGAGGAGAATAGTACTAATTATACACGGGGAAATAGAGATAAGCTTGCTTCTTCAATGTGAACATACAGCAAGAAAAATGGACTATTTGATGTGAAAAGAATTTCAGCGTACATCTTTGATAATTGCTGAGATAAACTTGTGTATGAAAGCCTCTCTCAGGGCAAAATTTCCTCAATATGAAATTCATGATTGAGTTCACTACATGTCAAATAAAAATTTGAAACTTGGAATGGTCCAAATGTCTGATATTGCATTGTTTACAACTTTTTGCTTTAGAAAATAGAAATTGCACCTTTTATTTGCAGTGACAGTTCTTCCTATTTTAGTTACATCTGTATAATTCTTGCAGGTGGCTTTTAGAACAAAAGTTTTTCATCCCAATATCAATAGCAATGGTAGCATCTGCCTTGACATCTTGAAGGAGCAATGGAGCCCTGCCTTGACTATTTCCAAGGTTTTAGCTTTTGAATTTTGCTCACTACTTTTGTTTAGAAATAATGCAAGCCATCATGATATGCTTAAAAATTAGCTCTCAACCTCTAAATTCAGGTTTCCGGAACATTTCTGTTATGTTTCTAGAGTGGATTAGATTCAGATTTTGGATCTAGTTCATTGCCCTTAATTTTCACTTGCTCTCACATATTCTGTATATTGGCAATCTTCCCAGCCCCTAGTTTGTATTGTTATTGTCATACCCTTCTCTCCCAAAAATCAGCAAGTTCTAGAAGCAGTATGTTACCAATATTTCCACTTCATCATGGAGTAATAGGAATAATTTTTGACAAACTGATTACTAATGTGCCATATACATGCCTTCAATTCTCAGAGTGTGAATATCTGGGTGGTTACCAGTTACAGGGAACACGAAATTGCCTCATTCCTGTAAAGATTTATTATCACTTTGGGATCTTATATTCTTATTGTAGCCTACAGACACCCCCATCATTGAAAATCTGACTTCACTGTTTCTTTCCCCTTTAATTTATCATTAATTTAAAAAAAAAAAAACAATAAAAGAAACTGTTTCTTGCATTTTTTTTTTTAATTTCTTAGGATGGACATTTGTATGAATGCATTTATGAAAATAGGATCCCTATTCCACGATGGTAGTAATATCTGATTCAAAAGATCACCAATCCTTTGTCCTTTTCCAATTAGTTTTTGGCTGATTTGGTACTGCTTATATAGAATAGAACTGAGTAATATCTGATTCAAAGGATCACCAATCCTTTTGTCCTTTTCCAATTATTTTGTGGCTGATTTGGTACTGCTTATATAGAACTAAGTGAAACAATGCTCCATAGCAATTTGCACTTGAGTAGCATGAAATTTTTTACAAGTTATCATGCATGCATGTTGGACCTATGTGCATCTACGTTATGGTAAATCGTTATTATGTTGGCATGAATAGACCTCAGGTGTCAGGTATAGAGAATGCTGAATCTATCTTATAAAGTTTATAGGTTTACATTTCTGTGCAGAATTGCAAGTTAATTTTAGTGAATGAGAGTTTTTAAGTCTGTTTCTCAAGGTGGGAAAGGTTTTTGTATCTTACTTCTCAGGTTTTGCTTTCAATCTGCTCACTTCTAACTGATCCAAACCCTGATGATCCCTTGGTTCCGGAGATTGCCCATATGTACAAGACAGACAGGGCTAAGTATGAAGCAACTGCCAGGAGCTGGACCCAAAAGTATGCAATGGGTTAAAAATGACCATTGTGTGTTTGAATTTGTATAAAGATAAAATTTGTCTGTCCTATCAGCCATTGCAATGAAGAAGTGTAGAATAGTGCGAAATATTACCTTTCAAAAGAAATTTGTGCTCTTAATTTCTTGTGTTTAGACTAATATTTGTGGAAAACAAGAAATGTTTATTTATATTATTAGTATGTTGTCTTGTGTACTGAACATTTTAGACTCAATGTGCCCCTCATCTTTAACATTAATGTTTCTCCCCGCAAAGGTATTGACATAGTGGAGTGCTTTGAATTGAGATTCTCCAATTGAAATCTTAGTTGAGGAAATAGCAATAGGGTTGAAATGATGGCCATAGATTTGCTTGCCTGAAAATTCAGTTTTTATAACTTGTTCACAGGGTATTGACTATTGATTAGTGAGTGATGATACAATAGGAAAATATTCTGTATTAGTTTTCCATAACAATGTGATTTACTATTACTATATTGAGAGGTCCTTTAATTATTACCAAAATAGAAAGTTTTAGGAATGAGGGTCAAATTAGTCATTGAATGTAACTTGAAAGTGTAATTAGGCCACTGAACAAAAGAAAGTGTGATTACACTGTTTTCTCCTTGCGTTTTCCTTCCTTTTATTATTTATTATTTTTTATTTTTTATTTCATCAAGCAAAAATCCCAAAACAAGTGTGTATAGCTAAAATTGATTTTGAAATTTCTAGAAGGCTAATTGATTCGTTGTTCCTTCGTTGTATGTGTTGTGGGATAGTTGGGTTTTCTACTTTTGTACGAAGAATGCTTTAATGGTGTCGATATCATTGTTTTCTATTACTTTTGTAGTCTAATTTTTTAGCATCACTGCTTTCTATTACTTTGTCTTTGTATATTGTGGTACATCCTTATCTCGCATGCGGTTATTATGATGTGCATTGTATAATGGAATATTAGAAAGACTTGTGGTTCCTAAACCCTAAAAAAAAAGGAAGAAAATTGTTTAGTTAGGGGTATGCATTTAGGGTTTTGAGTTAGACTTGTGGTCTGACTGATTTTCATTCCATTAGTTGTTTGTTGGTAGGTTTCCAGTCATGTGTATGAGTGTAGAAATAATAATACACCATGGGACAGAATTTTGTTAAAGATACATATTTGAAGTATATAAATGGGGAGGTTTGGAATGTCAACATCGATCTAGATATGCTTCCATACCCACATTTACTAAACTTCATCCATGAAGGGCAATATGGTAAAATTGAGACACTATTATAAAGCACCCTATGAACCATTGGAGAACCTAAGAGTTCTGTAGAACGATGCAAGAACCCTAAACTTAAGTGCACTAGCAATTAAATCTAAATCATGTGATATTTATGTGGATCATGGAATTAGTGACGCTGAATTAATTCCAACTTATTTGTTAGCGAGAGGTGAAGGGAATGATGAGGTAATGGGGGTAGGGATGGCAATTTCAATCCGAGCCGTGGATATCCACCCGAATCCACCCCGCATGGATCGGGTTTTTTTGGGTGATGGTGGGTGGTGGGTCGGGGGTGGGTCTTAAAAAAGCAAATTCGCGGTGGGTCGGGTTGGATTCGGGTTCTATATACAAGACCCGCCTAGAATCCCACCCGACCCACCATGTGTGTGTGTGTGTATATATATATAATAGTAAAATAAATACTAGTAGTAGTATGTAGTTATTTATAAAAGTTTATATAACTTCGTGTATCTTTTTACTATTTTTTATATCAAACTACTAAGTTTATTTTTAAAAATTAACAATTTAGTTATTATATTTAAATATTTCCATTATTTATGTTTTAGTATCACTAATGGATTTTATTTTTTTATTATGTGTAAATAATTTAAATATTATTTTTTGAAAAACATAATAAGATGATAAGTGGTGGGTACCCGTAGTGGGCACCCGCACCCGGTGGGGGTGGGGGTGGGTTCTGAAAAAGTCCATCCGATGCGGGTTGGAGGTGGGGGTGGGTGGAGAAAATATAAGGTGGGTCGGGTGATGGATGTAGCCCTCCCCGACCCACACCCGACCCATTGCCATCCCTAAATGGGGGTGATGTAGCTGTAGGTAATTTTGAGGTTGATGGAAATGATCAAGAAAGAAATGAGGGTGATGGAAATGAGGGTGATGAAGAAGAGGAAGGAATTGAGGGTGATACGAATAGGAAGGGAATTGGGGTGATGAAGAAGACGATGTAAATGAGATAAATAGTGAAGATAGTGACTTTGAGAATGATATTGGAGGGGTTACACAAGATGATGAAGCCATGATTGATGTGGAGTTGTAGTATAAGGAGAAGGGAAAGGAAGTTAACTATAATGGCAATGTTAAGTGTAAGGCTAAGGGCAAGGTTAATGACCAAGAAGAAAGCAAAAAAAAAAAAAAACAAAATGAGGGTGAGGTATGTAGTGAGGATTATTATTATGACTTTGCAGACCCACCAACCTGTGAGTCAGAAGAAGGTCCACAATATATAACACCACCATCAAGGAAATGTGAGTTAATTCCATCAGAGGTCATTTGTTTTTTGTGTCAATTCTAAATTTAGTCCCAGCTATCGTTTTTGCTATTTAACATCACAGACTATTATTTTTTTTTGGACACTTTTAGTCTTTCCCATAACTTTTCCTATTTTTAAAAAGGGTATTTTTGTCTTTTCATATTTTTATTTTGTTATTATTTTTTTTTGTTTCAACCGGCTTAATTGGTGTAGGACTATAGGTAACCTTTGATTTTAGTAACCATATTTTTCAACCGGCTTTTAGTAAAGTTCTAAACCAGTTGAAATCGGAAAAATAACAAAAGAAAAATATAAAGAGACAAACATGCCCTTACTAAAAATAGGAAAAGTCATGAGAAAGATTAAAAGTGTGCAAAAAATATAGTCTGGGATGTTAAATGACAAAAACGATAGTCTGGGACTAAATTTGAAATTGCCACCAAAGACAATGGACCTCCGGTAGAATTAGCTCAGGAAATGTAGACTGCCATCTTATAATCCATAATGTGATTTCCACAAAAATAACAAGCATAAAAACGAAAGGAGAAAGGGCTAGGTTAGCTTGAGTCGTGTGATACTGACAAACGCTTTTTAGCGATGCATCAAAAGATTTGTGGGATCACGCCCTGGATTTGTATCATTTTTTCAAGGATGACAAATTAGAAACATTAGATTGTCATTGAACCAAGGAATAATAGTCATGCTCATCACATACATGTGCACAATGGCAAGGAGGCAAGGATTTGAGGTTGTAGGGATTGAAAGCAAAAACAAGATTCGAACTCAATTAAAGGAAAATAGGAATGAATTGCTCATCTATTACACGATGCTTCTAGTGTCTTAAGCCTTAGGTTATAACATTGCAATTGGCGGAGTTTAGTGAGGCTTTACAAGTACCGTTCACCTCTTGGTCTACTAGGCTTCTTCTTGGTATAGAACACTGTTAAGTGACTATAGTCCTAAGAAGCATTTCATCGAACACTTTGTCTTCACCCCATTCTTAGCTTAGGCCTTTCAGATCTTAAAGCTAGGAAATGTAATTGGTTTGGAGCTTCAGTTGATCTAACAATTTCTTGCCTAGATTAATTGCTTAGAACTACCTAAGGAGTTAGCCGGACTCCACAAGATACATACAATACACCAAATCACAACAGGATCTCAAGCACAATAGCAATGCATAACCTAATTATGAATTACATTTCACACTAGCATCATGTAATAGAATCACAATTCAATTCCTAACAAGGATCTAGCCACTCATTGTAGCTTGACAAATCAACATTGCATCAAGGATCAACAAAACAATTAAAGTAAAAAAGCAATTAAGTAATACCAAACTTGATTGCAAATGAGCTTCACTTCTACAATTGTTTCCTACATTGGAAGTGTGTCAAGCTTCATTCTCCAAGAAATCTTCAATCAATGCAAGAGAGACTAGAGAAAACCTAGAGCTCACAAAATCTGAAAATGTATTTTGCTAAAAGGTTAAAAGTCAAAAGTCCTTTTCTAAATCTAATCTAGGCCTTTAAATAGATCTCCCCGACATTTGCACTTATGTCCGCGCGCTGCTTCCTGTCCACGAGTCGTCCACGTTCATGGATCGCTCACTTATGCCAGCCGCGTCTCTCCTCCACGATCATGGATCGGACTCGTGGACTTTTCTGTTTCCACACCACGCAAGCTCCACGATCGTGGATCGGCCTCGTGGACTTTTCTGTTTCTTATCCACGAGGGCTCCACGATCATGGATTGGTCCTTGAAGTGCTCCGGCTTTACTCTCTTCTCAAGATGCTCTGGATCATGCCCATATGCCTTTCTCTTGAGCTCAATTCCTCTCACAATCATAAAACTACAAAGTATGGTGGAGTTTTGCAGCATATTAGTACATTCAAGCATAATTAACCATAAATCAACCACAAAGGATAGCAATTGAGTACTATACACCCCCTTAAGGACCATTAAACATGAGTGTCTTTGGCACTTATCAGATACCTACACTATCCTTAAAACCTTATTTGCTACCTCGTAAAGGTGCCTGGAGCGCTATAGCCTAGGTTTCACAAGATAAAACAAGATACAGTTTAACGTTTGAACATTCAAACGAATAAACCCAGTGAACTAGAACACATTTTTTATCACAGAAAAATGAGTAGGAGGAACATAGTTTCAAGAGGAAGAAAGGCAATATTTCAGTGTATAAAATCACCTGCTCAACAAAAACTTATATAGAGTTGCAGGATTAAATAACATTTAATCATAACATTAAAACTAATAATAAAATCAATCATTGTAATTTAATCATGAATTACCGAAGAGTGGTTCGAGCGGTAACTACTCCGAAATGACCTTTCGGTCACTCGCCTTGTGACTAGATAGTGGAATGGAATAACTTAGCCAATCCACCTCCACACAAAAGAGAGTCTCTATACTATACAATTCAACATCCTTTTAAAAGGGTCTTGTATATATAGTGGTGAAAATCTTCTTATTTTTTCAATGTGGGACAAAGGCTACTTATAAGCCTTTCCACCTTTATTTTCCAACTCAAATGGGGTCTACTTTGAGAATTAATTTCTCATTCACCCATTATCCGTTTTGAGCATACAATATATCAATCTATTTGTCTCACTACGAAGAACCCGAATCCACTTTGATCTAACCCAAATCGAAATTGGACTCCACATATATTTGTACCACAAAATAGCTACTTAAAATGCCATTTTTGCTATTTTTGCCAACAATCCCCCACATGAATGAAAATTGATTTTTGGGGTTGTTTTAAAAATGAAACAACTGTGTTCAACGCTCGATCCATGCATAGGATAGGTAGGTGTTACCCTTTGAACCTTCCATTGTGAAGATATATTTACTCTACTAGTTGTACGGTAAAACGAAATATCTTTGAACCGACTGTCATTTGTTTAGACGATGATATATCCCACACAAAAACCTCCCAACCATGTTCTGTTCTTATGAATGTGCCCGTTTTGGTCATAGGTCACCGTTCCTGGTTTTTCAAGAGTTTTTAAAGAATTGAGCCTAATCAATTCTCCTTTGAAGCAACCTCACTTCTCTCTCACATAGGTGATTCTTTTATGAGTATCCTACATACTCACACATGTCAACCGACATTTGAATCATTAAAGCATTAATGTGCTAACCTCGTGCAAGAGTCACTATTTTAACGAAGAGTGGTAGGGAGTCGGAGACCCCCACAGTGACACGTTTCATTCCATAATTTAGTTGTCCCATTAAACCTAGGTGCCAGCTAGGTTGGGTATCCACTATAGAACTTTATTCTAAGGGCTTTAGACCCATTCTTCGTGTCAACTCCTCAATCGACTCTCTATTTAACCCTTTGGTTAACGGATCCGCTACGTTGTCATTTGAATTTACATGGTCAACTGAGACAACTATAGTTGTGAGAAGTTGTTTAATGGTACTATGTCTACAACGTATATGTTTAGACTTACCATTATACATATGATTTCGTACTCTACCAATCGTGGCTTAACTATCACAATGCACACATATTGGAGGTACATGTCTTTGCCAAATAGGAATATCCTTGAGAAATTGGCATAGCCATTCAGCCTCTTCGCAACATTTGTCCAAGGCTATCAGCTCAGATTCCATCATGGATCTAGCGATCACGGTATGTTTAGAGGATTTCCATGCAACAGCTACACTGGCTAATGTGAACACGTAGCTAATCATGGACTTAATATCCTTAATGTCCGATCTCCAGTTAGCATTGTTATACCCTTCAAGTAAAATAAGATATCTTGTATAGTGCTGTCCAAGGTCACGAGTGTTCAAGGCAAAATGAAGATTAGTTGCTGATGAACCTGCCCCAGAGAAGAAGAAGGCCAAAGCTTCTAAGCCCCCTCTTCCAAAGAAGCCGAAGGGTAAGACAACCGATCCATAAAAGTAGAAGCCAACCGAGACGGTACAAGAAGTTTGGCTGAGACGTCACCGGCTGAGGGGGAATACAACAACCGAGTGGTAGATGCTCGAGAGGTTGCGGATACCGATCCTACCATTCGAAGAGCAATAGAGATGCCTCGAATAGATGATGATTTGAGCACTATTCGAGAGGCTGAGTCTCAAGCCGAGACGCCCCGCGAGACCAAAGTTCCGGTTAGCATTCGACCTCAATCCGTGCCACAATAACTACGCAAGTAGAATACATGGTGAGCGAGAATGTAAATGAAGTCATTGCCAGGACTGCACGAGAGGTGGGTACAACAGATGTTACTAACAACGAGGACATTTCCGAGGACCCAGCTGTGCGACAAATTAATGTTGATGCTCAATTGGCTTAACAAATGGTCGATGAAGCTATACTTGAGGCCATGTATGCTGGAGAGGACAATGCAATTTCCATTGATGAAGACTTGCTGGCCGAGTTGATCTGAGTAACCACATGGCAGAGATGGAGCATGTCGAACCTAGACCTCATTAAGGAGGGTTTGCATCGCATGCTGCCAGAAGAGTATTTCTCTCTCGAACGGTTGGGTACATCCCAAGCTTGCTTTGAGATCAGAGGAGAAGTCTGGAAGAAGACTTGTATGCTATGGCCCTGTTTGGTAAAAAATTGGCCTATAGGTCAATTTTGGCTTTTTTGATCACTATTAATTATTTGATTTAGTTAAAATATCAATGTAAGTGTTTGGTTAATTAGCTTTTTGCAACTCCAAAATGCTAAAATTCAAAAAGCTACTCCAAGCAACTTTTTCAATTAGCTTTTTTAGAAAATAAATTATACCAAATAGCTATTAACTAACAGCTAATTTACCAAACACTTTTCTACTACAGCTAATGTTATCAATTAGTTATACTCTCTAATTAACACAATTAGCTAACAACTAACAGCCATTTACCAAACAAGGCCTATATGTTTGATTAAATGCATGCCCCAACTAGGATTATTGAGTCACCATGAGAGTATGATTCATACCTAATTGGTAGTTCAATAGCCATGGGAATGGCTTTAGCTCCTTTCTTGCATCTTCCTTGAGCTTGCTAAGTCTTTACATGATCCCCAATCCTAAGACACCTCTAACATCTATACATGGTTGGCTTAGTCCAAAACCATTTCTTTACCATTGATTGTTATTTTTCTTGTTCATTGCTTGTTGCAATTCTAAGACCAAGTTGATTAACCAACTTACTATTTGTCACCATTGTGTTTCACTCCTTAGGACGATATGAATCAGTGAATCACGTACTTTCTATACTTACATACCTTCCCATAACCCCAAGAGCAAATCAAATGCCACCATGGGGCTCAAAACATCAAACCCTTTATGACACAATTTAGTGACTCTGGTAAAGTTATACTATACGAAGTTTTAGCTATAAATTGCATAATTTAGAAAATTTTAGACTAAATGGTACAAATTTCATGCAAGTAGCATTACTTGTGTGATAAATAATATCATAACACATACAGAGTAGTAATAAGCATTACAATAATATTAATTTCAAATACAATAGATATATATTATAGCAAACCAAATACAATCGAAGGAAACTGTACTCACAACAATATAATTATTTTAAAAGCAATACAACAAACCCAATGGAATCAAAGTAGATCCAAACTTTATTCCTCATAAAACAGTCAAGGAGCCCTTGATGTGAGACTAGATAGTAGGTCAATAGTCTGGTGCTACATGAGTAACAGTTGCCATTCCATAAGGCTCTGAGTATTCATCATCTCGTGAGGAATGACCATGGTGAGTTGATTTCTTTGATTTGGAATGGCCATGAGAGTGTGGTGTTACATAATCTGGTGCCACATGTGTGGTGGTTGCCTTTCCATAAGGTTGTGAATACTCATAATCATCATCATTCTTGGAATGACTGCCATGAGAATTTGATTTCTTTGAGTTGGCATGAGCGCCATGGTTCCCTTTTCCTTGGCTTCCATGGTTGGATGAACCTCTTCTAACCTTCTCTCCCTCTTCATATTCATCATATTCTATTGTCATACTCACGTGTTGATGTCGAGATACATTGTATTCATCTCTAGCAACTTTGGGATTTTTTCTTATTGTTTCCTTGCTCGCAAGGCTGGTATGTTTATGACTCATTTTTGTTTTTCTCTCTTACGATATAATGATTTTTCTTCTTGCCTCTAATCTTAGGAGAGATGATGATGCCTATATATACACAAATCCTTCATTTTAAACTCATTTATTAATAAGTTTATGACACACAACATAGCTTAATTTTCTTGAATAGCATCATGTGAATATATGCTACATGGTTGTTGAGATATATGATAATATATATTTAATGATTTTTCAATGGATGTCAACAAACTTGATTTTGGAAGTATCCAATCCAATTGAGGATGATACATACCTTTAAAAGAAATTGTATAAATAATACCTTTAAAACAATTGTATAAATAAATCATGCACGGCTAGTGGATAGTATTATAATGAGTATTTGACTATTTGTGTTGGGATATGTTTTAATACTGAAATTTTAGAGTCCATTTCTTATTTCTATTATTGTCCATCCAGCAGTTCACACAGCACATTGAATTTTGTTTTGTAATGTTTAATTAGTTAATCAATTACCATGTAGTGTAATGTCACTCCGGTTATCATTTCAAATGGATGGTCATAAGTTTGAACCCCGGTGGTGAGTATTTAGATTTTTTGCGCTGAAAATATTTGAGAATCTATAGACTAGATACTACCTTGTAAGGAATCATGAGTATTTAATTTTTTTTTGTTTTTTTTATAATAGTGCATTAAAGTTAAATAAATAAAACCATAATTAATTCGTTAATCAAAATTTAAGTTTAATTTGTAATGTTTATTTCATTTTATTTTTTCTAAAAATTCTTAAATAAATTTGAGATTGTTGTAATTGATTCCTTTTAGCCGGTAGTATGACGAAGATGTATACATAAGATGAAAAGTAAGTTGAGGAATGTCGATTTCTGGAATTGTCATTTTTGAAGAATGACAAATTTGAGTAGGCAAGGAGTGGTTAATCCTCGCTACCAAGGTTAGAGGAACCTCATCTAACCTCCTTTCTCTCTATAGTGTTAATATTACCGTTAACTTAGCTTACGTGATGATGACATCATTGCTGTCACATCATGATATTTATTATATTCCAACTCATTTATTATTTTATAAATATTTAAAAATAATTATTTTTAGCAGTAATATATTACATTAATATGTCCAAAATAAGTAATTACAAGCATGTTAACATCAAGTGTCCAAATCTCATTAGGAACATGATTGTAGTTATTTATTTTGGACATACTAATTTAATATATTGGTGGAAAAAATAATTAAATTTAAATATTTATATAAAGTAATATATGAGTAGAAATATAAATATCATGATGTGACAATGATGATGTCTGCGCCACGTAACCTAAGTTAACGGTAATATTAATTAACACCGTCAAATATTATCCTTAATTGCACCACTTTTTAAAGTACATGGTCTAAATTGAACAAAAGTATAAAGACTAAATTGAACAAAACACTATAATACACATACCTCGAATGTACTTTGACCGATTTTTTTTTTAATGAATCCTTGCTCACAAGGCTTGTATGTTTTTTGGAATACTACTGACTCTATTACATTGTAGTATTTGTTCAAACATATTTTCTCAACCTAATGAAGCACACAGAGTCAACAACGCCTCCACTGAGGCTCGACTTCATGACCTCCCACATGGGAGAAGTCACTACATGTCATCTGAGCACAAAATGCTTGACACAAGACTTGTATGTTTATGACTCATTTTTGTTTATCTCTTACAATATAATGATTTTTCATTTTGTCTTTAATCTTAGGAGAGATGATGATGCCTATATATACAGAAATCCTTCGTTATTAAACTCATTTATTTAATAAGTTTATGACACACAACATAGGTTATCATGTGAATATATGCTACATGGTTGTTGAGATAAATGATAATATTTTTTTTTAAACTATTTATGTATTCGTATTTATTTCTTATTACGCACGAAAACGGATCGGATGTCAACAAACTTGCTTTTGGAAGTATCCAATCCAATTGAGATAATTAAATACCTTAATAAAAAATTGTATAAATAAATCATGCATTGCTAGTGGCAAATTATGTTGTGCATCCGTGCACCATGCATGGTGCATGCGGATACAAAAAACGACGTCGTTTTATTAAAAACGCGCGTCTCCCCTTAAAAAAAAAATTTCAGGTTCGATTCTCAACAACAACATATGAATTAAAATTCCAGAATCAATGAACTAAAATTTTAGAATCGATGAACTATAATTCCAGAATCGATGAACTATAATTTCAGAATTGATGAACTATAATTCCAGAATCTATGAACTAAAATTCCAGAATCTAATTTATGAACTAAAAATTCCAGAATGAATGAACTAAAATTCCAGAATCTATGAACTAAAATTTCAGAATCGATGAACTATAATTCCAGAATCAATGAACTAAAATTCCATAATCTATGAACTAAAATTCCAGAATAAATGAACAACATAATGTTGTTGCTGGGAATCAAATCTGAATTTTTTTTTTTTAAGGGGAGACGCACGTTTTTAATAAAATGACGTCGTTTTTGCATCCGTATGCACCATGCATGGTGCATACGGATGCAGAGCATATCTATCCATTGCTAGTGGATAGAATTATAATAAGTATTTCATTGTGTTGGGCAATGTTTTAATACTGAATTTTTAAAAAATTAAATGTCATCAACAAACTTGATTTTGGAAGTATCCAATCAAATTGAGATAAATACCTTAATAAAAAATTGTAAAAATAAATCGTGCATCGCTAGTGGATAGTATTATAATATGATTACTTGAGTTGGGATATGTTTTTTTTTTTTTTTTTTTGAGTAAATATCCAAAATGGTATACATTATGCTATACTATATATATATATATATATATATATATATATATATATATATATATAGATAGATTTAAGATCATATGAGAACACCTGTTTAGGTGATCGAGAATGTGATAACAAATCGTGTGCATTCATCTAATATGTTTTAATTTAATGGTCTAGATTATATTAAGTGTGTGCGAGCGCGCATTAAATGTGTGCAAACGCGATTAAGTGTGTTTGCACACATTTAATGCGCGTTCGCACACACTTAATCTAATCTATACCATTAAAAAATATTAGATGGATGCACATGATGTGTTCTCATGTTCTCATCTAAGCACATGTTCTTACTGGAACCCTACCATATATATATATATATATATATATATATATATATATATATATATATATATATATATATATATATATATATATATATATATATATGAAATAGTTCATGTGCTGGTATAGCTTCTTGTGCGGTTAACTCAAAAAGACGCAACTTAAGAACACAAACCATGCACCTAAAGTTTTAAAATGGCATTGTGGCAGTCTCCCACAATAAAACGGACTACGACCTTAGCGTTCGAGCACTCAAACCCAAAGCCCGGCGAACTAGAACACAAGTTCAACACTTCATACGAATTTACGGAAGATATTGGCAGAAATTTCCCTTTGTAGCTAAACAAGAGTTGAGAGTACGTGAAGTGGTAAACAAGAAAGAATGTTTTGAGAGTTTCAATATGGAGTGTAATAAAAAAAGGTTCTGCCACCATGCAAGCTATTTGTAGGAGAAAGGAATTAAAAAGCATAATAATGGCACATAAACCAACCAACATAAATCCAATTTAATAATTAGATTATAACGTTTGAAACAGTCATACTTATCTATAGTATATATAAACACAAAATCCTCCATTTTAACTTCCCGTCTAAAAAATTTTTATACTGTTAAGGTTTGCATAATATTGTAAAATATGGTAATACAATTTCGATTCGTTATACAATATGGTAATACAATTCTTAATACAATATATATTTTCCTGTTTTCCTATTCGTAATACAATTCTAGATTAAAACTACTAATCGCAATCTTCAATAATAATAATAATAATAATAATAATAATAATAATAATAATAATAATAATAATAATAATAATAATAATAATAATAATAATAATATAGTTAGAATAATAGACAAGCACCGTTGCTCCGACCGAATAGGTTGTTCGATAATGTTCAGTCGTTGTTAGAATTAGTTGTTGGTTCACCAACATTTAGTCTAGTTAATCTCAGAGTGAATGGTAAGCAAATTTGTATTTCAATAGCCTACCTAACTATTTTACTAAAATAAAATGCATTTTTTTTTTTAATTTTCCTCCATCGTTATAAATAATTGTAGTAGTCGGTAGTGAAGCATTGTACAATGGATTTATGGTTTGCTCTCTAAGAACACCTATTAATATGCCTAGGAATGGTAATACAACTCACATTAAAATTATTTGCAATAACCTTTGCATTTTATTATTACAAATTTTAATTTATTTGTTGTTTTAAATTATTGATTTAGTCCAATTAATGTGTTAATTATTATGTATTTATTTGTTTTTATTATTTCCAGAAACCCAAATAATATATATCTAATTAATATATAAAATTTAATTTTTATTAGGACATACATTTATAGTTGTGTATCTAAAGTACGAGTCAGAATCCTTTAAACACTGATAATTTTTCTTTTTTCTTTTTTTTTTTTTTAAAAAAAAATGAGCTGGTATTGCAATCAATTGTTGGTTCTCCAGCATTTAATCCAGTTAATCCGAGATTGAATGGTGAGCAAATTTTTTTCTAATATCCCACGCACATATTTTCTTATTTATAAAATGCAATCATAAATTTTCCTTACCCAATGTAAATAAGTGTAGTAGTGGGTAACGAAGCATTGTTCGATGGATTTAGAGTTTGCTCTCCATCAACACCTATTAATATACCCAACAACTACTACTACTGAAAAATATAATGTAACATAATATAATAAATTATAGGCAAATTTTAATTTATTTGTTATGTTAAATTGTTGCAGTTAATGTTCGTCAAAGTACATTCAAAGATAATAATCTGGCCAACAGAGGAACACCGTTAAGTGCAATCACAAATGGTATATGTTATATTCAAATTATTTTATTTCTCATATCGGCTAAAGTAATATTTTAATATGATTTTATTTATTTAGTTATTGTTTTATTTTTACGTGCTAACGTGTTAATATTATTTTGTATTTATTTGTTTCGATTTTTTATTTTTTATTTTTTGAAAATATTGCAGTTCCTAGCAACCCAAGTTTATATGCATTAAATATCGTAATTCGGCCCGTCACACCTTCACTGTCGCCACAAATGGTAAGACTTTTCTCTATTAGTTGATCTGGTTACCTATTTCTTTATTGGTTCTATACGCTAAATGTGGTGTTATATATGTTTGAAAAAAATTATTCTATATGCTCAATGTGATTTTATATATGTTTGAATAAAATCTCCAAAATATATATGTGTGTGTGTGTGTGTGTGTGTGTGTCAACTTCAACGTCTTCATCACGCCAGCCATTAGTTGATGTTACGAATGGTAATTTATACTTGACTGTTCACGAATTTTTCTTTTCTGTTATTCCCAACGCGTGTTTACAACAATTTTCATGACTAAAAAATAAATTTAACAATTCATTATATTTTTTAAAAGTGGATAAAGCCTCGCATCCTCGGTGTAATCGTGCTCCGTTGTAAATTCTAAGAAATTCTAGTAGGACATCGACAAGAACAAATGTAAGAAATTTAAACACCGATTTCGAACAGGTCGCAACTCAAAATAACAGATATGGTGAGCTTTTTTTTAATACAAAAGGTCGTTATGTTTGTAACAACATAATTAATATGTGTTAATTAATGAATATAGATTATTAGATGATGACAAGTAGTACATTGACGTCATTACTGACTTGAGTTAATTACTGGGCAACCGCGTATGCTTTGCGAAGGTTGTTTGCTACGCTGCTCACTTCGAGTTCAATCAATAGGGCAGAGGTGGTGTGGAATGCCGTTTGTGAATTTCTTGTCGAGGATGCACAGTTTCAACGTCGACATCTCATGCATAATCCAGGTATATCGAGCTCCCATCTATATATTTGACTTTGTTATTCGCTTATCATTATTTCTAAATAAACTAATTTTTTGATTTCTTTGTTTTTTTGGCCTTTTTAAGAGTTGGTGTTATCGAATTCGGATAAGAAACAATTCGCTCTTATGGAGTTTAGAAGTTGTTATCTTTGTGGGCGAAGAGCCTGAGGGACTTTCCAGAAATGCCAATTCCTTACAAAAGTAGCATGGGTTTGATTGAAAACATGTTGGTAGGCGAAGAGTTGGCATATGATATGGAATCGTTGAAGACAGATCATGAATCTTCGGTAACACAACTGACCGACGAGTAAAAGAATGTCTACGACTCTGTGATGAATGATATACATTTCAATGGAAGTGGATTATTCTTTGTGTATGGTTACGGAGGAACAGGCAAGACGTTCGTGTGGAGAACGTTATCGGCAAAGATAAGGAGGGTAAAGGAGCAGCGGTAATATTGTTTTGAACGTTGCTTCGAATGGAACAACATCTTTGCTCTTGTCGGGAGGTAAGACGACGTATATTCCAAATTTGCTATACAGCTCTCTTTGAATGAAGATTCCACGTGCAATACATCGTAAGGTTGTGACCTTGTTGATCTTATAATCAGGAGCAAATTGATAATATGGGACGAAGCACCGATGACGCACAAACATTGTTTTGAGGCTTTGACTGAGGGATCTATTGAGGTTTGTCATACCGGGTAGTGTTGAAAAGACATTTGGTAGAATGATAGTAGTTTTTTGCTGCTATTTTAGACAGGTTTTTCCCATTATTCGAAAGCACCGAGACCCGTAGTTGTTAGAGTCACTATTAATTCTTCATAGATGTGGACGAATTGCAAGGTATTGAGGCTCACGAAGAACTTGAGACTAAGAAGCCTAGCTTCAGAGGAAGATAGACGGATGTTTGATTCACTTGCAAAATGGATTGCATACATCAAAGATGAGATTGCAGGGAGTGTAAACGACGGTTCGTTTGAGATCGATATTCTGACATGGTTTTTTGAAGTGCGGACCGAATCCCATAACAATTATAGTAGAAAACACCTTCCCAAGCGTGATATATAGCATGCTTAATGAGTCGCACCTAGAAGGCCGAGCGATCCTCTCGCCGACTTTAGATGTCATTTATCAAATTAATCAGTGCATGTACGACATGAACACGGTAGAAGGTCGAACATATTTAAGTTGTGACTCTTTGTGTAAGGCAGAATCATACACTGAAAATCTTTCAGAAGTACACACTCCTGAATACTTAAATAGTTGAGATTGTCTGGACTTCCTAATCATTCATTGACATTAAAGGTTGGTGCACCTGTTATGTTATTGTGGAACATAGACCACTCTCTTAATCTTTGCAATGGTACGCGCCTCATTGTCATTAGATTGGCATATCACATTGTCAAAGCAAGAATAATTAATGGGACACATACAGGAACCAAAGTTCTTATCCCCCGAATGTCTCTCACTCCTTCTGATACGAGATTGCCCTTCATGTTCCAGTGTAAACAATTCTCATTGATGCTCGCATATGCCATGACTATCAACAAAAGCCAAGGTCACACGCTAACTCAAGTTGGGTTAGTGCTGAAAAAATGGATCTCAAATCACGGTCAATTGTATGTAGTTTTTTCCCGAGTCACCCATCTTGATAGCCTGAAGGTATTAGCTCTAGACGAGAATGAGCAATATTTTGTTGCTACTACCAATGTTTTCTAAACAAAGAAGTTTTCAATAATGTGTAATTCCAACTGGTGATAATATGTCTTCTTTTTATTTCGTAATATTATTGTTAACTTTATAATCAATTCCTGAGCGATGGTTGAATTAATTGCATTACAATTAGTTTGATTATTAGAAGACTATTCATATTAGATTTGAATGGGTATATGTAATGTCTTTTAGACATTTGTATATATTCAACTATATGGGCCTCAATGGCAAGGATTAATCCAATCGTTATGCCATGGAAGGGTGTTCACCATCCATGGTGAACACGGTCCCAACGATGTTAGTGCACCGTTATCTTTTTTTGTTTTTCTTAATTAATTGCGTGAATTTTCTTCTTCATTTTTACATTTCGCGGTTTCACTTTAATTTGAGGTGAGCAATGATTTTGGACATTCATAAATTATGAATCCATGCCTGCACATTCACTTTGGACCTGTGCCTACACATTCCCGTCCGAAACTATGACTGCTCCTCTGTAGCGCAAGCTTCTTCAACATTCATAAATTATGAATTTTCTGTTATGAGATTATGAATTTTCTATTATGAGATTATGAATTTTCTGTTTTGAGATTATGAATTTTCTGTTTTGAGATTATGAATTTTCTGTTATGAGATTATGAATTTATAGTACATTCATAATCTCATAACAGAAAATTCATAATCTGACTAAACGCGCGTCGTTAACACCACATTAGCCAAATTTTTATTTTTTACGTAAAAACGGCGCCGTTTGAACCAGTGTTCACCATTCATGGTGAACACGTTTCCAGGGCATAATTTACCGGATTAATCGGCGCTGGACACACATTATCTTATTCAATTTTATAACTTATTGTTTATTAATTATTATTTTATTAGTCAATATAATAACAACTCCAATTTAAAATTTGATTAGAAACATTTTTTTTGTTGAAAATTACATTCCTTAAAACCCGGCCCATTTAAGCCTCATAACACATAAAGTAAATTATATTCTATTACAATTACTATTAAATAATTATTACTTAAACTCCCGATAGAATAAAGTTGTAACAAAATATAATCTATAACTATATCCCTTGGGTACAGAAAAATGATACTAGAAACTGACTCAAAGGAGGTAGCGGACTGCTTTGGCTCCAGTAGCACGGATTGCAGACAAGTGAAAAACATAATATCAACCTGCTTGCGGGAATTAGCATAAGTTGAGCAGTGGCACGTTATGTGGATAGCCCGGGAACAGAATAAGTTAGCAGATGGCCTGGCCTCCCTATCATTAGCAGCCCCACGAGGTGTCCACATTTTAGAAAGGCCTCCAGATGATCTAGTTAGTACATTGATAGACGACATGGATGATATGCCTGCATGGCGACAATTGCGACTTGCCAACTTGTAATTCACTGGGTGTCCCCCTTCCATTAGATATAAAAAAAAAATATAATCTATAACTATCAATATAGATTAAAGTTAGAATAAAGTTACTATAATAATCAAATTCAGCAACATTGATACGAAGTAATTTTTAGGAAAAAATACTACTCCATACTTATTTTTGTTCCCACTCCCAATAATACCAATTGTATAAATAATTAGATTAATATACAATTAATTCTTACCGGCCATAATAACCTTTTTCAAAACACTTGAGTGACTGGGAAATTTGTACAAATCAAAAAATTTTAAATTCGGACACAAAATTGCACCCGAATGGTGCTAAAAGCACCGAACTTATGCAGCAGGCATCAACTCGTGCTACAAGCAACGAGTGGTGCTTCACATTACCAAACTCGTGCTTAATTGCAAAACTTAATTATATAAGCTTTAATTTTTGACTTCTCTCAAATAGGTTCACTTTGAGAATCAATTTTTTATTTACCTATTATTTATTTTGAGTGTACAATATATCAAATTCTTCATCTCGCTACGAAGAGTGCAAATCCACTTTGACGCGATCCAAATTGAAAATAGACCCCACATATATTTGTACCACAAAATAGCCACTAATAAAATGTCATTTTATGCTATAAATTTCAACAGTTGTTTCACTATTGTATCTGAGTGATTGAAGATAGTGATTTCCTCTTGGAGATATGGGTAGACTGGAGTAGAAGGATTACACCACATTTGAACCATTATAAAATTCTCTCGCTCATCTACTTACTGCTTTCATGTATATTTTGCATTGCATGCATGATATTTGCTCTCACACATAACTGCATGTGTTGAGCAGTTCATAAACACTTCATCCTAATAGCATAACATTTTATGTACATTTATTTCACTGTGCACTCTAAGTTAGATTTTCATTAATTTACTTTACTTGGAGTTAGTTTTCATATAAAGTGTTATAAGTGTTAATTTGCGGTCTAACATGGTATTAGAGTGGAGTGAGGGAGAGTGACCCACCGGGCTTTGGTCGAAGTAGGGAGGCGACGCTTCCGGTAAAATTTTATCGATGTCAGAGTTCACACGCACCATCGCACTCCGGCAGTTCCGTCACCACGCGCTGGCGCATGAGGGTGTTTCCAGCGTCTTCTTAGGTATGGTATGTATAACGGGGGTTAGAATGTATGACAGATGACTGCGGATGCCTTGTTGGCACTAGGGGGCACCCTGCGACTATTGCATGACTTGTTGATATGGTTGGATCATTATCTAATTCCACATGAAGTATCTCACCATATTTTGCTACATTTGGTAGTCAACTAGATCCGGATAAAATGCTTTCTACAGGATTGATAAACATTATTTTTATTATTATTTTATGCCAATTCCTTTTATAATTTATTTTTAATTTTGGTCAATTTTGTATGGTCTTTTATACATTTTAATAATTAGTTTTGTTTGGGCTTTTAGTATTATTATTATTACTTTTAGGTTAGTTTAGTTAATAAAATTGTTTCAGCCCACTATTTTAAGACCAACATTTATAGTCCAAAGTTCAAACCCATGGTTCTCCTTTCTGCGATTCTTTGAAGCAGTTGCTCGGAAGAGAAATGCGCAGAGCGAATCCGCCGGTGATTCGCGCGAATCAGCGCCGGAAGAAAAGGTCATTTTGTGCAACTACTACCAAGAGTTAGAGCTATTTTCGTGTTGAAATTAGGCAGAGCTATTAGAGTCGGTCACTATAAATACAGGTTTGTGTTATGGCCTTAAACACCGGAGATGAAGAGAAGAAGGCTGGCAGAAGTACTAAGCAACAGAAGAGAAGGCAATTGCCTGAGAAATAAGTCGAAGGACTTGAACGACGTCGCTTGACATCAGGAGTAACGGCCACTTACTCAAACGGCGACGTTTTGATATCAGTCGTTGGAGTCGTTGGAATTAAGGAGCGAAACGGTGTCGTTGCAAGTAGCCGTTGGAAGCGGTCGAAAAAGGACACCAGACGACGTCGTAGGGGAGTGCAGCTGGAATTGCAGAAGCGAGATTCGTGGAAGTTGTTATGAAGAACCTCTGAATGTGTAAATAAATTAGAGAGATGGATAATTTGTTTTTTATGCTTTTGGATATTTGGGAATCAAAACCCTAATTTTACCCTTCTTTCCTTAACCTCAGATTCTTCTTCTTCTTTACCTATATTGTTCCTATTTTTGCTTCTGTGATTTCTAAGGGGCGTAATAGTTGGTATCAGAGCCCACCATGGTAACTACAACTTCAGCAGCCATGGAGGAGCGGATGAGCAAACTCTAGGCCTTGGTCATGGAGTAGGGCAGTGGCCTAACAGAGGTTCGACAGTCTGTGGAGGATAGTGCACAGCAGTTAAGATCTCAAATCCAGACCTGGAAGGATGAAATCATGGAGCTCTTGAGACTCAATAGACCACCTCCTCCTTCAGGTGGCACCCCCTCAGTCCATGGACAGGTTCCAACTCATCCGAATAGCCCAGGAGAAAGCAATGTTGACCCTGGAAGGAGACAGGGAAAGGAGCCTGCCATGGAGGAACCAGCCGATCTGCAAGAGATCTCAGATGATGAAGAAGGCCATGGAGAGAACCAGTTTGCTCAGAATGTAGACCCCATGAGAGCTGACAGGCCTGGAATGCCAAGGAGAGTCCATTTTGAGGCAAGACCAGGAGGTGACCCTCTACTAAGGTACAAGCAAGAATTCCCTATGTTTGATTATGAAAATCCTAGGTTGTGGATAATAAGGTGTGAAAGGTTCTTGATGTTAGCCAGAATACCCAGGGATGAGGTACTGAACATTTTGTGTATTTGAAGGTTGGGGTATGGTTTGAAGGGTATTTGAATGGATTGAGAGTTGGATTTCAGTGGGTAGAGTTTGCCAGAGCAGTCTGCAAAAGGTTTAGTGAGCATAATGTGGATGTGATGGAGGAGTTCTCCAACTTTAAACAATGGGGAAGTGTAATAGACTTTGCTGATAAATATGAAGAGTATAAGGGATTGCTTCTACAAATTTACCCCTACCTGACTGACCAATATTTCTTAGATTGCTTTGTGGTGAGATTGAAACAACAGTTGAGATGCTTTGTTAGGACAACCAAGCCCACTAGCCTGGAGGATGCCATTTGAGTGGCAAGGCAGTTTGAGAAGGGCTTGAAGGTGAGTGAGCCACAGAAAAATCCTTCCCATTTCACCCAAAAACCTTCCTACACAACCCAAAGAACCCAAACTAATTCCAAACCCCTCAATCAAAAGAATCCTGAGCCATCCAGATCCCAAAATAGCCAAATTCCCTCAAAACCACAGCCTCAAATACCCCCCAACCCAATACCCAATCACCAGAGATCACCAGGTTTAGAGACCAGCTGAGGCAGCAAAATAGATGCTTCAGGTGTTTTGAAGCTTGGGCCCCTAGGCATAGATGTAAGAGCCCCACTTTTAACATCATAGAAGGTAATGGAGTACAGGAAACAGTGGAGGACTTCAATGAGGTTCCAGAGGTGGAAGAGGAAGCCTTATTGACACCTAAAGAGGACGTAGTGGAAGTGACATTGAATGCAGTAATTGGAGGGGATGGGATTAACACCCTTACGTTGTTAGGCTTGATTGAGAAACAAACAGTGACTATTTTGGTTGATAGTGGTAGTACCCACAGTTTTGTGGACCCTAGAGTATTGGAGCAGATAGGGATTATTCCTGCTAAGACTGAGACTTTAAATGTTACAGTGGCCAATGGTGAAAAATTGATATGTGACTCGGTCTGCAAGGGGCTTGTCTGGCAGGTACAGAAGGAAAGTTTCATGAAGGACCTAAGAGTCCTAAAATTGGGAGGATGTGACATAGTGCTGGTAATGGACTGGATTGACACCTATGCTCCAATCCAATTGCACACTAGACCCCCATGCATTTCATTCTGTAAGGAGGGGAAGAAAGTGTGGTTAAAAAGCTTAACTAGGAGCATTGTTTTACAGCAGGCTTATAAGAAAGAGGTCAAAAGATGGAAGAAGGGAGGGGTGCAAGGTTATCTTCTGCAAGGTTCAATGTTAGGGATCAACTCTTCTGGATTGGTAGAACCTAGCCTGCCTGAGTTGGATAGCTTACTGCTGGAATTCCAAGACTTGTTTGAGGAACCAAAGACCCTACCACCTCAAAGGGCCTTTGACCATGAGATACCTCTCATCCCAGGAGCCAAACCTATTAATGCCAAACCTTACAGATATTACTACTTACAGAAGAACAATATGGAGAAGATGGTAGAAGAAATGCTTACAGTTGGATTGATTTCACCCAGCACCTCCCATTTTGCCTCACCTGTGTTGCTGGTTCCAAAAAAAGACAATTCATGGAGGTTTTGTGTGGACTATAGAGCTTTGAATGGCATCACTATCAAGAATAAATTCCCAATACTCCTCATAGAAGACTTATTTTCTGAATTGGCCAATGCTAAGGTTTTCATTAAATTAGATCTGAGAGCTGGGTATCACCAGGTGAGAATGAAGCTTGGGGAAGAGTACAAGACAGCCTTTAGAACCCATCAGGGGTTGTATGAATTCAAGGTCATGCCCTTTGGGTTGACAAATGCCCCAACAACTTTTCAAGCCCTTATGAACCATGTTTTTCAACCACTGATCAGGAAAACTGTTTTGGTATTATTTGATGACATACTTGTGTATAGTCCTTCCATGGAAAGTCACTGGGAACACTTGAGGGAGGTGTTGATTATCATGAGGAACAACCAATTGTTGGCTAAGCTGAACAAATGCTCATTTGCAAGAAGGGGAGTGGAGTATTTAGGGCATATCATCTCTGAAAAATGCTTGCACTCTGACCCTAGCAAGCTTCCTAACTATTAAGGAATGGCCAAAATTAGATAACATTAAGGAGCTAAGGGGATTCCTAGGGCTAACAGGATACTATAGAAGATTCATCAAATCCTATGGGATCATAAGTAGACCACTTACAGATATGTTGAAGAAAAATGCCTTTCAGTGGAGTGGGGACTCAGAATTGGCTTTTGAGCAGTTGAAGGAAGCTTTGTGTTTAGCCCTAGTGTTGACCCCTTACCTGATTTCAACAAAACCTTTGTAGTAGAAGCTGATGCCTGTCACAAGGGAATGGGGGCAGTTCTTATGCAAGAAGAAAAACCTATAGCCTATTTCAGCAAGGGATTTGGCCCTAAGCATTTGGGATTGTCTATATATGAGAAGGAGTATCTGTCAATAATTAATGCTTTAGACAAGTGGAGGTCCTATTTATGTGGAGGGCATTTCATCATCAGGACAGATCACCAAAGTCTCAAATTTCTATTGGAACAAAAGATGACCACAGCTATGCAACAAAAAAGACTCACAAAGTTATTAGGCCTCAGCTATGAAATTCAGTACAAGAAAGGTAAGGAGAATTGGGTGGCAGATGCCTTGTCTAGGAAGGAAAATGAGAGGCAAGCTGAGCTAAGGACTATCTCAACTGCCAATCCTCTATGGATGGAAGAGGTCCTTAAAATCTATGAAGGTGATGAATTAGCTACTAAGGTCCTAACTGAACAATTGATTGTAGCAAAACGAGAAGCACCATTTAGTATCAGTGAAGGGTTAATCAAGCACAAAGGAAGACTGTATGTGGGAAGCACAGGTGACCTGAGATCCAAATTAGTGGATCAAATGCACAATTCCCCCTTAGGTGGCCACTCTGGGCAGCAGGTAACCTACCACAGGCTTAAGCAAATATTTTACTGGAAGGGGATGAAGAGAGAAGTGATTGAGGCTATGATGTGTGTCAAAGGTGTAAAGAGGAAAATGTAGCCTACCTTGGGCTACTGCAGCCCTTGGCAATTCCAGAGCAAGCTTGGCAAGGAATTTCCATAGATTTCATTGAGGGTCTGCCTAAATCCCAGGGAAATGATGTCATTATGGTGGTGGTGGATAGGTTCACTAAGTATGCACATTTCCTGGCCTTATCATACCCTTTCACAGCTGAAAGAGTGGCTGACTTGTTCATGGAAAACATCTACAAGCTCCATGGAATGCCCCAAGATATTGCAGTGATAGAGATAAGATATTTGTCAGCAGGTTCTGGAAGGGAATATTTAAACAAATGCAGGTTAAGTTGAGCATGTCATCTTCCTATCACCCACAATCTGATGGGCAACTAAAAGGGTGAATAGGTGTGTTGAAACTTACTTAAGATGTATGGTTTTTCATAGGCCCAAGGGTTGGATCAAGTGGTTACATCTGGCTGAGTATTGGTACAATACCAATTTCCATACATCCCTACAATGTTCTCCATTTCAGGCCCTCTATGGGTACACTCCTCCTTATCTGACTTTCAAGGTGCTCACAGAGGTTGATGGACAGGATTGGTTCAAAGAGAGGGCTATCATGGTGGATATCCTGAGGGAAAACCTCACCAAGGCTCAGGCCAAGATGAAGGAACAAGCTGATAAACATAGGACTGAGAGGGTTTTCCAAGTGGGAGATTGGGTTTACTTAAAAATACAACCCTATAAGCAAACTTCTATAGCTGTGAGGTCCAACCTCAAACTAACAGCCATGTTTTATGGACCCTTTGAGGTAATTGAGAGAGTTAGGGAGGTAGCTTATAAGCTAAATCTGCCAGGAGAGGCTGCCATCCACCCAGTATTCCATGTGTCTTTGCTCAAAAAAGGATAGGGGATGGAGTAGAGCCATAACAAGACTTACCAGTTACTGATGCTGAAGGTATGATCCTAACCCAACCCATAGCTACTTTGGGAAAGAGATTAGTGAAGAAGAATAATGCAGCTGAAGTGGAAATTTTGGTACAATGGGCCAATTTTCCCAAGGAAGCGGCGACTTGGGAGAACTATCACCATATCACGAAGCAATTTCCAAATTATGATCCTTGGGGTCAAGGATCTGGTGAAGGGGAGGGCAATGTTATGGCCTTAAACACCGGAGATGAAGAGAAGAATGCTGGCAGAAGTACTAAGCAACATAAGAGAAGGCAATTTCCTGAGCTGAGTCTGAGAAATAAGTCGAAGGACTTGAACGACGTCGCTTGATATTAGGAGTAACGGCCACTTACTCAAACAGCGACGTTTTGATATCAGTCGTTGGAGCCATTGGAATTAAGGAGCGAAACGGCGTCGTTGCAAGTAGCCGTTGGAAGCGGTTGAAAAAGGACACCAGACGACGTCGTAGGGGAGTGCAGCTGGAATTGCAGAAGCGAGATTCATGGAAGTTGTTATGAAGAACCTCTGAATGTGTAAATAAATTAGAGAGATGGTAATTTGTTTTTTATGCTTTTGGATATTTGGGAATCAAAACCCTAATTTTACCCTTCTTTCCTTAACCTCAGATTCTTCTTCTTCTTTACCTATATTGTTCCTATTTTTGCTTTTGTGATTTCTAAGGGGCGTAATAGTTTGATTGAAGGAGGAAGGCACCGTTGTTCACCCCGGAGCAATTTCGGAGGCGGCAGCCGAGTTTGGTGTTCGGTGGTGTTATTCCGTCCTGTTGAGAACATTTCCTTTCGGCGGCTTCGCACTCTTCACGGTGGACTATAGAATCCTTGACGGCAGAAGATTCTTGGATGTCTAGCGTGTTTTTTCTGGGCAATCTCTGTTTTCCCAACGCGGCAGCAATCCATAAGAGACAGCAACAGCAAATTTGTCAACAAAAGTTCTAGTTCATTTCTTCTTTTTGTCTCCTAAACTTGCTTAGCCATTGATTTGTATGAGAAGTTGTAATTCATTTCATTTTATTAAATTGATTGTGCTCTACTTGACGCATTATGCTGTGCGGCCATGTGCACGCAAAAGGATTAAAAAAAATATAGAGATCAAATTTTGAACCTTTGACCTCTAAATTAAAATACAATAAATACATTTTTACCTCAAGGTTGAATTCCCAACCCTAAGGGCCCCCACACTCTGACCCGACAATAAACACATTCTTATCATTCCTTCATGAAGTCTTTAAGTTTTAAATGAAAATTTTTAATTTTTAGTTCTACACTATAAGTAAAAATTAAATATTGAGTCTCTAAAATTTGAGACCCTGTGCTGTAGTCCAGCTTGCACAACCCAAAATCCAGTCCTGTTTCTAGGAACATAATGATTTAACCACGAGTATTTTTTGATAGTTTGATTTTTATGTTGACATCGAATTAAGTTTTATCCTTTGATTTTATACTAAGGTTAATTGTGTTGAAACCTGGTCAATTTTATTCATGTTCCTATGCTTTTTTTTTTTTCCATTTCGATTTCCAATTCTGGTTCTGGTAATTCACTTAATTAGTTTCCTGAATTTTAATTCAATTAGTTTGCATTTAAGTTGATCTCTCATTGGTATTTGTTTCTAGCACTTTTAAATCAATGATGATTTAATTGTTTTAATTTAAGTCTTTAAATTGCATTGTTATAATTTTCTGTGGGTTCGACCGTTATTTTTGCACACTATAGTGTACTCTTCATTCCCAAACAGAATCTGTATGAACATAGGAGGCTGTTGTCCAAGATCCCATAGCTCTGGAAAGAATTGAGGAGAAAGAGGGGAAGGAGGGAGAAGATAAGAAGAGAAGGAAAGAGAGAGGAAGGAGAAGGTAAGTATATGAGTGTACTCTTCATTCCCAAACAGAATCTGTATGCACAGCATATGAGGCTGTTGGCTAAGATCCCATAACTCTGGAAAGAATTAAGGAGAAAGAGAGGAAGGGGGGAGAAGAAGAAGGAAAGAGAGATGAATGAGAAGGTAAGTATAGGAGTGTACTCTTCATTCCCAAATAGAATCTGTATGCACAGCATAGGAGGCTGTTGGCCAAGATCTCATAGCTCTGGAAAGAATTAAGGAGAAAGAGAGGAAGGGGGGAAAAGATCAGAGGAGAAGGAAAGAGAGAGGAAGGAGAAGTTAAGTATAGTGATTCGTGCACTTGCGATGACATTATTTAAAATTGTTCATCAATTTTTGGCGCCGTTACCGTGGATTTGTTTCCTGTGCAATTTGATTTCTTTCTTTTATTGAAATTATTGTGTAATTTTTTTTAATTCAAAAAACAATTGTTTTTGATTTTCCCTGTTCCCTTTATTTTTTTCTCTCTTAATAATTGCTTGATTTTTTTTCCTATTTCCTTTATTATTATTGCTATTTTTTTCCTTTTCAATTTAATTCTATATTGCTTTAAAAAAAATTACAAAATTCTAGTTTTTGAAAAAAATGTATGAAGTTAATTTCAATATGAATTTGGCTTTTCAAATGTTTGAGTGTTAGCAAAACAAATGGAAAATATGTGTTCTATGTCAAGTATGCGTCAAAATAATCCATTTATAAGAATTATAACACGGGTCAAATGCTTGTATATGACTCGTGTTATAATTCTTATAATCCGGGTTTGGAAAATCATCCAAATTTTTCTTGGGATAATTCTCAAAATGATTTTCAACAAAATCATCCTAATTTTCTTGGGGTAATAATCAAAATGATTTTCAACCAAACCACCCTAATTTTTCTTGGGATGCTAATCAAAATGATTTTCAACCAATTACACCCCAACCTGAAAAACCATCTTTGGATAATTCCTTGAATGATTTTATACAATCCTGCATTAGACAGGAAGAAGCAAATGATCTATTTCAGATGCAACAAGAAACTTATGAGTAGCAATTTCAAATGCAACAAGAAGCAAATGAACAACAGTTCCAACAAAATGAGTCTTCCATGAGAAGATTGGAAGTACAAGTAGGTCAAATTGCAAAAGCTTTGCAAGGGCATGTGACAGACAAGTTACCTTGTCAACCTGAGGAACCTGGTGAACTTATTAAAAAAAAAAAATTGAAAGAAAATACCACTTCTAAACATGAAATAATTGATAAATTAAATTGAATAATGATGTTGATATTATTGTTGGAAAAGATGAGCTTAAGTTGCCTAAATCTGAGGAGCCCTATGTACCACCCAAGACTTATGTGCCCCTAGTTCCATTTCCAAATATGCTCAAAAGTTGTGTGCCTGAAACGGTAAGTGCAGAGCTACCAAAAGAATTGCCCCCAATTCCAATTGATGTTCAAGCAGGCAAATTGACCAAAAATGTGCTTGATGAAACTGCTGAGTTTCCAATTTTTAAATCTATGAATCTATGAATTTGCCTAATAGATTTAACCAAGTTTTTGCAGTTAAGAGGTTGAATTTTGCAGAAGATGGTAAGTTGGAGTTTGATAAACTCCAAAAAAGGAATCTTTTGAATGACGTTATCATAAAGCCTGTTACACTTTTCATTCACAAACTGCAGGGCAAATTGAGAATTCCTTGAAAGGGGAATCTAACCAGGGAAAACTTTCTTTATCTTCTTTTCTTTCATCTCACAACATTGGAGACAATGTTGAAAATAAATGTGGGGAAGAGATTTTACCTACAAATCACAAAAAATTTCAAAATTTCAAAATTTTTTATTTTCTTATGTATATTTTCTTGAACCTTTTTATTTTAAAATTCTAGCATTAGCTCGAGCTTTTACCCATTAGATGTTTTAAATAGTCAATCATGAAATAATGCAGTTTTTGTCATCTCTTAGTGTGTATATTGCATGTGGCTAGTTGTTAATTTCTTTATATTTTGAATAACTTTGTCAAAAAAAATAGCATAAATAGAATTTGAAAATCACAAAAACCCTTATATGTTGTATACATTTTCTTTGATGGTTTGTATGTTGGTTTCACTCTATACTACCTTTTCTAAATTCTTAAATAATTCTTGAGTGCTATAAATTGTGGTTTAATGTGTTGGTTCAAGGATCATATTTTGTGGCATAAGTGAGGTGAAAAAAAAAATTAACATATATTTAAAATAAAAATGAGAGTGTTTTATTTATTTTTATTTACAATAATTCAGAGATTCTACTCCGCTGAATCAGCCACCTACACATGTACCATAAATAAATAAATAAATAAGTGTTTTGATCTAGTTGATTAGTTACACACAAAATTGAAAACCCAAACTTGTCTGGCGTAAAATGATAAAGTTTTTGAAGAAATTCTCTTTAAAAAAGTTATAAACAGAAAAATAATGAGTGAACTTTGAAAGAGACGAGCAAGCATTTTAACTTTAATTTTAATAAATGCATTGATCCTTGTTTCCTTTATGTTTTGCACCTGCACTCTGGTATGATGTTTCTGAGTTTGGCTTAGGTGGCATTTGGTGAAATTTTCATATTCATTTTATTGGGATTTGCACTAGAGAGCTGGTCTTAGTGTTGGCAGGAAGGTAGTGTACGTGATCTAGATTTGCATCAGAGAGAGTTGTTGCAATATTGGGTTGATCTTTGGACCACTAGGTTGATCATGTTAGTTTCTTATTCCTCAAATGCGATAGCGCATGCTCATTGTTGCCAGCATCTCTCCACGCGTCAACTTCTTAGTCCTTTGGCAATGTGACTTGCAATCTTGTTGTCTACTCAAGTTTCGGCAAGGTGTTTTGGGTGTGCAATTGAAGATTTATGAAATTTAATTAGTTCCACACATATGATGACGCCAATGATAGCGTATATATTCTAAGGACTACATGCTACGTATGTGTAGAAAGAACAGTATAGAAAATATAGTAAATGAAAATGGTTTTATAGATGAGAGGGCATTAGTTCATTGGAATCTTATAAGCAATCCAAGTTTGAAGCTTCTATTGGGGTCGAGAAACATACTAAGGTCTGTAATCTAAGAGTCTTTTCTATAGAAAATTGACTTTTCTAACTCTAAAGACTAAAGGAAGTATATGTTGAGATGTGGCTGACATGACCCACATATAGATAGGCCACCTAATGGCACATCAAGTTGGTCATGACACATGTCGACTTTAAGGTGATCACAAGAGATGTGACAGTGATAAACTCCTGACAAAAGAAATACAAACTCAGAGGGGTTGGGATCCCGACGACCCACGAGGTAGAGCTGGCCAAAGTCGGGTCTGGGTCGGGGCCGGTTCTGGGCCTCAGCTAGCACAGCTCGGGACTGGTCCATAGTATTCCGGGCCGAAGTCCGAGTCTGGGTCGGGGCCGGTCCTGGGCCTCAGCTAGCACAACTCGGGACCAGCCCATAGTATTCCGGGCCCGGGCTTCTTGTGGGCCGATCCCGGGCTAGGCCTGTAATTTATTATATTGTTTATTTTATTTTAAATATATAAATTTTTTTATAAATTGATATATTTTTGTTTGGAATGAGATTAGAACCCTTAAACCTCTTAGTCTTAATCCTAGTTACCAATTTAAGTTTTTTCCAATTAAGCTACTAAACCTCTTAATACATTAATAATAATTAATGTATATATACACATTAAACACAGTCACACACTTTTCTAAAATTAATATTTTTGTTATTAATCTCAAAATTTAAAATTAACATGATTTTTTACTAAATTAAAATTTATAAATGACGTTAAATACATTTGAAATGTGTAGTCTTGTAGTATTAAAACTTTATATAAGACTTATTGACTTAATATTATTTGATAACTTATAAATATTAGAAAATGTAGTATAGTTTATAAAGTTCATTTGATTTTTACTCACTAAATTATGTTAGATGATAAATTAAAAATTTATAAAAGACTTTTAAATTGGGTTTGCTTTTAATTTAAGGTGAATTCTTGTGATTAGAAGTAAGAAAGTGTCGGATTAAGAATTTTTGTGTGTAAAAATAAATTGGATAAGAGTATTTATAGGGTAAAATGGTAAATAAAAAGAAGAAAAACAAAAATATCTATCCGTTGCACTGGCCGAGAGGCGAGAACAAGAATAGCCTCTACCGGAGGTCAAGCCTAGTCTAGCCTCCGAGAGAGGCTACATGCAACAGCGTTGCACGTTGCAGGGATGAGTAGTAAGTGATAAGTCTAGCTGCCACAATAAAAAATACTAATTTTTTTTAGAATTTTAGGCATTTAGCCATGGAACCAAAGCTGGCATGCTTTGCTGCCATGGTCGGTTTGCCCGGGCCTAGGTCCGGGCCTGGGCCGGGCTCATGCCTGAGCCATGGGCCGGTTCCGTGCTGGGCCTCGAATTTTTTTTAAAAGGACCTGAACCGGCCCTTAACAAGGCGGTTCCAGTTCGAGCTAAGCCCGGCTCAGGCCCAATGAGACCCATGCCCACCTTTTTCGGGCCGATTTAAGATTGATTCGACCTTGAACTGACCCGTGGCCACCTCTACCACGAGATCAGGAAAAACATACTCGAATTGGATTTGCGCGTATGCCTCACACTCTGTATATCTCGATTAGCAATGTCAGAATAGTCAATGATTAAAATAACTAACCGCTCACTGCGCAATTGACAACATTGCAAATTTAATTGATGATAGGAAGTTAGGCACCAACTAACCTCTCACCGTGCAATTGACAACATTGCAGTCATCAACGGCCACGCTGATGAGCAGCTCCTGCTGTTGAGTTACAGTCAATATATCTTTATCACTGCTTATGTCATACAAAATGAAAATATCAAAAACAAAAAAAGTCTAAAAAAGTATGGTACCAATTTCTTCACGCACCAATGGTACATGTTTCTTCCAACCTCTCAATCTACAATTTCAAAGACGATGGACGACGTTTGATTTGCTTTGCTCGTATAAACAATGGTTGCCAATTTTTTGTTTGGGTATAATTAGAATAGATATTATGTGTTGCGACAGGTTTTGAGAAATTCGGAAGAGATGGGTGAATCGGCGGAGAACGTGGTTACGGCGGAGCCGGAAGAGATGGTGGGAGAGAATGGGGAAGGGGCAAACGCGTCGACATTTCTTTCGGAGCTGAACCTTATCCTGATTGTAAGTTTTCTTTCGTTATCCGGCGAGGAAGTCAATTCCTTGGAGACGAAGATGGTGGACAACGTTGTTAGAGATGATCATCGTCCTACAGACCACGCGGTGGTTGCCGATCTTCAGATGAAAAGGCGACGAGTAAACGAATTCAAGGCACTCGGTTCCAGACCGATCAAGTTTCAAACCAAGATCAAAGATGGCAGGTACTCCCTTCAATTTTAATTTCCCTAATATTAATTCATTTAATTTAAAAAAAAAAAAAAAAAAAAAAAAAAAAAAAAAAAAAAACTTTTAAGGATCTTATTACACATCATTGCATTTATCTTACCCCAAACATCATTGCATTTATCGCACACAAGGTTGGAGTCCTATATAGGAGGTTGTGGGTTCGAGCTTTAGTAGAGACTTTATTAAGTTGAGAAAGTAGTTTATGAACAGATACTACAGTATATTGTAGTGGTGGGTTCGAGCCTTAGTGGAGGCTTCATTAAATTGAAAAAGTAGTTTATGAACGAGTTTTTTGCACTTTTGGTCCCACGACTATGATGTCACTAACAACTTTGATGCACGACTTTTAAAACTTGTAGAATCGGTCCACGATTATGACTTTCTTAGCAAATTTGGTCCTTCCGATGCATTTTCCGTTCAATTTTTGCTGGAAAATTTTACTCCTCATTTTAACAAGGGTAATATCGTCTTTTCCATCTCACAAACTAATGACATAAATAAATAAATAAATAAATAAATAAACACAGCTCGTGGTACGGTGATTGAAATTAAAAGTCACCCAATTTCAATTCCACTTTCAGTTTCATGTACCCTCCTCGCTAAACGCTAAAATATTTTAGCTGTTTATTTATTTATGTCATTAGTTTGTGAGATGGAAAAGACAATATTACCCATGTTAAAATGGAGAGTAAAATTTTCCGACAAAAATTGAACGGAAAATGCACCGGAAGGACCAAATTTGCTAAGAAAGTCATAGTCGTGGACCAATTCTACAAGTTTTAAGAGTCGTGGATCAAAGTTGTTAGTGACACCATAGTTGTGGAACCAAAAGTGCAAAAAATTCGTTTATAAATAGATAGTACACTATGTGTGTGTGTGTGTGTGTATATATATATATATATATATATATATATATATATATATATATATATATATATATATATATATATATATATATATATGTTAGAGATCAAATGCCGTGGATGTGTCCAAGTGAAACATGAGGTTGAATGATAGCCATTGATCTTGCCAAAATTAACTGTCCAGATTGAACACATTACAAAAAATTTGGTGGCAATTTGGTAATTTTGCGTATTGTTCAAACTTAAGGTGCGTATTTTTTGTGTTTAAGGTGCGTCGTGTTAATACTTAAGGTACGCCATTTTAATACTTAAGGTGCGTCAGTTATACACTTGAGAACTTAAGGTGCGTTTTTGTTGAAACTTAAGGTGCGTCAGTTATACACTTGAGAACTTAAGGTGCGTTTTTGTTGAAACTTAAGGTGCGCCATTCTAAAGCTTAAGGTGCGTCGTTTCAAAGCTTAAGGTGCGTCCTTTTAACACTTAAAGTGCGTCATTTTAACATTTAAGGTGCATCAGTTATACACTTAAGGTGCATAAGTTCTACACTTAAGATGCGTAATTTTAACACTTAAGGTGAATGATTTTACTACTTAAAGTTCGCCATTTTAACATTTAAGGTGCGTCAGTTATACACTTAAGGTGCATAAGTTCTACACTTAAGATGCGTCTTTGTAACACTTAAGGTGCATCATTTTAAAAACTGAAGGTGCGCGATGTTAAGACTTAAGATGCCCCATTTTAACACTTAAGGTGCATGATTTTACTACTTAAGGTGCGTCTTTGTAACACTTAAGGTGCATCATTTTAAAAATTGAAGGTGCGCGATGTTAAGACTTAAGGTGCGTCATTTTAAGACTTATGGTGCGTCGTTTCAAAGCTTAAGATGCGTCCTTTTAACACTTAAAGTGCGTCATTTTAACATTTAAGGTGCGTCAGTTATACACTTAAGGTGCATAAGTTCTACACTTAAGATGCGTCATTTTAACACTTAAGGTGAATGATTTTATTACTTAAGGTGCGTCTTTGTAACACTTAAGGTGCGCCATTTAAAAAACTGAAGGTGCGCGACGTTAAGACTTAAGATGTGCCATTTTAACACTTAAGGTGCGTCATTTTAAAAACTGAAGGTGCGCGATGTTAAGAATTAAAGTGCGTCATTTTAATACTTAAGGTGCGTCTTTGTAACACTTAAGGTGCGTCACTTTTACACTTTGCATCTTCTTTACAAGCACGTTTTTTTTTTTTTTTTAATTTTCATTGATTTGAGCCGTTGATCTAGATTTGATTAACGGCTTAGATCTCACCCCATCTTTCACAGGAGCTCCTTCGCACATGATCTCTACCATATATATATATATATATATATATATATATATATATATATATATATATATATATATATATATATATATATTCAAGTGCATCCTCTTGTTCCCGGGAATCCCGTGAAACCCTTCATAAATGCACAAAAGCTACTACACGAATGCACAAGGGGTAGCTTTATTCATGTTGGGCGAATTGCACACAATCTAGTCTATGTGCTTACGTGTAGTAATTTTTGTGCATTTATGAAGGGTCTCATGGAACTCGCAGGAAGAGGTGGCCTGGTCTCATTTGATTATTACTATATATATATATATATATATAAAAGTTCTGTTGCGGGGTTACTCCCAAGTAAAAAAATGGAGTTAAATCTGAACCATTGATAAAATCTAGATCAATGACTCAAATTAAAAAAAAAAATATATATGTGTCCTCCATTAATGCTCTCATCTGAGCATCTGGGGTGACAGATAATCTAAAGGAATTCATGAAATTGTTTATAAAATTAATAAAAAATTATTTTATTTTATTTTTTCTTAAGAAGGATAAAAAACAAAAAAAAAAAAAAAAGTTAAGAAGAAAACAACGCACCTTAAGAAGGAAAACAATGCACCTTAAGAAGAAAACTCACACACCTAAAACTTTAGACCGACACACCTTAAGAAGGAAAACAACGCACCTTGAGATGGAAATTCACGCACCTAAAGCTTTATATCGACGCACCTTAAGTTTCAACAATTGACGCAGCTTAAGCACACAAACAACGCATCTTAAGAAGGGAAATCACGTACCTTAAGAAGAAATGTTTAAGAAAAATACCGGAAGGTTTATAAGTTGCTCTTAATTAGATGATATGATATGAGCATTCAAAAAAAAAAAAGATGATATGATATGAGATAGTACAAATTTAAATATATATCGCATCATCTTTCAAAGAGTCTTATCATTCTTATGAGGATCAATGCTTATGTATATGGCTTCATTCACACGGGAATTATGTTTCGTTTTTTCAAGGCATTGCAGAAGAATGTGAGGAGGGGAAACATCGGATATTCCATCAGCGACAGCAGAGATTGTTGCAGAGACAATCTCTTCGTTTTTTTTTTTTTTTTAGAATGTAACGAAGATTCATTAAATCTTTTTTTATTGTAGTCTTTTATTTTACTTTACTTTTTTGTTGGACACAGGTTTGGCTATTGATTCCTTATTTCCTGGTAGGGAAATAGGTCTTTTTTTTTTTTTTTAAATAAATGATTGATGTTTGTAAAACTTTTATAACAAAACATTTGTATGCACGAGGTTATGACAAAAGAGTTACGTGTGCATGTAAGAATTGAAGAAGCTTTCTTGAACAATTCAATTATTGTGCTCCCATTTACTCCATAAAACAAAAACAAAAACAAAACAAAAGCAGTTCCTGTAATATCTAAGCTTCAGTGAATTACTGGTTCAATTCCAAAAAAGGAAAGGAAACAATGACAAGCAACTTCTAAACATCGCAGCAGAGAAAGAAGTCCACAAGGACAAGAAATCAAGAATGGCAACTTCTAAGAAAAAAAAAAAAAAAGCTTCTATGGCCTTGCTCTCAAGGCATCCAAAACAATTATTGTTACACTATTCCTCACGGGTACTTATTCATGACACCATCAAGCATGAGAGCCACAATACACACCTATGAAAAACAAGAGTTGTAGATGGAGAACAAAGTTATGAACACGATAGAACAGGTTCCTAAATCATGAGTTGCAACAACACTACAGCCGTGTTATTGTTTCTCTCATCCCTTACCTGCAAAATTATTGTGTTGAATGAAGATACATTAGTGGCTTCTCTCTATCAGTCCGATATTTTGATCTCAACCCCCAATATCTCCTTAACTTGCTCGTATGTCACGAAAGCAATAGCTATGGATGGAACAACCTGAACAAGTACATGAAAGTTTAGAAAGCTTCAAACTTGAAATAGTCAGTCATAATTTGAGGAAAAACTAAAAGGTTTCTTCACTTCAACCTATCAGCTCCATATAATTCATTCACAACTGGATTACATTTCCTAATTTAGGTACCTACTAGTAGGTTATAATTCACATATCCCAAGAGCAAATTAGCAAAATGCTTATAGGTAAATGCTTTACTTCGTTTTTTTTTTTTTTTTTTACTTTGCCTATAAATGATATAGAGAGATGAAAAAATCTGCCAATGCACTATACAGAAAGATCACAGTTATCGAATGAGACAAACCTTTACTGAATTGGGGACCAGACCCTTGTACAATGCTCTCACACCCTCATGCCGAACAGTTTTCCTAAAAGCATCTATCATGCCAGTATATTCAAGGGCAGCCCTGCCCTTTCCTTCACCGGTTACAATAGATGCAGCATCTTTCCAACCCACCATTTGCATTCTTCTGCGAATAACATCAAGAGGGTAAGCAACAGTTTGACCAATAGTCCCTGCAGCAGCCCCACATGCCAGCCTTGTAACAACACCAAGCTCAGAATCTTCAACCAGTCCAAGAGGGTTAGATTTCAACAGCCAATCTTTCAAAGATTCATAGACAGCAAAGTTCAGACCCACATATGGAATCTGCAGACACCAAACCAAACTTTTTCATTGTACAATCACCAAGACCAGTTGGAAGTACAGAGTAGAAACCAAACACAAAAGCATTTTAGCATATGCAGAACAGAGTTGGAACTTACAACTCCTATGACAGATGGAAGCCAACCCTTGTATAAAGCCCGTGGACCTTCCTCGCGGAGCACAGTTGACAAAGCATGAAGCATTCCCCTGTACTGATAAGGAGACTTATCTGTCTGCAAAGCAGAACACAACATTGGTCACATGCAACAACAAAAGACATTGCAGAAATGCCCCATCTAGTACTTCGTAATATAAAAATTTGATGATTTTTCAGAATAGCTAAGACCATTACTTGGACAGTTAGCCTGCCACGGACCATGTCCATTGGGTATGTTGCAGACATGGCAATTATTCCAGCACAAGCTCCAGCTCCAAGACGCAATAAAGGCGTGAGCTGAGCATCCTCTGCAAATGAACAAGATCAAAGTCTAAAAATATTTCCCAAATTTCAAAAACTTTATAAAGGTACTGGCATCTAACAATTACTCCGTATATCAGAAAGATCCCATTATAGCTTAATGAATTAATAATACTGCGAAGAAGCTCAACAAAACACCAGTGTATGCAGTAACTTCTAGTCTAGACTCTAGAGAAGAAAGAGTACTTGTTTAAATAACAAATCAGGTTCCAAAATGGAAATGAGTTCACATATATTGGGATGGAGAGAAAGCTTATCACCTCATAAATTAAATTATAGGTAGGACCTCGCAAACTAGAAACATTAGCAACTAGATTAGTAAAAAAAAATTATCTTCTTGAGGAATAACTAATAAAAACAATTTGGCCCTGTTTGGTAAAATGGTTGTTAGCTGATAGTTGTTTGCTGTTAGCTGATTGTGTTAATTAAAGGGTATAAATAGTTGATAACATTAGATGATTGTAGAAAAGTGTTTGGTAAATTAGCTGTTAGTTGATAGCTGTTTGGTATAATTTCTTTTCTCAAAAAGCTAATTGAAAAAGTTGCTTGGAGTAGCTTTTTGAATTTTAGCCTTTTAGAGTTGCAAAAAGCTAATTAACCAAACATTTCTATTGATATTTTAACTAAATCAAACAATTAATAGTGGTCAAATAAGCTAAAATTGGCCTATAGGCCAATTTTTTACCAAACAGGGCCTTTGTCTGATGTAAAAAGAAAAAGAGAAAGAATGGTGGGCATTACCCGGTGATGGCCCCTCAATCTGGGGCGTTGGAAGGGTTAAAAAGGGTACAGACCAAAACTCCGGCTTAATGTGCACGAAGTGGCTGTCCGCAACTCAAACCCACATCCCCACGCTTGACAGATTGAGCTTTTACCATCCACCGAGCAATGGCCTTGCTAGACAAAACAGCAGAGCACATGATGAGAAGAAACAGCACAGATAATTCACGTAATCACAAACATCTCTAACAAATACTAGCATCGAGTGCCGAGACTAAAGTCGCTCAAAAATATCTACAAACTAGACATGGAGAAAAAGAGATGAAAGAGATCAAGAATGTTATTTGAAGAATAGGAACCAACAAATACCAGTGTAAATGGAGAACTTTAAGAGTCTCATACCTATTCAAAATCTACTTCTCTCATCCCATAGTTAAAAAGTTGCATGTTGTAGTACATCATCAGATATTGTTAAAACAAAGATTTACATATGAAAGCGCAACACGTGAAGAACAATAGACACATGTCTTCAGTGGCAAACAAAACACAAGAAATCTTATATTGATTTGTAGAATTAAAATGATTTCCTGCCATGACAAGCCTAAACATGAAAGGAAGCACATACCGTTTCCTGTTTGTTCCCTATATAGCCATAAGATGCCCCTGTTTCAATATCAATGAAAGGAATGAGATATCATATAACACAATGCTTTAGTGGTAATGGTAACATGGGATGAGAAGTGATTTATGAATAAACTAATTTAATATCCGGAACTAAAACCTCCAGAGTTACTGTACCAAAATTAAAACTAACAAGTGAACATTCCGTCATTCAGGGAAGTTGCAGAAATCAGATTTTTGTAAGGTAAAATTGAACAACCATGAGAAAACATAGTAATGCTAAACAATCACATCTTTGGACAGGATCATACTTGGAGGCCTGCTCATAGCTGAAGAACTTGACAGCTGAGTTTGGGACGATGCGTGCACAGTTGGTCCCATTACCCTTAAATAATCCTCTGAAGCCCTCAGTTCTCCAGATATATTTTAGGCCTTGAATTGTGCCATTGTATTTTATATTATGAGGATTCTGAACCTGCACATTTGACCACCACACCACAGCCTCATAAAATTAGAAAATGAAAAAGTAAGGTGAATTTTAGACTACACAGACACTAGTAGAAGAAAGTCTTCTCACTATACAGAGGCTAAATTTTCTGAAAAGAAACAGTATTTGAATAAGAAGACATTAAATTTACCTGTAGCAATATTTTTAAGCGTTCCAGAGGAGCAACAGCTGTCCGTGACCTGCAAGTGGCACACTTAAGCACGATAGAAAACCAAACTCATAATAATGAAAACGCTGCAACTTTTTAGCGCGCAATGAATACAAGATTGAATACTACAGCCATTTTAATCCCTGATGAATGAACGAATGAGTACATTAAGATTAAATACTACGCTCAAGGCAATAGGAAAAACATACGGTATTGTTTTGTCTTGTAGCGATATTAATTCCATATGCCATTTCTTTTTCTCATTACGAGAGCAAGCTTTCAATTCGATTCAATCAACACGCATACATGTATGGAAATAGAGAGATATATGTGTAGTTGAACTCACACGCCACCAGCGACACCTCCAGCGACGAGAGACTTGCAGATACTTAAGACGGCATGGCTAGATGGCTTAATTTCCTCCCTAGCGAGCTTCGCCTCTTCGGCGAGGTTTACAATCTTCTCCACCGCCGATTCGCCAGCCTTCACATCCTCCGAAGCCATAAAAGACAAAGCGAGGGAAAAAAGACGATCTCGCCAACAAAAAGATCGAATTATCCGGAGAACTTAAATACCAGAATTAAGCCAAACAGACCACACTACGATCTCGAGTCTCGACTCCTCGATACGATCAATCGACGACTCGGCAACTTATCAAAGCACTTGCATTTTTTTCTCCAAGCGTTCCACACTCTATCTCTCTAGGTGGCGGCTGGCGGCTGGCGGCGGTCGGTGACGGCGGCGGGGAGACAGAGAGAGAGAAGCAGATCAGCACCAGAATGCGGTAGAGAAAGTAATGTGCGTTTTTATGTGGCGGCGTATTTTAGGTTTAAGCGTGGCGTCGCCCACCTGATCCAAATCATTAAATTAATGCTAAATCGAAATGGAGTACAGTACTTGAAAAGGAAATTAGATTCTGAAATTTTAGGGATTTGAGTGGGGGATAAAGGAGTGGCCGTCTGTTGAGTGTTGTTGAATGCGTTACGTCCTTACAGGTGTGCGGGGTGGTTGTGATTCGGAGGGTGTTGGACCACCATAGATGCGTGGTCTCTTCCGATGACTTTGAGGTGCTCGCACATCCACAAATTTATTTTTGGAGGAAATTTGTAATTTTTCACCTTTTATACATTTGAGGGAAAAGTATAAATAAACAATCAATTTGAGAAACAACAATTAAGTCGACGAACATAAAAAAGTTTTAAATTAATCTGCGAATTTAAAAGAAGTTGCAATTAACATTTTTAGCAGGTTACTATTTGGTTTCTGCTGAATGGTTGGTTATATATAATTATGTTTTTTTTTTCTTATTATCCTACTTGGAATACATGTAAACATTTCATCTAATTCAAAGTCAAATTTTAAATCTCTAATTTTTCCCACCTTTTTCTTCTTCAAGTAGTTGCATTTTGACTTCATCCATGTACACCCAAGCGTCGTGACCATTTGAAATGTTCACATTGATGGAAATCAACGACGATTGGGTCAAGTTTTTCATGCTTGGCAAGTTTAGTCAAGTCAATACCCACTACAAGAAAAATCACGAATCGCAACAAAACATAATTCGTTATAGTTTTGCGACGGTACGTCGACAGAAATGGCAACATAATTAAATTTCGTAGCTATTTTTTGCATAAAGTGAGGAAAAACCTGCGAAATCTTGGCGCTCACATTTTGGTGACAAATTTTGTGACGGAATTAAGTTTCGTCACCATATTAGAGACAGAAATGACAAAGGTCAATAGTTTCGTTGCAGGTTTGCGACGGAATCGGGCGACAAGAATGAATTCTATTGCACTGTTTGCCAAAAAGTGGAAAATATTCCTGCCTAACCTTTGAGCCAATGAATTGATGACGGAGGGTGACGACAGAAATTGCGACAGTTGTTTTTCCGTCACGAAAATTTTTAAATTTTTATGCAAAGTTTATTTTCGCTATCGAATGGGGCGATATAATCAATTTCGTCGTCAATATGTTAACACATTAGCGGCAGAAAGTGCGACGCTCTACACGTCCATCGCGTTTTTGCAATGGAATCGACAACGGAAATTAATTTAGTTGAGATGTTTGACGGAAAAGGAAACTTGATGGTCGAGGTTGGCGACGAAAATTGCGACGATCATTCTTTCAAGGCCTTAGCATCGGTCGGATCGGTTCGGTTCGGATGCTCGGAGGTCCAACCCCATCGGATTTCGAATTTTTATTTTTAAAATCTAATTTCATTATAAAATATGAAATATTACTTTAGTTTTATTATTTTTTTGATGTGGGCGGTTCGGTCGGATATCCGAAATCAATTCGGACAGTCAAATTAATATATATATATATATATATATATATATATATATATATATATATATATATAATTGAATAGAACACTTAAAAATAAAAACAGTTTAAAAAAATTACAAACTACAGTCTACTATGCACTGATTAACACATTAGTGGATTGGAAAGCAGGAAAATGACTTTTGGAAAATGACTTGTGGAAAATGAGCCATTTTTCAGAAAACATTTTCTTTTCCTGTGTTTGGCTGCACAATGAAAAACTGTCTTTTTGTGTTTGGCTCATTTTCCAGAAAATGTAGAATATAACAATTTTTATTTCAAATTCTATACAACATAAATTTTGATTGTATTTAATCATAATGTCTTTGCTCTCAATCTACCTTTCTAGTACTCAAACTATTCTCAATCCATTTCATCCTCAAGAAATAAACAATTTAGCATTAGAAATTCACATAAAAAATTAAAAAAAAATAATAAAAAACATTGGAAACCAGTGAACCCAGTTCACTAGTTTCCGAAAACCAGTGAAACCAGTTCACTGGTTTCGGCATCGGAAACCAGTGAACCCAGTTCACTGGTTTCTGCATCAGAAACCAGATCTATGGTTTCCGATGCGGAAACCAGAGGAACTGGTTTCCCCAGCCGGAAACCAGAACTGGTTTCCGGCTGAGAAAACCAGTGAAGAATACAACCGTTGATGAAGCTTTGTTGAAGGAGGAGACAGAGGAAGTCTGAAGGAGTGAGCAACGTGAAATTAGAAGATGAAAAATGACTTCCCCCAAAATAAAGGGGAAGTCATTTTCCGAAAATTTTGTCCCATTTTCCATTGACTTGTCTTCATTTTCCTTTGACCACTCAATTTTCTGCCTAGCCAAACACCAAAAACCCGGAAAATGATTTCCCCAAACAGAGCGTTAAGTGAATTAAACTACTATGTACATACAAAAAAAAAAAAAAAAAAAAAAAAAGTGAAGAAGTATTATTCCACATTTTCACTAAGTTACTAACTACATAGAATTATACAAAAGATTAATTATCACTTTTGAATTGTTGAAGACTTCAAGAGTTCAAGTTACGGATATAATTACAATTTGCATCCAAGTATCCATCTTCAATAAGTCATCCAAGTATCCAACATTCCAACTAATTTCCTACTATTATTCTTCTTTCTGTCAAAACTCAAAACTTAGGAAAAATTAGTAAAAATAAAATAAGCAATAAAAAATAATTAAACATTAGACAATTCTAAAGTTGACGTTCAATGTTCATGGGGATGTTGTAGCAATTTGCCCTTAATCCTAACTTTGATAGGGACAAAAATCTTACTGAGCAACATACCAACTTAATCCCTTATTTTTCATATCATAAGTGTAAGCTTTCATCATCGCCATAAATACATAATATTATATTAAAATGTGCAAAATACAGTCATAAACATTACCATCAATCCAACACACAAGGGTCTAACTTTGCCAACTTAGTAACTTACCAACTAACATCAATGCACAAGGGCAGCAACTAACAAGTTACCAAGCCTCAATATGACAACTAGGCACCAACTAATAAGTTACCAAGCCTGATCAATAATAGTATAATACATTATTATACATTAATACAAGAATATAAAGTAAAGTATCAAGTATAAAGCATAACATTATTCGTAGGAAGTGTAGAACCACCAATCCTCCCAGTTCTACTGCCACCATTAGCACCAAATTCTGCAAAATAAAAATGAGAAGAATGTAAAACTTACAAGGACAAGTTAAAAGTAAATAAATATTGCAAGAATGGTAAGAAGTGTTACCTTGTTCAAATATCTCCAATTCCTCCAGATTTTCCTCAATTAATAAAAAGGGTATTTGGCAGCCTAAGTCAATCCTGAGTACAAACCAATGCTTCCACAATTTTAGGAGTTAATGAACTCCTAAAAGTATCTAAAACCCTCCCAGATATACTGAAGGCAGATTCTAAGGCAACGGTGGATATTGGTATAACTAAGACATCTTTAGCTATCTTAGAAAGGATAGGAAATCTTTCAGCATTCAACTTCCACCACCCAAGTATATCAAAATACGTTTCCTCTTCAACTATTGCCTCAGCTAAGTAAATTTCCAACTCAGTTTTTATTCTTTCCCCCACTTTCCATTCTTTGTTTCTTAATCTGGGACTTTAATAAATGTTGTGGCCTCCCAACTGAGGTAGAAGAAGACTGTGAAGAATCAATACAAGGACTGCCAGAAGCAGTAGGGACAACAGTAGGACTACAAGAGGCTGCATAATCATCAAACAGCTCTGTCAAAGCAGCAAGCACTTTCCCATAGTAGGTTTTACATTTTTCCTCACCTTACATATAATTAATCTGAGTTGGCATATACTCTAATTTGTTCCTAGGGTCTAGAATGTTTGTAAAGAATATCATCAAATTCATCTTATATATACCCCACAACCCCATGTTTTTCAAATTTGGCTTTCATATTATTATCCCCCATTAGTTTCACATACCCACCAGCTTCCATTATGTCATTCAAGAGGCAATATAAATACGATATTTCAAAAAAAAAAAAGTGTTAGACGTGACATATAAAAAACCTGAAATTCTGATAGTCATATCATAAAAATATTTCAAGACCTCCACCAAACTCTTCACAGAATCCCAATCAAGGAAATCAGGAACAGAATCACCCAAATCTGATTTGAAGGAACTATCAGTTTCTTCATATGCTTCAAAAACTTTCTGGTATGTAATTGCATATTGTAACATAAGATATGTAGAATTCCATCTTGTTGGAACAGCTAGACACAATGAAGATTTCTGTTCAATTTCAATCAAGTCAGACAAGTCCCTAAATTTCTTAAGCCTAGCAGGTGAATTTCTGACTTATCTCACAACCTTCCTAACCTTCTTCACAGAAACATCACATTGTTTCAGCCCATCTGGCACAACTAAGTTTAGAATATGGGCAATGTATCTCATGTGAATATACTTGCCGTTCACAGTAGATGTTCCCCAAGACAACAATTTCTTTTTAAAAAAACTTAGAGTAGTGTCATTAGATGAATCATTGTCTATTGTAATAGTATACACATTCCTAATCCCCCACTCAAGCAAATAGGTTTCCAAGGCTTTTGCAACATACTCACCCTTGTGTTATGTAACAAAATAAATGAGATAATCTTCTTATGAAGCTTCCACTCCTCATCTATAAAGTGAACAGTCACTACCATGTAGTTAATTCTTTGAATAGATGTCCAAGAGTCAGTTGTAATACTGACTCTTTGAGTGTTTCCCCTAAAAAAACATTTCAACTTCAGTCTTTCCTCTTCATAAATTAGATTGATATCCCTACTTATAGTTCATCTAGATGGAACCTTAAACCTAGGACAAGCCACCAGAATGAACTTCCTAAACCCTGGACCCTCCACAAATCTAAAAAGTAGTTCATCTATTATAATCATTTCAACCAAGGTCCAACTAATAGCTTCTTGATTAAAACCCCATGTTTCTAACTCACCAATAGTAGGCTGAGATGCATCAGAATTTGTAATAGCTTGAAAGGTCAGAAGTGACTGTTTAGTGTCTTTAGAGTGAGGGTTTTTAAGACAGGTAAGAATGTGGTTTCTTAAGGATGAAGTACCATATTTTTTGGATTCACATTGATATATTTTGGCACAATATATACACTTGCCTTTTATAGTAACAACAGTACTATTAGAAATTCTTTCAAAATGATCCCAAACTCTTGATCTGGAATCAACTTGCTACCTTTTCTTCGCAAGAACTACAGTAGTAGGTTGCACATTCTGTTGATTATTTGTGTCAACAGTTTGGGCTTCCACCACTGTAGGTCCATAAATTGTAGTGTTGGAATCTCTTATATTTTCCATCTAAAGAAATGGAATACTATCAGTAAAGTGGGAAATATAGTAAAGAATATCAGATAGTCAGTTAGTCACACATGACTATGGATGGCAATTGAACCCGCACCCGACGGGGAAAACTGATCCCCACCCCGATGGGGGCAGGTTCGGGGAATCTTTTCGGGGAACGGGGGCGGGGATGAGGGGAATTTTCCAATCCCAGCAGGGGACGGGGACGGGGAGCGCATTCCCTGTCCCAACCACGACCCCGATCCCCGAATCCCCGTTTAATATATAGATTAAGAGTTCGAGCTCGCGAAGAAGAAGAGAGAGCTTGCATGATGGCCTCCCAAAGTGCACAACTCGTGCGATGACCGACGGCTAGGGGCATCACTTCTTCGGAGAGGGATGAGATAAGCATAGACAATAGTGCTTGATCTTGGCGCATCCATAACCCATACTCAGGGTTCGGCCGTGGGAGAGCATTGGCGTCGGCGCCGGTTACCGTGAGAAGGGCAAGTGGCGAGGGCTTCGTACCGTCAATAAACCCCATTAGATCATATCCGTGTAGAAATGGAACAACTTGTGTCCGCCAAAACAAGAAATTCTTGTAGGTTAATTTCGTGCTAATGAAGTGGTGGGCGGTGGACAAAGATACAATTGGAGAAGAATTGGAGGAAATAGTAGCATCAGAAACAGTCCATTCAGAGGAATTAACAGATCCGTCAGCCATGGGAACGAGAGAGAAAACCCTAGCTTACTAATACGAGATGAGAACTGATGGAATTGTATTAACAGAACTTGATTACAATGAGTTCAGGTGATGAGAATATATACAATAAAGAGTCACATAGTAATTAGGAGAATGAGATCTAAATAGAGTCCTAATAGTTGTCACTATTACAGCATGCTCAAAATATATTCAATTTAGGGTGAATTTCACCAAAGAGTTAAGGCTTCCGTGATAACGTGTTTGTACATTGAAACGTATCTTTGTGTAATTGTTGTATCGTTGGTATTCTTAAGATACAAAAGTACTATAATAATATATAATAAAGTAGGGACCATCAAATTGTTTACTATCATCATTCAATCCAATCTATACATGAAAATGTACATATTCTAATATAATTGTGGAAGAAATATTATCATAATATAATTCCTCTAGTCATGTTTACATTGTTACGCGTAAATATTTTATTCCTTACGTTAATCCACGGTGATCATCAACGCCAAAGTAATTATCGAACAGAGAGAGAGAGGGAAAAGTAAAAGATAATTGATATTGCTCATGAAAATATACGGGAGTATTCTCATTCATTCTTATTCACCACAAACTTTACATATACAATATATATAATAAATGCTTCCTATCAATTAGGAAGTGTAACTATCTCTGAAGCATAATAGCCATAAACTTGGCCAGAGACTAAGTCTTCATAACACTCTCACTTGGACATTATCTTCCCGTGATCATGCCTCGTTAAAAACTTTGCTAGGAAAAACCCTATGGGGAAAAAACCTAATCAAGGAAAAGAGTACATGATGTATGTATAGCCATGTGTTACAATGGTTGCCTCATTAAAAACCTTAGATTAAGAAAACCAGTGGGAAAAACTTAACTAAGGGAAAAAAGAGTACAACCAAATGCCTTCAAGACTTAATCTTCAAGATTATGATGGTTTTCTAGGCCAATTGCTCAAAACCATCTAGAGGTTATTGCTCCCCTTGAAGGTAACAACCTTTCAAGCCTACGCATCCCAATTTTGTGAACATATTTTTCAAAGGTGGATGTAGGTAGGGATTTGGTGAACAGATATGCCAGATTATCACATGAGCGAACCTTCTGAACAAGGATTTCGCCACTCTTATGGAGTTCATGCGGATAAAAGAACTTAGGTGCAATATGTTTTGTAAGTTTCCTTTTAACATATCCATTGCTCACCTGTACAGCACATGCCGCATTGTCCTCATACAGGACAATGGGAATACCATCTTTGCTTTCTATACCGCATGAATAATTGATATGATGTATCAGGGACCTCAACCATACGCACTCTCGTGAAGCCTCATATAGGGCAATAATCTCTGAATGATTAGATGAGGTAGCAACTACTGTCTGTTTGACAAATCTCCATGAAATAGTTGTACCTCCACAAAGGAAAACATAACCAGTTTGAGATTTGGCATTGTGGGGATCAGACAGGTAGCCAACATCTGAATAACCCACTAATGTAGTATCCTGGTTTTTCTCAAAATAGAGACCAAGATCTTTTGTACCTTGGAGATATCTGAGGATATGCTTTATCCCCTTCCAGTGTCTTTGGGTTGGGGAGGCACTAAATCTAGCAAGTAAATTTACTGCAAAAGCAATATCGGGCCTAGTGTAGTTAGCTAGATAGAGTAATGCGCCAATAGCGCTTAAGTATGGGACTTCAGGTCCTAACACATCATCAGCATCCCCTTTAGGCCTAAATTGGTCTTTGTCCTCTTCAAGGGACCGAACGACCATCGAAGTGATGAGGGGATGTGATTTATCCATATAAAATTTCTCCAAGAGTTTATTTGTATAATTTGACTGGTGTACAAAAATTCAATCAAGGAGATGCTCGATTTGCAAGCCGAGGCAAAACTTGGTTTTCCCCAAATCTTTCATTTCAATTTTCGATTTTAAGCATGAAATTGCTTCAACAAGATCTTTGTGTGTCCCGACAATGTTTATGTCATCTACATAGATGGGGATAATGCAGAAACCATCCGATGACTTCTTAATAAAGATACATGGACTAATATCATTGTTTACATATCCCTTCTTCAGGAGGAATTCACTTAATCGGTTATACCACATTCTACCCTATTGCTTCAAACCGTACAGTGATTTTTGAAGTTTGATATTGTACATGTTACGGTCATTTTTCTCCTTCATAATGGGGTTTTCAATGCCCTCGGGTATTCTCATGTATATATCGGCATCTAATGACCCATATAGGTACACGATCACTACATCCATCAACTGCATATCTAAATTTAGTTTTACTACCAGTGAGATTAAATAGCGGAACGATGTGCCATCAATTATAGGAAAATATGTTGTTGGGAAATAATATTTGTGGCCTCAAATCCATGCAGAATTAGTCTTCCACAAAATGTTGTCCACGTCCATGTAACATATTATGTCTCCTCCACGTAGCAGCATTCTCCCTTTCTTTCATGCGCAAATGTCTCTTAATTTTTAGTATAAATAGGCTAAGCTTTGCTTTGTAAAAAACATCAATTTGAATTCATTCTTCTCCTTCCTTTCTTTCACGTACGTAGCATATATATATATATATATATATATATATATATATATATATATATATATATATTTGTTTTCTCTTTAAAGAGATTAATATATATATATATATATATATATTCTATATTTTCCCTTTGCCATTTACTTATTTGTCATTTATATATTTTTCCCTATTTATATTATTTAACTTCTATAATTCTCAATTTTCGATTCTTCGCTTCCGCAATATTCCGCTATATTCCTAACAAGTGGTATCAGAGCCAAGTTTAATTGAGAGTTATTTTCAAAGATGTCAACTGTTACCAAGTTCGACGGGAAAATTAGCTTTTCTATCTGGAAGGTTCAGATGGAAGCCGTTCTAACCCAGAACGGTTTGAAGAAAGCGCTAGCTGGGAAGAAGAAGAAACCGGCTACAATGACAGATGTAGATTGGGAAGATCTGGATGACAAGGCACGTTCAACCATTCTTTTGTGCCTGTCTAAAGAGGTTCTACGTGAGGTATTAAGTGAGACGACTGCGTCAGATTTATGGTCCAAACTGGATACGCTTTACATGGCCAAAACTCTGGCAAACACGCTACGCCTGAAGGAGCGTCTGTACACAATCCGTATGACGGAAGGTACTTCTATTAAATCTCACTTGGATGAATTTAATTCTATTTTATTGGACTTGGAAAATATTGATGTCATAATTGAAGATGAGGATCGTGCTGTTTTATTGCTTGTCTCTCTCCCTAATTCATACAAGCATTTCAAAGAAATTATGTTGTATGGTAATAGTAGTGATACCCTTACTTTCGACAATGTTAAGTCAAACCTATTATCCAAAGAAAAGTTTGACTTTGAAATTAAGTCTGAGGACAAAGGTGAAGGCTTGACTGTAAGGGGTCGTTCACTTGAATCAGGGAGTAGCAATAAAAATTCTAGATCCAAGTCCAAAGGACATAAGTCCAACAAATCCTGTAAGTACTGCAAGAAGCATGGTCATGATGTGACTGAATGCTTCAAGTTGAAAAACAAGCAAGAGAGAGAAAAGAAGTCCGCTGAAGCTAGTGTTGTTGAAAGTGATTCAGATGGTGATGTGTTGTTATCTGTTAGCTCCGGTGAGAAACGGAGTGAAACCGAGTGGATTTTGGACTCTGGTTGTACATTCCACATGTGTCCCCACAAAGATTGGTTCATCTCTCTGGAACCGGTTGATGGTGGAGTTGTCTTGCTGGGTAATGATACCCAATGCATGGTTAGTGGAATTGGAAGTGTTCAGATTAAAACTCATGATAATGTTGTCAGGACTCTTACCAATGTTCGGTATATTCCTGATTTGAAACGCAATCTGATATCATTGGGCACCTTGGAATCTCTGGGGTGCAAGTACACAGCTGAAGGTGGAGTTTTGAAGGTCATAAAAGGCTCTCTTATTCTCATGAAAGCTTCTCGTTCTGGAAGCTTGTATGTCTTGCATAGCAGTACTGTGACAGGTTCAGTAGCGGTATCCTCATCGGTGTCTGATGCGGATCTCACTCAATTATGGCATATGCGTCTGGGGCATATGAGTGAGAAAGGCATGCATCTCCTGAGCAAGAAAGGTCTCCTTGGTGGTTCAGGTACGGGTAAATTACAATTTTGTGAGCATTGTGTTTTTGGGAAACAAAAGAGAGTTAGTTTCTCTACTGCTACACACCGTACCAAAGATGTATTGGAATATATACATTCCGATTTATGGGGACCAACTAAATTTCAGTCTATGGGAGGCTGTAGATATTTTATGTCTATTATTGATGACTTTTCTCGTAAAGTCTGGGTCTATTTCCTGAAACATAAAAATCAGGCATTTTCTATTTTCAAGAAGTGGAAAATACTTGTTGAGACTCAGACAGGTAAAAAAGTCAAGAAGCTCAGGACAGACAATGGCTTGGAGTTCTGTGAGTCAGATTTCAATGACTTCTGTGCGGCAAATGGAATCGCCAGGCACAAGACCTTGCCTGGTAAACCCCAGCAGAATGGTGTTGCCGAACGTTTGAACAGAACTCTATTGGAAAGAGCTCGTTGTATGCTCTCTAATGCTGGGTTATGGAAACGGCGTGATTTTTGGGCCGAGGCTGTTTCTACTGCATGCTATTTGGTAAATAGATCTCCACATTCATCCCTTGATTTCAAAATTCCAGAGGAAGTTTGGTCAGGTAATCCTGTTGATTACTCTATCTTAAGAGTTTTTGGATGTCCTGCTTATGCTCATTCCAGTACGGGTAAATTGAACCCGAGAGCTGTCAAATGCATTTTCCTTGGTTATGCCTCTGAGTCAAAAGGGCATCGTCTATGGTCTCCTGATTCTCGGAAAATCATTCTGAGTCGAGATATCACTTTTGACGAAAATGCACTACTTTCTTCTGGAAAAGTTCCCAGTACAGATGAGACGCAGAATACTGGTGAGAAGGTGGAGTTTGAGTTCAGGCCTATTGATAGTGTTACTACTGCTGATGGTAATACTAAAGATGATGCATCTACTAGCACAACACCTCTCGTCGAGCCACAACGAGAGTATTCCATTGCTATGGATCGTCCTAGGAGGACAATTAAAAAACCTGCTAGGTATGCTAGTGATGATGAAACCAACATGGTTGCTTATGCTCTTTCAGTCACACAGGAAGTTGATGGTGATCCATCCTACTATTCTGAAGCTTTTCCTATTACTAAGTTCAAGCAGTGTTTGAGTTTAGTCGACTGTTCCAATTGTTAATCCCAATATGGATTTGATCCAAGGTGGAGATTGTTGGGAAATAATATTTGTGGCCTCAAATCCATGCAGAATTAGTCTTCCACAAAATGTTGTCCACGTCCATGTAACATATTATGTCTCCTCCACGTAGCAGCATTCTCCCTTTCTTTCATGCGTAAATGTCTCTTAATTTTTAGTATAAATAGGCTAAGCTTTGCTTTGTAAAAAACATCAATTTGAATTCATTCTTCTCCTTCCTTTCTTTCACGTACGTAGCATATATATATATATATATATATATATATATATATATATATATATATATATATATATATATATTTGTTTTCTCTTTAAAGAGATTAATATATATATATATATTCTATATTTTCCCTTTGCCATTTACTTATTTGTCATTTATATATTTTTCCCTATTTATATTATTTAACTTCTATAATTCTCAATTTTCGATTCTTCGCTTCCGCAATATTCCGCTATATTCCTAACATATGTATGCTCAAAATCAATTCTGGGCCTCTGCGTAAACCCTTGAGCAACTAATCTCGCTTTATATCTAACCACCTCATTATTTTCATTCCTCTTCCGTACGAACACCCATTTGGATCCTACTGGGATCACATCTTTCGAGGTAAGTACGGTGGGACCAAAGACTTTCCTTTTATTCAGCAAGTTAAGCTTGGCCTCAATTGCCTCTTTCCATTTTAACCAGTCAGAGCACTTCTGGCACTCCGTTATTGATTTTGGTTCTGGATCCAGATTATCACGTGATACTTTAGAGGCAATTGCGCAAGCAAAAGTGTCGTCGACGACTATTAAATATCTATTATAAGTTTCTCCTGTATCAACATAGTGTATGGCAGTTTCTATATTTATATCAACCAGATCATCGTCATTTCCCACAATATTTTGATCTAGATGTTCCGCATCCCAGTGTCAATATTATATGGAGCATGTGCGGGTTGACCGGGTTCTCAGTCTTCTGGACGGTTGATAACTTTGTGGAGTGACTGAGAGCTTTTACTGATTTGGGTTTTTCGCGAATTTATATCTTTTGCACCTACTGGTCTCACACGCTTCTGGCGATCGGGGTGTCAGTATGTATATTTTGTTCTTTGGGGACTTTTACTCTTGCTGGAGCATTTTTAGCAGGAGTGTGAGATGTAGTCACTCTTCTTAAATCAGTAAAAGCGTCTAGCAGGTTATTTGTTAAATTTTGCAAATTAATTATCTTATGAACTTCCAGTTCAGCTTGGCTAGTGCGAGGGTCTAGGTATTGAAGATCATTTTCATCCCATGAAATTTCTCGGTATTTCATTAACTGTGGGCTCTTATCTCCCCCTAATACCGGGAAATGATCTTCATCAAAGTTGCAGTCTTCATACCTCGCAGTAAATTGGTCCCCGGTTATGGGCTCTAGGTATTTAATAATAGAAGGAGATTCATAACCAATATAAATACCTAGTTTTCGTTGTGGTCCCATAGAGGTACAACGTGTAGGTGGTATGGGGACATAGACTGCAGAACCAAATATACGCAGGTGGGAAATGTCTGGTTCGGACCCTCGTACTTGCTGTAAAGGGGAGTAATCATGATATGCAGTGGGCCGAAGTTGTATTAGATTTGCAGCATGTAACACTGCGTGTCCCCAACAAGTAGCTGGTAAACTGGATTTTTGAAGCAATGGTCTAGCAATCAATTTAATACGCTTAATCAAAGATTCTGCTAGATCGTTCTGTGTGTGTGGACATGAGGTATCGGATGCTCCACTTTGATGCTCATAGCCATACAGTAATCATCAAATATTTTTTATGTGAATTCTCCAGCATTATCCATTCTAACAGATTTAATTGGATAATCAGGAAATCGGGCATTCAATTCAATAATTTTCGCAACAAATTTGGCAAATGCTTTATTTCTAGTGGATAGTAGACTAACGTGAGTCCACCGAGTGGAAGCATCAATAAGGACCATGAAATATCTGAAAGGTCCAGATGATGTGATTGGATTGGTCCACAAATGTCACCCTGTAATCTTTGGAGAAAAACTAGGGATTCATGTCCAACTTTAGTACATGATGGGCGAGCAATTAATTTGCCTTTCGCGCAAGCAATACATGTATATTGTTGTGTAGGAAAAATATTGGAGCTAGAGAAATTATGTCCAGCTGAGTTAGAAATAATCCGGCCCATCATTTATTGCCCTAGGTGACCCAACCGATCATGCCATAATTGGAAGGAATGTGGGTTCTTGAAAGTCATAGATAATGCATTACATGCATTATTGGGTTTTATGTAAGTATGATATAATCCAGAGGGTAGAGAAGCAAACTCTTCAACCTCTTGTTTTTTTCCAACTACAAGCTGCGTCATGATGAGGTATTCTGTTGTATTTGAAGTTTTGGTTTCGATTTGGAAGCCATTAGACCTAATGTCTTTAAAACTAAGCAATGTACGCTTAGATTGAGGGTATAAAAGATAATCTTCATTTATTAGCTTTGTACCCTTAGGAAGGATAAGTGAAGCTCTACCGGAGCCCACTATGGGGACCTCGTCATCAGCAACGGTTGTAATATTGCCGTTTTTCTTAGTTAGAATATGAAAGTACCTATTATTCGTGAGGATAGTGTGCATTGTTGCACTATCCACTAAGCAGAGGGTCATTTCAGTCCCCATTGAGCAAACAACAATAATATTTGCAGAGTTTTAAACAATCAAATTAAAATAATATCAAGCCTTAATCATCGCATTTAAATGAACATATTAATAAAATGATTTGAGAATAAAATTTAAATATTCATGATACTCATGTCACATGAATGAATAATATAATAACGACATTAATATTAAAAATGTCATACAAAAATAAAATAATCAAAATGTACATAGCCATCATGAATTAAACCATATTCATGTTCAAAAGGGATTAGAAAATTACTAATAAAATATTTGTAAGAGGGATAAATAAATAGATAATTGTCTATCAAACAATCACAGGGCTCACGATCACCATAATCTTCAAGCTCGTACTGCAATAGATCATCATCATTAATATCGTGTTTGCTTCAAGCAAACTGAGTGTTTGTGCCTTCTGGGCATCAGCACTTTGTGACGGGGCAACAGTACTCCGTCAAGAGTGAGCTTTGTAAATTCACAATTGGTGATCGAGGGTATTATCTACAAAATCTATATATATATATATATATATATATATATATATATATATATAAGTAAAATCCTCCTAACTAATTTTTCCTCCCAACACTTAGAGGCATTTGTGTAAATTCATATATATTCTGTTTATGGATTTACACAAATGCCTCTAAGTTTTGGGAGGAAAAATTAGTTAGGAGAGTTTTACTTTTATATATATATATATATATATATATATATATATATATATATATATATATATATATATATATATTTGATATTAATAATAATATCAATCAATAACAATATATATCAATAATAATAATTTTTATATGAATTATAAATTAGGTAGTAGTGTAATAATTAAATAATTAAATATAGTAATAATTAAGGATTTGCCATTTAAACCTACCATTCTGTTAAACTCAAAGTTGTCACCTACAAACGTATTTCTGTTTTTGTACTCTCCTTTTTACACCGATTCTCAATGGCAACTGAACTTCACACTGAGATTGTTGGTAGTCAATTTTGTGTAGGACTGCGGTGGAATACTATCAAGTTTAGAGTGCTTCGTGTCATTCGTCTTCCAGAGATTATAGGTTCTCAAACCATTAAATCTATAGAGAATGTTTAGTACATGATGTAGAGGTATTTTTTTTTTTTTACTATAATATTAATCTTAATATTTTGTATTTCTAAAATTTTAGTTGATGCATATGTTTTTTTTATATATATAATTTCAGGGAACTTTAATACATATGCATATTCCACGATTGTATGTTCAAAAGTGGTTCAACAAATTTAAAGAAGGCAAAGTTTATGGAATCAATATATTTGAGGTGGTTTATAATAAGTACAGAAACAAAACTTCTAATCTCAGGTATATGTTGATGTTTTGTGATAAAACTTCTGTAGGAGTATTGAAAGATGCAGATTTCCCAACACATGTTTATGACAAAGAAGATTATGATTTCGCTGAAGAAGTGGTCTATTGCTTACTTACATTGTTTTGCTTATATATATATATATATATATATATATATATATATATATATATATATAGAGAGAGAGAGAGAGAGAGAGAGAGAGAGAGAGAGTCTCGTTCAGGTGTGAACATTGCTTAAGATGTGAACGTGTGAATTATTTTCGACCGTTCCTTTTTTTACTGATGGACGGTTGTGAGCTTGGGTGTAGGCCTTACGATGTGCATGCTTCGCACTGTATCTCTTTTTCTGTGGGTGGGTTTTGGTGCGATACTCCTGTTCACCGTACACATCTGGTCCGTCTCATCCAAATTTCCGTCCTAGGACTTTTCCACTCCAACTCTACTCTGTCGATCAATTCTCCAATTCCAGCTCATGGCGAGGTCGGATGGTGATCGCTGGTCGAAGCGGGGTACGAGCGGCCATCAATTAACGCCCGCGACCCCTCCTGCTACCAATAGCCTTAGGATAGGGTATGCGTCGCGGCCCTTTAAACGAAGGCTTCGCCGGCGTGTTTCTAGCTCCGGTGGACGGGACGATGTCGGCCGGAAGGCGTCAGGGATAACAGCGAGGGTTGCTGCACGGAGGAGGGCGAATCAATGGGGGGGGGGGGGGCAAAAAGGTTAGTTCTGCGTGGGGGGGGGTGGTTCTGCGTGTGTTTGCCCTATTGGGGGTCGTTTAGACAGTTAATTCCCTCTTGATTTCAAGGTGATAAACACCTGAAAGAAACCATTTATGTATTTTAGATTAGAAATATTGTCAAGAATAATAAAATGCAGAATACTGTTCTATGGCAGTCATATGTTTCCATTTACCATAAACATATATATATTTTATATAGGGCTTAGGGCCTTCTACTGATATTATTATTTCTTTCCTTATCAAGAAGAATACTTCCTAATTTAAGAGAGGAAAAGGTTTAATTAGTCAAAGTTGATATTCAGACCTCTTGAATAGACTGTAGAGTCTGCAACATGTATTCCTTGATTTATGGATGGATATGCATATTGTTATTGTATTGTTAAAAAATGTACACCAGTGATGCCATGTTTTAAATTAAAAGTACCTGAGTGCAGTGGTTTGCATTCCTGTTAAAATAGCCGAGTGCAGTACTATTCTTCGGGCTTTTAGTTGTTATTAGTTTTCATATTTACCATATCTAGTAATGCAATTATATTTACTATGGCCTTTACATTGCTTAGAGCTCTACAGTTTTGATACTATGCCATTATTGTTTAAATGTAATTTGCTGACTTTGTATTATCAAAAATAGTGATGCAAGTTTGTTTAATAGGTTGGATATCAACTCCAGTGGTGCTCATGGGCAGTGTTTGTTCTGTGCAGGCTATAATAACCAGCAGCCAATTCTGCTAAGTGATGATGGGAGCGGTTCAAATGATGAGTTCCACACCCCACCGCTAGTATTGGACGGGGGCGTGGTGTGCGGGGTAACACGTGTGGAGCGTTCAAGCAAAGGCCAGTTCAACGCGCTGGGATCGCCGAAGGATCTTGCAAACCTTGTGCAAGCTCTAACTCCAATTGAGCCCGGGGATAATGTGGTAAGCATTCCAATTGAGCCCTATGTGGCCGTTATAAGATTATGTATGTCTTAGACAGTTTCCCTTTTTGCTATGTTATATGTTGTCTGTTGTGTTGGGTAGTGGTGCAGGGGGTTGGCCATAGGCGTTCAGAAATCACTGGTGAGCTGATTTCGGTCACTACGCGAGTTGTTAGCCTGTTTTCCCAGCACCCCAGTAGAGCTTTGGAAGAATGCGATTACCAGAGGGTCGTGGACTCGATCAAAATGTTGGAAAGGGTTGTTCAGAGGCCAGCACCGCCAGTGCCTATTCTGTCACCGGTTAGTAACGAAGAATCGTTATGGTTCGATGCAGACTTTCTAAGGGAGCTGGACCAAGTCGAGTTGGCTGCAACCAGGGCCATTGGCATGTCCGATGTGCCTAGTTTTAGTCTAGGGCTGACTCAGGAGTTTGCAAGAGTAGGGCAGGCGGCCAAGAAGGGCAATCAGGCGGATACTGTTGCACCACCATTGTTGCAGGTAGGCTGCGTTCATATGGTAGAGGTACTGTAAGTTCTGTTGCTAATTCTTTACACAAACCTACGTAGGCACCAGCCCCGCGGGGGGTAGACGGGACAAATCACAAAGGGAAGGAACCACTTGTGGAGTTTGCAAGGCCGGTGCAGGCGGACAAGAAGGGCAATCAGATGGACACCGTTGCACCACCAACGCTGCAGGTAGATTGTGTTCATATGTCTTAGGTATTGGTTGTTCTGAGGCTAATGCTTTACACGAACATATGTAGGCACCAGCTCGGCCACAACGTGTGGGACTCACAACGCAGTTTGCTGCACCATGCATAGCCACTCGGCGGGTAGACGGGGCAAATCATAAAGGGAAGGAACCACTTGTTATGCACGACCGATCTGCTGGCATTTTCTTCGACACCACATATGGGTACCCATCTATTCCGCTGCCGCACGTGTATGTTGTGTGGATGTGGGTATTTAGGTGCTCCCAGGGGGACCGGTAAGTGGTTTTAATGCATCTGCACTCTCGGGGGGGGGGGGTGTGGGTGGGGTTGGGGTGTTTGTAAATTTATGCGTATAATATTCACACGTTTTCATTATGGCTTTTGGTTTGTAGCAACGAGGTCCTATTCCAACACGGTGACCAGACGGTCAAGTGGGCACAAATGCAAACGTTGAGGGAGGTGACGGTTCTGTCTAAGACTGTAGTCGATGCTTGGTGTTGTGTCATGAATGCCCGGGAGGCAGCTAACAGTGCTGGTGACCTGACCCGCTTGTTTTTACCGACCAGCACGACGGTAAGCATCTTGGTGCACACCCATGACTTTGTGGATTTCAAACTCAAACTAATTACTGCTTGTGCTATGCAGATTGGGACTGTGGTTGGCGTCTCATCGAGCGAGGAGGAGAGGGTGGCTTGGTTCGAGAAGCGCATGGACGGGGTGTTGCAAAGTATGGGACGTTAGGGGACGGCCGACATAGATTTGGTGAGTTTCCCTGCTCGGTAAAATAATTGCCACACCGCCTACCGCCCATGTTTTAATAATCGTTTAAAATGGCAATACAGTTCATTTTCCCGATTTTTGACAATGGCACATACTACATGATGGCCATTAACTTCAAGCATTACCGTTTTGACATCATCGGCAGCTCGTCGGCGAAGAAGCCTAACAAAGAAATGTATCGTGGCGCTCCGGAGGAGCTGGTATGTGTCTCTATTCTCCGAAATATATGTTCACGCCCTAGCGTTTTATGCCGGCTATGTGTGCTGCAAATTTCTGCAAATTATTAGCGTTCACAGTTGTGAGCGATTTAATGGATTATTATTAAGTTCGTTACTCTGCGAATTTGATTTTATTCCTCTATGTTTTACGGTACGTTGGTGTATAATTTTCTGCTTTTAAATCTATTAGATTAGTGTTAGAAATATAGGTATGTTTTTTTTAATTTGTTTCATTCATTTTGGAAGTTTAGCTTTATTTTTAGCTTAAATTTTTGATGTACTGGGTGGAAACTATGCATGATGCATTTTTCTTAAGTGCAAACTCTGTTTAGTTCTCATATGTTCGCCTTCTGTACACTGTTTTCACTTTAAGTGCTGTCATTTGTTATCCATAAATATATTAAAGGGGTGTGTTCGGTTTTCGGTGATTATTGGTGCAGATAACATGCCTTGCTGGTTTCTTGGACTCTAACCTCCAGCCTCTTCGCGCTGCACGCCTTGAAAACATGAAACCCAAGAGGATGCAGATGGCGTGGAGGGATACGACTTCTACGTCGGATTCCGGGGTTTTCACGATGCGGCACATGGAGGCTTTTTTTGGGGAGGGGTGCGCGAGCTGGGACACTGGCCTGCAGCGGGGTAATGCCGCGCAACTAGTCAATCTACGCAAACGATACATGCATAATATACTACTGAGTGTGGCCAATACTCATGCACGCAGCATTGGGGCGCGCGCATCGGAGTTTGAGCGCCGAAGATTAGCACAGATGCATCGGTGGCCACGGCAGCCACCACAATGATGGAGCGTCAGTCTGGACTGGTTAGCCATGAATAAGTTACGTATGCAATAGTCCTCGTAGCCAGTGGTTTGTAGTGTTGACACCACAATAATAGCGTATTTAAAATTCAGGCGTATTTAAATTAGCTTAGTCAATTGGTTCGTTGTCCATAATCCAATGGGATATCACATTAATAGTTTAATAATTTCGGGTAGCATTAAAAGTTATCTAGATATAATTATTTACGAGTTTTGTGTATGCTTTTCTGGTTTACTAAGCACGGTCAATTTTTACGCGCAAACCATTAGCACAATTTTGCTCATTTTTGGGTTACGAGTTTTGTGTATTGGTGTCCGTTTAAAAAAAAAATGGCCAGCAATATTCCTGTTAATATGGTGTTATTTTTCTGGTTAATTGCTCACATAAACTCGCACCAAAATAAACCCAGTTGCTCACACGCCCATACCAACATTAGGTAACCCAATTTTTAAAAAAGAAACAGGAGACAACCCCATGTATGCACCCATGTCCCCCTCAGCTGCTACCAGTCTGGTAAATTCTCATGCCATATTAACAATTAAATTGGTAATAGCTGAACACAACACAACAGTCTCAACACTAAATTATAGGATAAACACCATTCACCGATGAAAAATAATTAACAATTAAGTTGGTAAAAGCTAAGCACAACAATCTCAATACTAAATTATAGGGTAAACATCATTGACTAATGGGAAATAAACCAATTGAAAATAATTAACAATTCAGATCGAAAAAGCTAAGCATAATAGTCTCAATACTAAATTATAGTGCAAATATCATTGACTAATGGAAAATAAAACACGACCCAAAACACTACCATATTACTTGTGAGGGCAACTACGTGCGTTATGGTGGGCATACTTCCCACAAATCCCACATTTTCGTCCAGTTTTGACATTCTTCTCAATGGCAAGCTCTCGGCTGCTCTTAATACGCTTCCCAGTACCTTTGTTTTTTGCTTGTGCGGGGGCCTTGATCGTTATGGATTGTGGTGCTTGCACACCGCATAATGCCTGAATGGCGCCACGATTACCCTTAATAGGTCCCCCAGTATTACCATCGCTTGCAAATTCCACCGTAAGACTCTTCAGTACATCGACAAAACGTGCTTGTCGCTCCGTGTTACTGCCCACCAACCCAACACACGTGTTAATCTCAGCCCAAAGTTGTGATGCTCCACATGTTGACCCGTTTGCAACGGATAACTGACCACTGCATGCACCGCAGGCTAGATGTTTGCACCATCGGGTCACAATGTATTGGGACGGCAACTGCTCAAGCTGTGCGTCTCGGAACATTTGGTGTGGTTGTTAACCCCGGTGAATGGCACGAACACCATACTATACCTGAACAATAAAACGGTATGCATAATCGGTTAACCATATCAGTAGAATATTTGTCGTGATTATAGCACTCCTTAAATATTTATTTATTCCATACGATTAGTCCATATCCCATACACACCATTGATACATTATTGGGTATAATTCCACTGGTTATAACTCTTGCAATTCAATTTTATTTAGGGGAGGCGAATCAAACTTATTACACCTACTGCACACAAACTTATGACACTAGAAAATGCCATTCATTCTTTTGCAGACAATAAATTAACCAAAGCAATAAAAATCATAATGATGCCACACACAATAATTTGGTGAAGATCGAAATGGTTGATTTCTTTATTGCATAAAATTATTCTGTGCAGGCTCAAATTCTCTGCCATGTGTTTATATGATCTTTAGAGTGGTTTCTTTGTGGCACATTTACCGTTTTGATTGCTAATGCTGGTTCTTAATTTTTTTTGCTTGTTTCTTTTGGGCACACTGTTATAACGATTGATTTTGTACACTGTATAATACACAGAATGGAAGTCATGCACAACACCCAAATAAACCACGGATAGATAAACCAGGGTAAGCATCATACCTGTTTGTGCCGTAAGTTGCGTCGAACGAAATAGTATCACCGTAGCAAGAAAATGCGCGCCTGCCGCTGGGGTCAGCCCAAAAAAGTCGTGCTAGTCGATCGTCTTCGTCGAGCTGGTAATCAAAATAGAAGTCACTACACACTTCATGCTTCGCTTTGAACTTCTCAATGATCATCTTGCCATCACCGACTTCGACGTAAGTTTGGAGGTCACGTTTAAAATTGTGGAACTCTACGTCGGTTGCACCCACGTTCCCGTAGGAACCTACCACCTCCTTGCAAAACCGCAAGCCTGTCGATGCCCCGATATTGGTCTTAACACAGTTTGCTAGGAATGCTTGTTGGGATACATTCAACTGCCGGTTAATCCGCATAAACATTTTAGAAGGTTCAGAGCACAGTTTGTGGCTATGTTCTTCTACAAAAACAGTCACGATGAAATCCCCAGAACGTTTCTTCCTCAAGCAGATCTTGGCCTTGCAATTGACTCTGTTAGAAATCCTTCGACGGCGCTCCCTGTTCTTTCCTCTACCAACATCACGGTCTGGAAGCCGGTTAATCCTCCCACCACCTCTGATCCCTTGCCGGCTACACAGTAAATAGCGCATGAATATGACCCCATCTCTGTCTCGCTTCAATGTCCCCTGGCGAACGTCAAAGCCACTTATTCGAGCGTAGTTCATGTAGAATTCGATACCTTCTTCTAGTGTTCTAAACTTGCGTCCAACTACGGGCAAAATTGAATCATCCACGTTGGGCTTCCACTGGAGCGAATGTGAAGTCGCCAACCCCACCGCACCGGGCGCGGCAACATCTGCTACTGGCAACATCTCTATGGCACCTACAGTAGTCAAATCCAAAAGTTAGGAAAAATAAAATACACTCGCACGGCGGTATGCAAATCATCACGCCGTCCAAGCCAAACGGCCGCATGCAATATAGGATCGGTAGGCGCATACAACCTGTTGAACAACCGGTGTCTTCATCATCCATCGTCAACGTCCCTCCTTGGCCTCCGGCAGTGCACGAACCGACCATCCTGAGTATAAGGGGGAGAATTACGCACGAAACCGTACAAGAAAAAAGACTTAGCGGGTTAGGACTCTTTTCAAACGCAATATAAAGGGATTACGTAAAACACCAGGGTACTACGTGTGGCAAGGTGCACTGCAGTCAGATGCGACATAATCTTTCTGACCGTCGGATTCATTAAATCAATGCACCATAATGATCCACAAATTCACACGGTTAATAAGGTATGCACCAGAAAATTACCCTATATATATATATATATATATATATATATATATATATATATATATATATATATATATATATATATATATATATATATATAACATTAATGACATATTTTAATTTTTCTAACTTTCACGAACTTTAATGACATATTTTAATTTTTCTAACTTTCACGAATCTCTGGATGGACAGGTGCCTGGATCTCCGGTTGGAAATTTGGATAATGAGGATTCTGTTTAAAGATGAATAACGACGAATATGTCAACAATTTATGTTTGTTATGTTATTTGTTATTATTTTTACTCCAACAATTTATTTTGTATGAAATTTCTATTCCGTCATATATAAAATGGAATATTCCTAACATATTTCATACATATTCCGTTCAAGAGATATAGAAAATTATATATTAAATTAAATATGATAATTACCGTGTACAGATTATTACTTTTTAAGCCGTGTAATTCAAAGTAATTACTCAATTGAATAAAATCAATTTTAACGTGTTACCATACATATTACGTATTCATTTTTGGCAATTAATTAATTAGTTTATAAAATTTATTCTGTGTATAAAATGGAATATTCCTAACATATTTCATACATATTCTGTGCAAGAGATATAGAAAATTATGTATTACTATAATAATTAAATTAAATATGCTAATTACCGTGTACAGATTATTAATTTTTAAGCCGTGTAATTCAAACTAATTACTCAATGAATAAAATCAATTTTAACGTGTTGCCATACATATTACGTATTCGTTTATGGTAATTAATTAATTAGTTTATCAAATTTATTCTGTGTGAAGTTTAGTTGACTAAAATTTAATTAATTATAGAAATTATATATTCAAAACCGTGTGTATACAATTACTCTATATATGTTTCATAAATATTCTGTGATTGACTAATTAGTTATGGAAAGACAGAATATTAAGGGAATTAATTAATTAATTAGTTTATAATATATATTATTAAATATGGTAATTACCGTGTACAGATTTTTACTAATTTACAATTTCAAATCCTCATAAGAATCAGGATTAGCGTGTATTGAAAATCGGTGTAAATTCTTCCCTTTATTCACTATTATTCTGATTATGATTTCTTCCCATACTTTCTTACTAAACCGTGTACATTGTTATATATATATATATATATATATATATATATATATATATATATATATATATATATATATATATATATATATATATATATATATCATGGTTGCAGTAGGCGCTAGTCGGGCGCCTGGACAGCGCCTAGTGCCTAGGCGGAATCTAGCCAGCGCTAGGCGGGCGCCAAAAAAACAGTGGTAGACTTGTAGTTTGACAATTTTAATGAGGTTGTTTTCAACATTTAATCAAATAACACATCCAAATAAATGAATTAATGATAATTCATAAGTCATAACATCAAAATAATGGTTTTCAAAAAAAAAAAAAAATTAAAACAATATTAAAAATTAAAAATACTCAAATATGAAATACCAAAATACTCCAATCATCCAAAGATTCAAAGTATCAAACTAGTCTACGAGTGTATATATGTCATATTATATATATGTATGCGAGCGCACGCACGCACACACACACACACACACACACACACACACACACACACACATATATATATATATATATATATATATATATATATATATATATATATATATATAATAAAAAAAAATAGGCCGAGCCGATCGGGTTAACTTGACCGAAATGGACGAGTTAACTCGACTAACTTAGACGCTAGGCGGCCAAATCGGCCGAGTTAGGCGCTAGGCGGACGCCTAGGCGGCCGGTAACCTAGGCGGGCGCCTAGGGGGGAAATCGCCACAGTTTAGAGGCGCCTAGACCGATTTTTACAACCCTGATATATATGCTACATCTCTTGGTCAGAGTTTCTTATCAAATCAGTACACAAAAACAATACTCAATACTACGTTTTCCTCATCTACATACATATAAAACCTATACACAATACTGCATCGTACGGTTAAATTCTCATGGATTCTAATCAGCATTCTACATCCAATCTCTCTCTTAGAACTACAAAAACATCTATATGCCTTAGATTAATGCGGTGCTATTTTTCTAGAGAATATCAACGCACGTCATTGGAATGCTCATTCCATGATTATAAGGTATGTATTGAATTTATAATTTATTTATATCATAGTTTTCTCTTTTATTCAATATCTATTTATCAATTATAATTAATCAATGCTTCCCGTAGGGAATATGCATTCATCTACAAATTCCAAAAGAATATGTGCTCAAATTTGCTACTGTTTTGATCGAAAGAAAAATGTATGTCATTCAAAATTTCATTGTGCACACATCTCACTTGAGGTTTAAGACGTGCCAGCACAAATTCATTATGAGAGCAAATAGTGACACAATGATTAAAGTCTCAGATCAAGATGATTCAATTTTTCCTAAAAACATGTTTAAATTTAAGGACTTTGGGTCCTTGAAGACTCTAGGGGGTGTTGATTGTAACGAATTAATTGGTAAGATCAATGCAATAACTTTTATACATATTGTTATTTTTATTACTATTTCATATTAGTCTATGTCATTTCTTTTTTCAATCTTCCGATTGTATTTGTTTCCACAGATTTGATTGGTTGTGTAGTTTCGATTTATGAGCCTAAAGTTATTCAAGTTCATCAAAAACCTCAAAGGTTGATTGATTTCGTCATTGAGGATTGTAGGTATGTATTTTTGTATAATTGTTATGTCTTCTTTATTTGTAGAAATAAATATATAAATATATACCCTTTATTACAAAATCAATTTATGTTAATTCAGGGAAATTCGATTGAGCATAACCCTGTGGGACGAGCATGTGGATTCGGGGTTGTCGTTCTATGATGTGTTTTAACAGATCCATTGATTGTTATACTACAACTATGTAGAGCAAGGGTGACTGATGGTGAATAATAACACAACGGTAGATTTTAATTTTTTTTTTTGTCAAATATACTTATTTAAAACTGTTTTTTATATTAGATGGTGAGGTCAAGATTTCCAGCTCCTATACGGCAACTAAGATTTTGTTCAACTACGAATGCCCTAAGTTTTTCAGTTTTAAGGAGAGGTATTGACACATTTCACTTTTGTAACGCCATATAATATGTAATTGATAACATTTTCAACGATTACAACATATTTGTTTTAAATAGTTTGCCTAGGTTCTTTACTCCTATGCAGAGTATAAGTTTAAGTTCTAGACTCATCAGAAGCGGTTCTGTTGGAGCTATGTCGATTCAGAATATCACAGTTAGTTCTTTAAAAGATATTCATGACGAAAAGAAGGTCATAATCATTTATACTAAATTTTTAAATGATTCCTTTTAACGTTCAATAGATGATTAGACGTGTTTGAACTAAAATTTGCAGGTTGGACAATTTTGGGTGTTTGGAGAAATTCGTGATATTCAGCATGATTGATATTTCACTTCATGTAGGAATAAGAACTGTGGGAAGAAACTTCAACAAAGTGAGGACAAAATGTATTGCAAGCCATGTAACAAACAGTGGTCAGATGGAATCATAAAATATAAATTGATGATTGATATCCTTGATGATGATCAAGATGGTGAACTAATACTTTGGGATAATGTGTGTACGCCTCTACTAGGAGTCACTGCTAGCGAGTTGAAGGTGAAATATTCTAAGGCTAGTGAAATCACCACTTTGTTTTTTACAATGGTAATAATTTTATCAGTTTTATAATTTATACTTTAATGTTTATTTAATTCACATAGGAGGATTGTATGCCCAATAGATTCAAGAATTGATTGGAAAGATAATGAAATTCAAGATAGTCACACGATAGGAACAATTCAATTATAGATGAAATGTTGCTTTTACTGTTCTAGGAGTGGAAAATGGTGAGAAAGTATGTACTTCAGTCAATAAAGGAGAACAAGGAAGTGTGGTACTGTGGTTAGGAAGCTTGCTGATGGAAAAGAGTTCAATGAAAATTTTGAACAAGTTTGTACTATCTTAACATATTTTTATACAGTGTTTTAAATGTTTTTAATGCTAATGATTTTAATTATTTTCCAACCAGGGGATTGAACCACTGCAATCTATATCATTGTCTAATCCAGAGTTGATCTCTCTTTATGAAAGCACTCCTGAGCAGCAGTCTTTGAAGAGAATAAATATGGATTGTTCATCATCTTCAAAGACTTTAAAGAAGCCTAAGAATGAACCAAATCCATGATACTCTATGTTGACTTGCTGTTGTCTAATCATAAACAATATAAATTTTAGTTGCTCATTTTAGTTGGTGATTTGTTTTGTTTTTAATATACTAAATGCTAAACAGATGGTTTATTCTGTTAGCTTTTAGTTGGTGATTATTGTTTTTAAAGTCAACTGTGCCTGTATGGCAAATTAGTTTTTATTTCAGACTACATTATGATTCTTAATTTTTACACTTTGTTCTTCTAATACTATTCGTGAAAATATTATTCAATGCTATATTACCATGGAACAAAGGTAACAGAACAACTTACCTTCTAATTATGAGTTGTCTTTCATGATCCAGATTTCAAGTTCATATCCATTACAGGGTGGTCCATTTAATGATTATGGACTCTCATCAACCATATCTGCGTTAACATTTCAATGAACGGGTACACCATTCATGAGTTGGGGCTATTGATAAAAGGTATTTTTTAGTGCACTATTAAAGTAATGGTTTTACTTAGCAAACAAAACTGCAGATGAGAAGCACAATTAAATGAAAATATGCATGTCAAATCAAGATAGTTGAGACTACAAATAAAAGGTATTTACTACTCACCATTGAAATTATGCAGGCTATTTGACTTCCAAAACCCATTCTGGCTCTATTGAAAAATAAAATCATTTACGAAAGATAGCATGAAGGTAAAACTAATAATAATAGCCACTTTTCAAGTTTGAGGTAGAGATGTAACCAAAAGGTTATGAGTAATACTGTGTAGAGTGCATTCAAAAATTCACATCACTCAAATTACTTTATTAATGTAAGATAAGCAATTTGTACCTCATCATGAAAATGCAAGTCCTTGGGAAATAAGGATGAAAATGAGAGCAAACCATTACAGAAGAGTGGCGAATCTTAGTACATGAAGCTAAGTCCAATTCTTTGTAATATCTGAACTGATCGAGTTGAAATTAAAAAGGTGAAATTAGGGCATTTAGCTCTATTCCGTATACTCCATTTATATTTAAATTAAATTATTAAAATGTTATAAACATAAAAAGATATAGATTAATAAATAAAAAATGAATTAGTAAATTCTAATTTATATATATTCAAATTAAAATATTATAAACATAAATAAAGATAGATTACTAAATAAAAAAATTAATTAATAAATTCTAAGATATATATATATTAAAATGTTATAAACACAACTATACATATAGATTAACAAATAAAGAAATGAATTTAAAAATTCTAATATATATATACACACACACACACACGTACGTATGACGAAATGTTGTAATTTTGTTGTTGTATAATTTTTTACAATGACATTTATGGATGTGTAAATTTGAGTTATAATTTGGACATTTGGTTAAGCACTTGAACCAAAACATTTAGGTCAAATGTTATTAAATAAAAAAAAAATTAAATTTCATTTATGGTTAAAGTTTTTACAAACTTACAGTAAACGGTTTTTTCAGTTAGAAAATATATGTTAGACGAATTAACTAAACAATTAACTCAAATTGTCGTAATATATTATAAGCAATTCAATATCTATATCGATGTTTCAACTTTATAATTTATACTTTTATATTTGTAATGGGGGAGTGTTATGTTGTGGAATCGTGTCCACCTTGCAAGGTGAGCACGGTTCGAGATTCCTAATTTGTATACCGTAAATTCATAATTTCTATACTCTAGATTCATAATTTATAATTCCCGTAGATTCATAATTTCTAAACCGTATATTCATATAATTTCAATATAGTAAATTCATAATTTATATACAGTAGATTCATAATTTGTATATTGCCGGATCATTATATCTGTTCCGTAGATTCATAATTTAAGTACTGCAGATTCATAATTTCTGAACTGTATAGTTATCAAATTATGAACATATAGTTCTGTCATTTGTGAATACAGAGTTCAACAATTGGAATATGAACATAAAAAATTATGAACAATTTTGTTTTAATTAGAACGGATTCGTTTTCAACAAAAACAATGCCGTTGTGAAACTGTGTCCACATTGCAAGGTGTACACGTTTCTACGACATAATTTACCTCTAATGGTGGTATGATATTTTGTTTGAAAATTTTCTTATGAACTTATTACTATAAGCAAATATTTGAATATGATTTATTATTATAGATTTTATTTTACAAATTTAAAACTTCACTTCACAGAATTTGAGTTAATCAATTAATTGATTAATTGATTGGAGATACAACTTGTGTTTTAGTTAACCAATCACTACTTTTAATATTTAAGTGGGAATAGCTTACTGCTTCCTAAAAACTTTTAAACTTTCGGAGACTATTGCATTAGGATAAACCATTGTTATTGGTGTATATGTAATGAAAAAATGTAACATACAATGCTTAATTAATAAATATGTAAATAATTTATACTATTCAATTTTTGGTACTAAACAATCTTATTTGTCTTTATTGTCATCATTACTCATTCCTTCACAATAATTTAAACTTTATCAATTTAGTTTTTTTTAGAAAACGAGTCGTTGTGTAATCAGCATAATACACAAGCATCGTTGTTGCGATCAAATATATCGGTTGATAATGCCCAACCATCATTACAACCAACTATTGGTGCACCAGCAGTTAGACTAGTTACTCCAACAATGACTAGTAAATATAATTTTTTTATCACAGCCATTAGTAACTATTTTATTGGATCATTTTTAAATTTCCTAACTTCATATAAATAATTGCAATGGCAGGTAGTGAACTATTGTACGGCGGATTTATGATTTCCTCTCGAAGAACACCTATTAATATGTCGAGCAATGGTATTAAATTTTACCGTTCACATTATTCGTAATAACTTTTACATTTTAATAAATACATATTCAGTTTTTTTATCCTTACAAATAACATGTTCATATTAATTATCATGCATTTATTTGTTATTATTATTTCCAAAATTATTACAATTCAGAGTACCATTCATACTTCTGTCTTAGTTGAATCTATTCTATGAGAATGATTTAAACACTTATATTTCTCCGTATTTTTGTTTTTTTTTTTTTGTTTTTTTTTTTGTTTTTTTTTTTGCAATAGTTAATGTTCATCAAAGTTTGGTCGAAGATAATCATGTGGCCACCAGAGGAACACCATTGAGTGCAAACACAAATGGTATTTTTATAGTCAAAATATCATTTTATCCTCCAATACTAAACAATTTTTAATATCATTTTATTTAATTAATCATTGTTTGAATTTTACGCGTTAAATCTATTTGCAGTTGCTACCAACCCAAATATATACGCATGGAACAATGATATTCGATCGGCCACACCCTTCACTATCTCAACAGATGGTAACATTTTCGTATATTAAATATCTATCTATTTCTTTGTTGATGTATATGTTCAGTTTTAGGTTATATATATGTTTCAATTAACACATAATATACATATACTATTAATCTCATGTTAAATATGTTTTGATATAAAATTTGCAGTTCATATGCGCAACATGTCTCCGCCGTCCACTCTACATTCTTTTAATATGTCAAATATGTCAACTTCAACGTCTTTATCACGCCAACCATTAATTGATGTATCAAATGGTAATTTTTATTACACTATTCACTATTTGTTCCATCTTTATTTTTTTTTTATTATAAGGAAGGGGGATACCCTACATATACACACTACTTGCCTCAACCGAGGTTCAAACCCATCACCTCCCACCTAGGGGAGCAACCCGATACCAGTGGCTACAAGCCACTTGGTTGTTCCATTTTTATTAGTGTTATTCTGTTGCCACAACTTTTTAACATTATTATAACAATAAATAACAATTTATTATATTTTATCCAGTGCAAAGACCATCACATCCTCAATCTAATTGTGCTTTGCGCACTAGTACAGATCTGCACATCCGCTACCCTTGTAAAGGGTTATCCGCTACCCTTGTACAAGGGTAGCGGATACTAGGGTCGCTGAAAACCTTGAGTTTTCCGCTACCCTTTAACAAGGGTAGCAGAAAGTTAAGCACCCGCTACCCTTCTATTATAGAAGGGTGGCAGATTCTCTTTATTTTTTAAAGCATCCACTACCCTTCTTTAAACAGAAGGGTAGCGGATTTGTTTTTTTAAATTAAAAAAAAATTCATTATTATATTTAAATTTCCTAATTCTTTCAAAATCCTATACAGAATTCATACACTACATATCAACATAATATTAACCATCAACACAATTTTATCAACAAACCATCAAAACACAATATTATCAACATACTATATTATAAATACAATATTATCAATACGCAAGCTCATACATGCTGATGGCTACAGCGTTAATCCATCCTTAATGAGTATACCTGCCTAACGTTCTGTCTTTGATATTTATATGAGCTAATAACTTAATGAACTTGAAAAGCTACATTGCGATGTCTCCAAGCTTCTTCTAATGTCCCCACCATATCTTTTGGCATGGCTATAGTGTATGTTATGATGAGATTCAGTTACAACATCAAAGTCTGGGACCTATCAAGGTAATGATCTATTATTAGTAAATTTGTGATTGAAGCTGAAAGGAGAAAGCATTTGCATAATGACCTAAGAAAGAACTGATCAAGAAAGTCTATTGAACAAAATAAAACACTCCATAAAAACTAGCACTTACATTATTTGTCTTACCTTTAACTCTTTTGACCTGGCTTTCTTTGATAGTGCCCTTATGCAAATGCAAACTTTCCGAACATTTCTTTTTTCAACATCTGATGGGGAGAAGAGATCGATAACATTCAATCCCAAAATTTTGCTGATCTACACGAACAGGGGAACTAGTAACATTCACCACCACAACTTATTATCATTGAAAGATTAAAGTGAAAAAGAGCCATTTACTTTCATGCTACTGTGAAAAAGAGCCATTTACTTTCATTGCATTCATTATGCTTTCCAAAAAGAAATCTAATAACTAAACTTATAGACTCACTTTGATGAAGGATGAAAGACTGAGGCAGCAAACCATCCTTGTGTGCATCCGATAAGATTATGAGTATTGACTGTCTCCCATAAGATATTGTAAAGCTCTAGTAAATGCTCTGCAAACAAGTATTACCAGGTCAGGATTTTCTAGTCACTCACCACAGTGATTTTGCATGAATTTATTTTCAAACCAAAAGTATAGAAGAAGAAACATATATGATTAAACATCAACCAGGCAAATCGTTCAACTGTTCAAGCTCAAGTACTATGTCCAATTCCAATAATCTTAACACCAGATAGCAGAGTTTGCAAAAAGTTCCAACAATTACAAATCAAGACCACAAATTTCAGCAGAAAAGATCACAAATGAGAGCCCTAAATTCTGCGGAACTTAATAATCGCACGATTAAAACACTAAGAACACGATTAAAGTGCGTGCTTTTGCGCATGGCATAAGATTCAAAGATGAGTAAAACGTAGTACAACTGCCAAAATTCAAAATCTGTTAGATATAGAATTTTATATACATTCATTAACCAACATCAATTAAAATATGTTAGTGAGAAAAAAATCATTTAGAATTGTTACCTCATCCAAACCTTCCTCTATTTCTTTAATTAGGCTGCGTTCAAGCTGTGAGGTTAGGTCCTTATCCTGATTATCCATCAAATAAGGACAATGGGCATCCACCATGCTATGGTCATTTACGATTTTCATAACAGCAAAAAAATGCCTTGCAAATATCATGTTGGCCAGAACCCATTCTGAAAAATACTTGGTGAGCAACCTACTAACATGACTCAATCAAGAAAAAAAAAAAAAAAAGCAAGAAGGCACTGAGCATTCAAGAAGTAGAACAAAGAGAATAAGAAGAAAATTAAATAACTCTGCGGGTGAACTAAGAGCTATTGCTACCTCCTGCTTCTTTACTCTAACAAATCACTATCTCACATTAGTTGAATCAAACTATGACAACAATTCACAAGAAGTAGAAAGCTCATATAACATATAGCAAGGGAAACACATAAACAATAAACAAAGTAGTTGAAAATTGTACTCCTCCATTAGTTGAAATATTGATTATTATGACCTTGGCTACCAACAAGAATTCTTACTCTCTCTTACTATCTCATATTCTCACCAGGAGATCTACCAACAAAGTAATGAATTTGATTGCAACAAGGAGATCTGTCTGCACGCATCAGGAAAGAAAAGGAAAAAAAAAATCAACTAATTAACTGCAGCAGATAAATCTTGCAAAACACTCACAGCAGAAATAAAGAGCTTTCATAACCAAAAGCAGACAATATTTTGTTGACATTCAAAGCCTAAATCTGACAGAGTAACCTGCCGGCATAAGAAAGCAGGAATTTGAATTACATCAGCAACCTTCCCTACTGGTGGGGAAAAAAAGCATATTGCATTGTGAAAAGAAATATTCATCCATACCTTCAAGCCTTCAAAGTCAGGACCACAGAATGATTTGGAGGAAGTTCGGTTAACTTTATCAAAGCTAGACTTAAATACAAACTTCAAACCAAGTCTATATATAGTACATAAAGATTAAAAACCATATTTATCAAATATTACTAAAAAAGATTAAGGAATGTAAATATGCAGGAAACAATGAACACCCATATCAAGCAGTAACATTTGAGGATGTGATATAGTTTAGAAAGCCTAAAACATTAACAAATTACAAATACATTAACATAAATCACACCATTAGCCATGGTTCACCAAGCAAGGTGTATCGCAAGCATATAGTGATAGTGTTTTTCCTAAATGTTTGTCAAATTAGTGCTGGACATTCTGAAATTTTTAAATTAATTATATATATCTAACTCATCAAAATAAACCTAATCTATCAAAACACTTAACCCATCAAATTATATATATTCTTAGCACATCAAATTCAATCTATTCATCAAATAACGTATTTATCATAAACAATTTATCAAAATACCTGTTTCACACTTTCACACAAAATTTATTAAAATTCAAAATTAAATAATTAAAATGTCAAAATTCAAAATAAAATGATAATAATCAAAATTCATGACCAAAATTCATACTTCTACTCATATTATGCCAAAATCCCAACAAAAATAACAACTAAATTCATATTTTTACACATATTAGGGTAGAACAACAAAAATAACAACAAATAACTAAAAATTCGAAATAAAAATTATAAAATTAACAAATATAATATATATTACAATGATAATTATAAAAAATAATTTTAACAAAAAAAAAATAAAATTACCTGCACGTACAGTTCGGCGGACCAACTGCCGACGGTGGAAGTCACACAAGCAGTCGCGGCTGCGGCTGAAGAGAACTGTGGCGGTGGCGGCGTCGTGGGTGGCTGATGAGAAAGGTGTTGGAGTCCTTAGCTTGGTGGCGACGGTGGATTTTGATCGAGGCTGAGAGAGTCGTGGTGAGAGAGGCGGTGTCAGCGGCGTTGTAAGAGGATGAGAGAGGCGGTGTCGACGGCGGAGGTGTGATCTGTGGTGAGGAGCGCAGCGACGGCGGGGGAAGGAAGAGGCGTTGATGAGGCGTTATCGACGGCAGAGGTCTGTGATGAGGCGTTGAGGAGAGGTGAGATCTGAGAGATGCACAACTAGGTCTAAGACTCTAAGAGCGAGATGTGATTTATTTTTTGTGATCTTTTTTGTTATTTATTTTTTAAAATATTTGTTTCCAAATCTAGTTTCCACTGCCCTTTCTACAAGCAAGGGAAGTTGAAAGTATATCCCCTTGGAAAATAGCTACCTTTTTTAAAGAAGGGTAGCGGTTTCTTATTCATTTATTTACAAGTATGTCACCGTCCCTTTCTTTTTTAGCAATACACTACCCTTGTTTAAAGAAGGGTAGCCTAATGTCATATTTCTTTGCTCCATTTTGTACTAGTGGCGATCAGTTCTGAGAACTTCCAATACAATATCGTCAAGAACAAATGCAAGGAGTTTAAATATGGAATTCGAACATTTCGTATGTGAAAACAACAAATATGGTAATTTTTTATAAACTCACAAATCGTAGTATTTTTCATTTTTATGAATTCACAAATCTTTTATGTTCATCTTTGTTAATTGTTAACTATTTATGTAATTATTTTCCTATTTGGAGCTTGGAGATGCTACTCATTCCTGTAATTATTGTGGTGCCTTATTCTGGCGACATGAGCGCTCAAATCAAAATGTTACGCGAGGATTTCCAAAATACACAAAGTGTTGCTACGAGGGTAAGATACAATTACCTCGCATGAAGGATCCACATCCTGTTCTCCAAAGCCTATACTTTGACGATAATGAACATAGCAGACACTTCCTCAATAATATTCGAAGATATAACAACATGTTCTGCTTCACGTCTCTGGGAGGTAGAGTCGATAGGTCAATCAACACCGGTAACGGTCCTCCGATTTTTAGGATAAGTGGTCAAAATTATCATTGGATTGGAAGCTTGGTTCCAGGAGAAGGTTCCATGCTAAAGTTTACACAGTTATATATTTACAGCACAGATAATGAGATTAATAATCGCATCAATTCTGTTACGCAAGTATCCAAATATGTTATACCTTTTGTTTCGCTTACACCAACAATGACATCTATTGTTTATTTACATCCGTTTGTTTCCTATGCAGAAGAGATGTTAACTTAGGGGATATCCACGAAAATATTGTTGAGGAATTAAAGAACATGCTGGACGGAAATAATGTTTTAGTAAAATGTTTCAGAATGGCAAGAACTGAAATTCAGTCTAATCCAATTGTTGAGGTTAAAATGAATTTAATCAGCAGGCGGAATAAAGATGGAAGGACATACAATTTACCTACCGCTAATGATGTGGCTGCACTTATTGTCGGGGACCTTGACCCATCGATGGGTGATCTAAATATATTGATCGAGAACCAAACTGGACAGTTGAAGAGAATAAATCATTTGAACCCTGCATATTTGCCCCTACAGTATCCTTTGTTGTTCCCATATGGCGAAGATGGTTATCGTGAAGATATTACATTTTCTAATGCATGACGCCAAGGACATCATGGTGGTAGAAAAAGAATTAGCCCTAAAGAGTATTTCTCATTCTATATACATGAGAAGGTAAATGAGAAGCATAAATTGTTATGCTTTAGGAGGTTATTTCAACAATACTTGGTTGATGCATATACAATGATCGAACATGCACGTTTGACCTACATTAGAACTCATCAGAAGGCGTTGCGTTGTGAAGCTTATCAGGGGTTGAGTGATGCATTAACAAGGGGCAAATTAGATCCTACAACTCGGGGTAAAAGAATTATACTACCATCATCATTCACAAGCTTTCACCCAAAAAAAAAAAAAAATCACCATTCACAGGCGGAGCTAGGTATATGATTCAAAACTATCGAGATACAATGGCAATATGCAGGCACATTGGTTATCCTCATCTATTCATTACATTCACATGCAACCTGAAGTGGCCTGAGATTGAGCGGTATGTTGCACAACGTGGGCTTAAAGCAGAGGATAGACCCGATATTGTTTGTCGCGTGTTTAAGATGAAACTTGATGATATGATTGAAGAGATCAAGACAGAAAAACTGTTCGGCGACATATGTGGAGGTATTTAATTATCATACATACTTTAATGTGCCCTAATTAATTCTAAAATCCATGTATAAAATTAACTTTTTTTTTTAATTTTAATTTCCTGCACAGTTATCTACACAATTGAATTTCAAAAAGGATAACCCCCTCACGTGCACATATTGCTATTTGCCAAAAGAATGAATCAGGCACATTCTGCACAGGAAATTGATGCCTTGATTTTTGCTGAGATTCCAAACCCAGATGCTGACAACGAGTACACTGACGCAGTTAGCGAATTTATGTTGAACGGACTGTGCGGACAACTCCGGAAGAACTCGCCATGCATGGTAAATGGTAAATGTTCAAAGTATTTTCCCAAAAATATGTTAGTCAGATGATTCTGGATAAAGATGGTTACCCAATCTACAGAAGGCATGATAATAGACGCACAATCAGTAGGAATGAAATCCAACTTGATAACCGTTATGTTGTCCCGCATAATAAACATCTGCTTCTAAAATATCGCGCTCATATTAACATTGAATGGTGCAACCAGTCGAGATCGATCAAATATTTATTCAAATACGTCAATAAAGGAAATGATCGAGTCACGGCAGAGTTCATGAGTAATTCTACTAATGCAGTCAGTGGTGATGTGGTCGATGAGATTAACATGTACTACGATTGTTGCTATATATCAGCATGTGAAGCAACTTGGCGACTATTTGGGTACGTGATCCATTATTGCACGCCACCTGTGGAGAGGTTAAATTACCACTTAAAGCACCAACAGAACGTTATCTATGGGGAAGATCAAAGCCTCGACGAGATTGTCGAGAACCAAACGGTTAAGGAGAGCCAGTTCACAACTTGGTTTGAGGCAAACAAAAAATACGAAGATACTCGGTTGCTCACTTATGCAGAGTTCCCTAGTAAGTTTGTTTGGAGACAAGACTTGCGTGAATGGCAGCATCCAAGGAAGAAAGGATTCTCCATAGGACGATTGTTCTATGTTCCTCTAGGGTGTGGAGAATTATACTATCTAAGATGCCTTTTAAATATCATACGTGGACCTTCAAGCCACGAGGATATCCGTACTGTTGGGGGGTCATTCACAAATCATTTAGGGATGCGTGTTATGAATATGGATTATTAGATGATGACAAGGAGTACATCGATGGTATTACTGAATCCAGTTACTAGGCATCCGCGTCTGCATTGCGAAGGTTGTTTGCTACGTTGCTCACTTCAAGTTCAATCACTAGACATGAAGCGGTGTGGAATGCCGTTTGACAATTTCTTGCTGAGGATTCATAGTTTCATCGTCGACGTCTCATGCACAATCCAGGTAAATCAACTTGCAATCTATTTATTTGTTTTTCATGATTTATACAAAAAACATTTCTTTGATTATTTTTTCATTTCATTTCTAAACTATGAAGATGAAGATTTGTTGTTATCGGAATACGATAAACAACAATTTGCTCTGGTCGAGTTGGAGAAGTTACTGTCTTTGTGGGGGAAGAGCCTAAGCGACTATCCAAAAATGCCGATTCCAGAAGAAAACAGCATTGGATTGACTAAAAACATGTTGATATCCGAAGAATTGGCGTACGACAAGAAATCATTGAAGGCTGAGCATGAAACATTGGTAACTCAATTGACAGACGAATAGAAGGTTGTTTACGACTCTGTGATTAATGATATTGATTCTAATGGAGGGGATTGTTTTTTGTGTATGGTTACGGAGGAACAGGCAAGACGTTCGTGTGGAGAACATTATCTTCAAAGATAAGGAGCCATGGAGATATTGTTCTAAACGTTGCTTCAAGTGGAATAGCATCTTTTTTATTACCGGGTGGCAGGACTACGCATTCTCGATTTGCTATACCACTCTCAGTGAATGAAGATTCCACCTGCAATATCTCGCAAGGTAGTGACCTTTGCGAACTTATAGTCAGGTGCAAATTGATAATATGGGATGAAGCACCGATGACACACAAATACTGTTTCGAGGCTCTAGACAAAACCATGAGGGATATATTGAGATTCACTGTACCTGGCAGTGATCACAAAATATTTGGTGGAAAGAAAGTAGTATTGGGCGGTGATTTTAGACAGATTCTTCCAGTTATTCCAAAAGCAACGAGACCAATGGTTGTGGGAGCCACTATTAATTTGTCATACCTTTGGAGGAATTGCAAGGTATTAAGGCTCACGAAGAACCTGAGACAACAGAGCTTAGCTTCAAACGAAGATAGACAAACGGTTGATTGGTTCTCAAGATGGATTGCAGACATTGGAGATGGGATTACAGGGTTTGTAAACAATGGTTTGTTTGAGATCGATATTCCACCAAGGTTTATGTTGAAGTGTGGACCTGATCCAATTGCAACTATAGTTGAAAGCATCTTCCCAGCCGCAAAGTATGGAATGCTAGAAGAGTCGCATCTAGAAAGACGAGTGATCCTCTCACCGACTTTAGATGTTGTTGATCAAATTAATCAGTATATGTGTGACATGAACACTGGTGAAGGTCGGGCGTATTTAAGTTGTGACTCTTTGTATAAGGCAGAATCAGATGGTGATAATCTCTCACAAGTACATACTCTTGAATTTTTAAATAGCTTGACATTGTCTGGACTTCTTAATCATTCTTTGACAATAAAGGTTGGTGCACCTGTTATGTTACTGCGGAACATAGACCACTCTCTTGGTCTTTGCAATGGTACGCGCCTCATCGTTACAAGATTGGCGGATCATATTGTTGAAGCAAGAATAGTTAATGGAACGCAGCAAGGAACCAAAGTTCTTATACCACGAATGTCCCTCACCCTTTCTGATACGAGATTGCTGTTCAAGTTCTAGCGTAAACAATTCCCGTTGATGTTAGCATATGCAATGACTATCAACAAAAGTCAGGGTCAAACACTAACTCATGTTGGCTTATTGTTGAAAAAACTAGTCTTTAATCACAGTCAATTGTACGTGGCTTTTTCCAGAGTCACTCATCTTGATGGCCTTAAGGTTTTAGCTCTATACGAGGATGGACAAACTTCCGTTACTACTACTAATGTCGTCTACAAAGAGGTTTTCAACAATGTGTAATTCTAAACAGTTATATTATCTATTCTGCGCGCACCAATATAATAAAATTGTTACATATCTACATATTACGTATATATTCTGTTACAAAAATTTCTATAACTAAATTACTACACATAAAGATAATGAGACCAATTAATTCAATTTCGAAACATCCATACAAACCTTAATTCAACGTCAAAATTTACACTATCGAATATGAAGAAAATTATAATTCATATATTATAACAAATATATTCCGTGCATCGCACGAGTGCAAATACTAGTACATTTTTAATATTAAATGTTATGAGTGAATTCCATTTTTGGTCCTACTGTTATAGGGGCCTTTCTAATTTTAGTTCACCTTAATTTTTTTTGCCACTTTATAACCACTATTATTGAATGTGTTCCACTTTTAGTCCCACCGTTAGTATTTCCATCAAGAGGCTGTGTAATCTAGGGGTATTTTGACATTTCTTCTCATCCAAGACTATGTTTGACTAAAGAAATGAGAACATTAAACCTAAAACCTAAGAAACCTCGTCGGCCCATGTTGGAATGAACGAAACGATGTAGCTTTGGCTTCCCATTCTCGTTGTTCGAAGAGCCATCTTCGAATATCGGAGGAGGAGGACGAAGCGCCTGGATTAAAAGAGAAGAGACAAACATAAAAAGACCAAAATACCCTTTGATTATACGGCCTCTTGACGAAAATATTAACGGTGGACTAAAAGTGGAACATACTCAATAATGATGGTTGTAAAGTGACAAAAAAAAAAATTAAAGTGGACTGAAATTGGAAACACGTCTATAACAGTAGGACCAAAAATGGAATTCACTCTAAATGTTATCTATAAAAGCACCTATTCACAATGATGCAATATTCCCGCAATTAATACTATTGAAAGGAATACATAATGTTGTGAAATGCACCATTCTCAAATCTAAGTTTAAACAAAATGTCGTTTTTGTTTTTTCTCGCATTGGCAAGTAAATAAAATAGGAATAAGGGTCAAATAGGCCATCGAACTACACATCAAATTGCAATTAGGCCATCTAACTCAAAAAAACTACAATCAAGCCCCTGAACAACACAAATTCGAACAATTGAATCCAAAGTAACCTATTGATCTGGTAATTAGATGACGTGGCGGTTACCAATTTTTTTTAAACAAATTATTTTAATAATTCTTAAATAAAAACTATAAAAAAAAAAGAAAAAAAAAAACAAACTGCCGGCTATCCCCTTCCACCTCCTTCGAGACCGGAGACGAAGAGTCGAAGACTGGCTATTCGTCTCCAGGACAGAAACGAGGACCATTTCTTCGTCTCCGATTGGAGACGAAGAGAGATCTTCTTTAAAACAACTCTGCGATCTATTTACTTACAGGTGATTCTAGAATCAAGACCGATTGTCGGCGTGTTTTTTTCGATTTGATCGCGAGTTTTTGATATGTTTTAATTTGTTGTAGTAGTGTCGAGAGTTCTGAAGAATATGGTAATATTGACTGGACTGAAGAATATGGTAATATTGACTGGAACAATATGAGATTTGGTTTCACTCAAACTGATTATATGTAAGTTACAAAGTCCATCGGAGATGGCAATTTTAAACCAGAAAAATCCATCGCTTTGGAAGAACTCAGCCCCGATCGTCGTGATAATTCGCGTCAGCATGTTGAATTATGGACAAGTTGATCTGCCAAAATTTCCATTTCAATCTCAATCCCGACTGGTTTCAATTTTCTTCTTCTGTTTTCTTTTCTCTATCTATATGAATGTGTATCCAATTCAAATTTAAAAAAGGGCTTGTATGAAGGCATGAAAACATTCAGGAGATAAAATGGAAGAATCTTTTTATTCCGCCGAGATCAAAATGCAGTCAATGTTAGCACTTCAGTGGTCATCTTGATTCTTGAATCACCTGAACTAGACGGAGACGAAGAGAGGCTCTGTGGGTGCCAGTGGGTTTTTTTATTAGTTTTTTATTTAAGATTATTAAAATAATTTTTTAAAAAAAAAAAAATTAAATTGGTAACCTCCACCTCACCTAATTACCTGATCAACAAGTTACTTTGGGTTCATTTGTTTGAATTTGCGCTGTTCAGGGACCTGATTGTAGCTTTTTTGAGTTGGATGGCCTAATTGCGTTTTAACGTGTAGTTCGATGGCTTATTTGGCCCTTATTCCAATAAAAATATAATGTCGATTTATGATGATATACAAATTGTAACGTATATATGCATATTACCCCACAATACCAATAAACATGCACATCATTATCTCTCATACATACAGTACGCTAATGTATATAAATATATCATGGACAAGAACACATCCAAAAACTTAAATCATGCATATGATATAAACTAAAATAATCTGCTTCTAATATGCATGTATATACGTGCACACAGGCAAGAAAAACGAGAAGCAGATTATATAAACACAAGCAACCACAATCAACCATAAATAATTAAATCTTTTTAGTTTTTATGCCCAAATTAAACCATAAAGAATAAAGAATAACAAAAAGCCAGAAAAACAATCCTCACGCAATGGACAAGCCACCGCCGGAAACGCGCTTGCCCAACCACGCTGAGGACATCGCCGCAACTGGTGGAACGTCACCGCCGCCCCTTTCTGTGTCAGCCTCTCTCTTCGCCGGAAAAACCGACAGATACGCAACGGTTTCTGGAAAATCCGGAGAGCTCAGATCGGAAGCATAGAAAGAAATTTTCACGTAAACAGATATATACATACACACGGCAACCAGATAAAGAATTAAAAATGAAACCAAATTAATTGACTGCTACAAAAACGAGAGTGCGGAGGGCAAACAAAATCAAGGGTAATTTTAATTTCATGCATTGAATACGCAAATGCAACCCCTAATCAAAATCTTATAAATTGCAGGGCAACAAAAATAGAGCAGCACAGATTTTCATAATTAACATTTATACATTCACATTTGACAGCATTGTACAAGAAAATAATTAGGATTCAAGGAATCTGTACTGTTCACTGAGGATTGATTGAGAGCCTCGTACTGATAACGTGTTAAACGTAAATATTTTCTTCCTTACGTTAAAATATCTATCATGTACCTCTGCTAAGAAAGTAATATTCCATCATCACATTTAACAGTTTCAATCCAAAAGAAAAAACCAGGTTCACCAAGATCCTTAATCTTAAAAGTAGTAGACAATTTAGACAGTAAATTATTCACTAAATTCTGATCACTTCTCATTACAAGTATATCAACCACATAAACCAACAGATACACAGAAGCAGAATCCTGCGAATAGTGAAATAATGGCACATTTGTCGTTGGTGCCTTAAACCCAACTAACAGTAAAAACGTGTGTAGGGTATTAAACCAAGTTCTAGGAGCTTGTTTTAAGAAAGCATTATGAACATGAAGTTGTCTAATAACCCAACAAGAGGATAAAGCCAAAGATAAAAGTAACTTGACAGTAGTGGACTTTACCACTAGACTAAATGCATCAAAGAAATTCTATCCAGGAACTTAATTGAACCCTTTTGCTACTAATAACCTTGTCTTGTGTCTTTAATTGAACCATCAACCTTCAGTGTATTACGAAAGACCCGCTTACACTCAATAACATTCATATCTGATTAAGAATGAACTAGGTACCGTGTCTAATTCTGTAGAAGGGTATTGAACTCTTGATCTATTGCCCGGGCGCTACATGTACAAAGAGGAAGTCAATGGCAGATCTCCTCATCAATAGCGGCGAAGAGGAAGTCAACGACAGTTTGAAGCATTTTGGACTTCAAATCAACTGTGGTAGTCATGAGTTCATGAATTTCCTCCTCTGGTTGTCCATGTAAATTGAACCCGTGTGTCTTCCTTTTACGTGGTGTTTGTGTTGATTCACATGGGGCCACACGTTGCAACAAAACCAAAATTCTTAGATAGATGTTGCTACAACCGTTACGATCCCAAAATTGTCGCACCATCGCCGTACTTGCTAACACGAACGGAATTAAGGAGAACCCTAACTACCTGATACTAGATGAGAACTAAATGAATTGTCGCACCATCGCTACTTGCTATATCGTGCACCACGGCGCACATAGCAATGTGCACCCCACGCCTCCAAAAACAATGTCGTTTTATTAAGTTGCGTGAGGAATTGACGCGTTTATAAAATTCTGTACATTCTGTTATAAAATTCTGTACATTCTATTATATAATTCTGTACATTCGAAACATGAGAAATTTTTTTTTAAAGAGTTAAGAGTTTATGTGTATTATGTGAAGAGTTTATGTGTATTATGTTTAGAGTTTATGTGTATTATGTATTATGTTAGATTATGTGTATTATATTTTCAAAAAAAATATATGTATTTTGTTAGAAAATTCTGTACATTCTATTATACAATTCTCTGCATTCTATTATACAATTATGTACATTCTAAATATGAGAATTTTTTTTTAAGAAGTTAACAACAAACACGCGAAAGGTACAAAACGATGCCGTTTTGAGCTAGAGCGCACAATGCATTGTACGCCCTAGTGCACGGTATAATTTGCGGTGCTGGCCTGCATTGATACCCCTACTAAAAACCAAAATTGGCTGGAAGTAGAATATAAAGTAGAAATGAAATTTAAACTTTAAAGGAACAATAATAAAAAGAAGGAATAAGGTTCAAATTGGCCACTGAACGTAACCTGAAAATGCAATTAGACCAATGAACGAAATAAGGTGCAATTAAGTCACTGAACATTCTAAAAACGTGCAATTAGGTCACTGAACACTCCAAAAACGTGCAATTAAGCCACTGAACACTCTAAAAACGTGCAATTAAGCCACTGAACACTCCAAATGTATGCAATTTCACCAGATAATAGGTTACCTACTTACGTGGCAGGCAACTTAGTTGGCATTTTTAATAATTTTTAATAAATGTTTAAAAAATAAAAAAATTAAAATAAATAAATAAATAAATAAAACGGCGGGGTGGCCACCTTCCCCCTTCTTCGTCTCCAGGGGTGGTCGGCGGCCACCCCGTTGTCTTTTTTTTTTTCTTTTTTTTTTTTTAAATTTGTTTTTTTAAAAATTATTATTAAAATTTATTTTAAAATTATTAAAAATGTAACTCAATTTTCACGTAAGCAGGTAACATGTTAAAATTGATGGTAACCTGCTATTAGGTGAAATTGCATATATTTGGAGTGTTCAGTGGCCTAATTATATATATATTTTTTTTCGTTCAGTAGCCTAATTGCATTTTCAAATTATGCTCTGTGACCAATTTGAACATTATTCCTAAAAGGAACTTATTTATTTATTTTTTTGAAAACAAAAGAACTTATTATTATTTTTTTTTTTTGAAAGGAAAAGAAACCTAATTTGGTTCTTATTCAAATTGTGCAGGAGCAATGGTCTGATTCCGGTGACGAGCCCTAGTCGTCATATACGTCTTTGTCACAATAGACTGTATATTCTCTGCAACTCCGTTTTCTCCCATCGTATGGGGTTTTCACTTCTCCTATGAATCCTCCTATATTGTTTCAGAGAGGGGAGCGAAATGCATAGGGATCGAGGGGCGGAGGAGTTTCGTCCAGGTCGGAGATCGTGGGTGGGCGGGTGGGTAGGAAGCCAATAAACGATGCCCTTAGATAAGCACTTGGAGAAGTCCTCCCTCTCAACCTCAAGGACCTTCAAGGACAAGGGGGCGGTGCTCTCCACCTCCGCTGCTGTTGCCAAATCCAATCAGGAAACTATTGCTTCCAAGAACAAGTGCTCCGACGGTCAGATTCTCCCTGCAAATATCCCATTTTGCAATCCAGTGTTTTGGAAATGATTTGATTTTTAACATTTATTTCTGTTTGAACTGCATTTCTGCTCATACTGTTCAATTATCCTGTATCAGTATGTAGTATGTTCTCTTTCTGCAAAGCGTTTATGTCTGAGATATATTGAGGTTTATGTATCTCAGTATAAATTATAAAACACTATTGTACTTTCCCTGTCATATCATAGGTAAACACTGCTAAATGAATTATCAGGTTATTCTCATCTTCACATTGGATTCCTGGGGTGATGCTAGTCTTATGAGTTCTTGCAGTGTTCGTTCTAGTAGATCGCTTTTCACATAATCTTGGATTACCCCAAGTCATAGGATTACCTCCAGGAAGGTAATGTGAGATTAGCCGTTTAAACTATTTGGTGTTATCTTATGGTCAACAATGCAGTCTTATGTTCTAGCTTTCTTTACAGGAAGGTAGAAAAGTGGCAGATCAGTTGATATGTACAACTTCCACCCCTAAAAAATTTCAATTGCTCATTCACTATTCTGTTGTTTTTTTCCCTATCCAACACTAATAGGTTTTGTTTAGAATTGCTTGTCTTTCTGATCTTATTTTTGGTCCTTCATTTGTTGGTAAATGATGAATACCATGTGGTTCATATGCAATCCTTTTGTTTAACTTGAACAGCCGATATGCTGGAATTTTGACATTATATTTGCTGAAGAATCTGGAACAGACAGTGAAGAGTCTGATGTTAGTGGTTTTGATGGACATGATACATCATGGATTTCATGGTTCTGCAACTTGCGAGGAAATGAATTTTTGTGAAGTTGATGATGAATATATTCAGGATGGTTTCAACCTTTTTGGACTAAGCAGTCAAGTTCCATACTACGAATATGCACTTGACCTCATTCTGGATGTTGAGTCCTCTCATGGTGAGTCTTGTATATAACATAAATTGTTTCTTTGCAGTTTGAGATAATTGGTTAATGAGCATCTGTACATTATGTTTTTTTTTTTTTTTTTTTTTTTTTGTTTTTTTTTTTGTTTTTTTAATTTTATTTTTAACACAAAAGCCATCTCAGAGCTATGTTCCGAGGGTATTTGGGTTCAAGATTCACTAGAGTGAAATGCAGAATGGCAATGTGTAGAAATATCTTGTTTGTGTCAAGAGTGTTCTCTTCTACCTGGCTTCCTCAATGTACAAGTTCTTACAAGTCAGGTACAACATGTAGAAATTACTCTATTGGTGTTTTTTTTTCCTGTTACTATACCTATGAAATATTTTATGGCTTGAGAAATTTAGAAGAGCATTGTGAGTTCACTTCATTTGTTTATATGACTGATCTCAGATCTCTACTCCCCCCACCCCCCTCCCCCCACACCCACCAGCAGCACCACGTCCATAAAGGGTGTGTTTGGTTGGGGACGGTTGCACCCTAGTACCCTACTATGGGTTTTGATACACATTACTATGTTTGTTTATCTACTTTTGGTATCATACTATTAGAATCAACTTCTTTAGTAATTACAAAACCCCATTACCCTTTTACTGCTCTACTTTTGAACAATGAAATCAAAAATAAGGGAGAAAAAAAATAAAAAGATCATTATCCATGCATTAAATATGGAAATTTAATTTATATACGCATATATATGTGTGTGTGTGTGTGTGTGTATATATATATATATATATATATATATATATAAATTAATTAATTAATTATTTATTTGTTTTGATTCTAATTCCAATTTATTACCAAACAAAGCGATTCATTCTAATTAAACTCATTATCATTACCAAGTATTTGATTCCAATGTTTGAACCAAACACAACCAAAACCTTCTTTCTTGTGTTGGGTTAGTTGATTTTTCGGAATTGTGTGTGTTTTTGCTCTATGGCTATAATGCCATAATTGTATTTCCTAGCAATTTTCCAATGGAAGAGGACTTTAATTTTATTTAGTTGACTAAACTTTTGATCCTTATTTTATTTATTATATATATATATATATATATATATATATATATATATATACACACACACACACACACATATTTGAGGCTCTAATTATTAGTAATAAATATATATATTTAAATAGTATTGTTTTTGTTGACGGTAGATATTATGGACTGACTGAGTGGTTTAATAATTACAGTGTTAGAGTTGGTTACCTTCCATCTGTTCCATTCATAGGGAGACTACACGGAAAAGACTATCGTCTTTTCATGTTCTCTCTCTGTTTATCACACATTGGCCGAACAACTCCCCTACGCCGTTCGATTCTCCTTTTTCATCAGCATTGGACGATGGTCGTCGGTGGGGACCGCCGTGGAGCCAAGCGACAGGGACCACCCGCTCGGGGTGTAGGTCGACGTATTTTTTCTCTCTTTTTGTCGTTTCTGAATTTTTTAAGATCGTTATTATCCTTTGTGTTGCGGTGACCGCTTGTCGAGTTGGGGGGGGGGGGGGGGGATTGGTTTCTGGTTTGGACTTGCGTGTGGATTTAGTAGATTTAGGGTTTTTTTAGTAGTTCAGTACAATTTTGTTTATCTTTGGGTGGCCGTCGTCTCTGGGAAATGAGTGTGGGTGCAGGGGGCTGGTGGTGGTGACCGGTCGTTGCTGGGAGAGGGGTCTTTGCGACGCGAGGCTGTTGCTAGTGGTTTCGGGTGCTGGTGGTGGTGACTGGTCGATGTTGGGAGGGGGGGGGGGTGTGAGGGCGGGAGTATGGTGGTGGCTTGGTGTTGCGGGGGGGGGGGGGGGGGGGGGGGTTGGAGGCACGGAGCTGCTGGTGGTAGTTTCTGGCAATTTTCTGGCCGTGTTCATCATTGATTTAATTTTTTTTTTTTTGATTTTTTCCAAAGTTCGCTTTTTATTTCATTCTGGGTAATACTTTTGGTTGTTTCCCTCTCTTTATTTGTTGTTGAATTTGGTCATTTATGTTTGATATAATATTTTGGTTGTGTGCGCTCTTGTGTGTAAATTTGGGCAGTGATGTGTTAAGGTATCTTAACTGTGTAGCTTAATTTGTCTTAGGTTTGTTTGGTGTTCTGCTGTATGGTAGTGAATGTCGGTGTGTAATGTACGCTGGTGCGTGCACTCGTCAGTTCCAATGTGTGCATAATCCTTATTTTTGTTCCGTGTTTTTTTTTGGGATTGTGATTGGTTCTTATTCTCTTGCGTGTTGGTTTGTTGGTGTAGTTAAAAATTCTGTTTATGATTTTGTTTAGGGGTAATGTTTTTGGTTGCTTCCCATTATGCATTTGTTGTTTTATTTGTTCATTTGTGTTGGATGCAATATCTTGTATGTATGCACTCTTGTGTGGGAATGTGGGCAGTGATGTGTTAAGGTGTGTGCACTGCATGGTTGCAAAAATCGCTAGACGCCCTCTAGGCGCCTGGGGACTGCCTAGGGCGCCTAGAGCGATTAATCGGCGCCTAGAGCGCCTAGGCGGGCGCCTAGGTGGCCAACCGCCTAGCGCCTAGGCGCCGATTAATCGGCGCCTAAGCGCGATTTTTGCAACACTGGTGCACTGTGTAGCTCAATTTTCCCTACGTTAGTTTCGTGCTCTGCTGTATGACCGCAGATGTCGGTGTGTAATGTGCGCTGGTGCGTGCACTTGTCACTTCCAATGAGTGCATAATCGTTATTATTTATGTGGATTTTGCCTTTTTTTTTTTATTTTATTTTATTATTTTTTTTTTTTTTAAGAATTGTTGTTGGTTCATTTTCTTTGGCATGTTGGTTTGTTGGTGCAGCTAAGAAATCAAAACGCACCCATTCAAATGTTGGTCAATTGGGAATATTTGATGATGACAGTGACCATAGTTATCTAGGCGACGCCTTGGCGTCCTGTCGGTGGAGACAGGACGCCTGGAGAGCTCGCCTCGCCTGAAAGTGGCGAGGCGAGCTCCGGCGTCGCCTAGGAAACCCTAATTAGCATAGAGTTTAAACATAACTTACATCAATAAACGTCGGACATGGTGTTAGTTTTTGTCTGGTGCAACAGTTGTTTGAGAAATGTAGTCCAAGATTTCTTGATAAACAATATTATTTGTAATATTAGTTAGTTTGATGTGACCATCATCACAAAATTCACAGTCTTAAGGATTCCTAAAAATCTTGAATGGCAGATATGGTAGTTCCAAGAAGTATCCTTTTCCTCTGCCCAACTAAATACTTGTTAAGAAGGCACACTCTCATGAATTGGACTTAACCTGAAGCACTAAAATTTACTTGCCCTCTATAATGACCACCAAGAAGTAACATTTATTCCTGAAACAATAATTTACCGCCGTCCAGCCGCGGAAACCCAACTCTTTTTTTTTTTTTTAAATAAAAAATGGTAGACCTAAAACCCTAATAAGCATAGAGAAGAGAGAAGAAGAACGTCGCCCTCCCGCTCCGTCGTCGTCCCACTGGTCTTTCTTCTTTCTTCTTCATTTCGCAGTAGGCAGTCTTCTTTCTCGCTGACTTGAGAGCATTCTTTGTCTTTGTTTGGATTTATAAACCCAATAAAATTATTACTTTAAGACTGGCAGTGGGTTATTACTTTATGCTGGCAGTGGGGGAAGTGGGCACAGTGCTCACTGCCTGCTACTTTTATATATATATATATATATATATATATATATATATATATATATATTATGGATAGTGGGCAGAGACAGTGCCACTTGTAATATATATATATATATATATATATATATATATATATATATATATATATATATATAGGAGACAAGGCGGTCCGGGGGCGCCGCGACTTAACAGGGCGCCGTGATAACTATTACAGTGACTGTGTCATCGCCTTGTGCGTCCCTTTTCAGGATTCAACAAGCGCCTTTGTGGAATTCCCCCGATTATGAACTCACTGTTGATGAGGTTGATATGTATCCTCGAACGAAGATGAGGGCACAGTCTGCGATATTGGTTAACGCCTTAAAGGACTTGAGCTTTCAACAGAAGTTTAACATTTGAGAGCTTGGGTTTGGGGCTTTGTTGGAGTTCAATGTCGATGGTATTCCATCGCGCCTTTTGCGATAGTTGCTCTATAATTTTGATCCCCAATCAAGGTTATTTGATCTCGGTGGTGGGAGATCGTTGGTGGTTGATGAGGGTTGATGAGGGGGATGTGGAGTTGATATTGGGGTTTCTGCGTGTTCGTGTTGATATGGTTAGACGGTATAGACTTAAGATTAGCAACACTTTGAATCACTGGAGGGGTTTATTTAAGAAGTGGAGGCACAAGGTCACCTTGGCGGAGATTAGTGTGAGGATGGTTGCTGAGGTGGATGGTGGCATTTGGTTTAAGCGTCATTTTCTTATGTTGGTCATGACCACATTAGTTTGTTGTATGTGTTATGACTACTCTAACCAAATGTATTTTCATCACTCTGACAATGTGTCATCTGTGCGCGATTTGAACTGATGCAAGCTAGTGTTGGACACGTTGGTTGAGACACAAACTGCTTGGCGTTCTGGTTGGTATAAGTTCTTTCTTGGATCGACTGAGTTTATTACGATATATTTTGGCTATTCTTTATTTTTTGTGTTTTGTGTGTTTTTTTATTTTTTCCCTTCATATCTTAAAAATTGAACTTGTTTTTATTTCATTTTTTTAGTTGTTTTATGTGGATCGGGTTGTGCACGTTGCTCGTGCGGTTCCCTAGTTATTCATGCTCTTCGTGGGTGGTCATTACCCATACTTCATCAACGCAAGTTTTTAGAGATTCGGGGTGGCGGGTTTGGTCTTGGTGTCATTGAACCCCCTGTGCAGGTTTGTGATGAAGGGGATGAAGGTGATAACGCCCTGCATCCTTGTACATATGCGGTTCAACCTGATTGCTCATTGTCACCTCTGACACGTTGATGAAGTAGGGGTGATGACCACCCACGAAGAGCATGAATATATTGTGGAACGGTGCGAGCCACGTGCACAACCCGATCCACATAAAACAACTGAAAAAAATGAAAATAGAAACAAGTTCAATTGTTAAGATATAATAATGGGAAAAAGTAAAACATCACACAGAAGACAGAGTAAAGAATAGCCAGAATACTGTAATGAATTTAGTCAATCCAAGAAAGAACTTATGTCGACCAGAACGCCAAGCAGCCTTTGTCTCAACCAACGTGTTCACCACTAGCTTACACCAGTTCAAGTCGCGCACAGATGATACATCGTTAAAGTAGTGAAAATACATCTGGTTAGAGTAGCCATAACACATACAACAAACTAATATGGCCATAATCGACATAAGGAAATGAAGCTTAAACCAAATGCCACCATTCACCTCAGCAACCATCCTCACACTAATCTCTTCCGGGGGTGACCCAGTGCCTCACCTTCTTAAATAGACCCATCTAGTGTTTCAAAGTGTTGCTAATCTTAAGTCTATCTCATCTAACCATATAAACACGGAAATCCTAATATCAACTCCACATCCCCCCTCATCAACCACCAACGATTTCCCACCACCGATATCAAATGACCTTGACTCGGGATCAAAATTATAGAGCAACCATCGTAAAAGGTGCGGTGGAATATCATCGACCTTGAACTCCAACAAAGTCCCAAACCCAAGCTCTCGAATATCAGACTTCTGATGAAAGCAAAAGTCCTTAAAGGCGTTAACTAATATCGCAGACTGTGGCCTCATCTGCGTTTGAAGATACATAACAGCCTCCTTAACGGTGAATTCATAATTGGAGACATTCCACAGAGGCTCTTGTTGAAGCTTGGAAAGGAACGCCTGAGGCGGCGAACACAAAGTCACTGTCATCATCAGATTTCTCAAAGGGCCAACATTTGAATAAGTGCACTTTGATTTTTTAACTGCACCAACATGCAAAAGAAAATGAACCAACAACAATTTCAAAAAAGACAAAATCACACAAATAATAACGACACTCATTGGAAGTGATAAGTGCACACACCAGCGCACATTACACACCAACATTCGCGGTCATACAGCAGATCATGAAACTAACGTTGGGTAAATTGAGCTACGTAGTGCTCTCACCTTTAACACATCATTGCCCACAAGAGTGCACACAACCAAGATATTGCATCCAACACAAATGAACAAATAAAACAACAAATGCATAACGGGAAGCAACCCCAAACAAAAATTTTAACTGAACCAACACGCAAGAGAATAAGAACCAACCACAATCCCAAAAAAGCCACATGAAACTAAAATAAAGATTATGCACATATTGAAATTGATGATTGCACGCACCAGCACCCTCGTACATTACACACCGACATTCACCACCATATATCAGAATACCAAACAAACCTAGGACAAATTGAGCTTGCAGGCACCTTAACCCATCACTGCCCAAATTTTCACACAAGAGTTCACATAGCCAAAATATTATATCAACCAGAAATGACCAAATTCAACAACAAATGAAGAGAGGGAAGCAACCAAAAGCATTATCCAGAATGAAATAAAAAACAGACTTTGGAAAAAAGAAATCAAAAATAAATCAATGATGAACACAGTCAGAAAATTACCAGGAACAACCACCAGCTGCCCTGCGCTTCCAAAACCCATCTCCCAGCGACATTGAGCCACCACCACCAGGCCTCCTGCCCTCACACCCCCACCCAACGTCGACCAGTCACCACCATCAGCCCCCGGAACCACCACCAACAGCCCCGCGCCCCCAAAACCCATCTCCTAGCGACGCCAAGCCCCCATCCCCACACCCCCCTTCCACACAACGACCAGTCACCACTCACCACCACCAACCCCCTGCACCCACACTCATCTCCCAGAGATGACGACCATCCAAAATTAAACAAAGCTATACTGAACCACTAAGAAAAAAAATATTAAATCTATTAAACATGCGCGAAAGTTCACCGTCCAAAATAGAAAACACTAACCCCCCTCCCCACGACAAACGGTCACCGCAACACAAAGGATAATAACAATATTAAAAAATTCAGAAACGATAAAAAAAGGGGAAAAAATATCTCGACCTACACCCCGTGTGGGCGGTCCCGGGCGCTTGGCTCCATTGCGGTCCCCATCGATGACTATTGCCCGATGCTAATGAAGAAAGAGAATCGAACGGCGTAGGGGAATTGTTCGACCAATGTGCGATAAAAAGAGAGAATTTCGGGCTCACTAATTAACCCAGGCGCGTGAAATGTAGATCCAGAATTGCGGGACCGCTTGGCTCCATTGCGGTCCCCATCGATGACTATTGCCCGATGCTAATGAAGAAAGAGAATCGAACGGCGTAGGGGAATTGTTCGACCAATGTGCGATAAAAAGAGAGAATTTCGGGCTCACTAATTAACCCAGGCGCGTGAAATGTAGATCCAGAATTTGATATGATTACAGCAAGAGTAAAGTCCCAAAATTACCCCTCCCTAATAATAAAAACACCCGCACGGCATTTAGATCCCCCACAAATATTTAAATCAATCATATCCATCCAACCTCAAAATCCAACAATCCTAAGTAATCCACACGTTTGTATTTTAAGGGATGTTTGTATATGTATGTATGTATGTGTGTGTGTGAGAGAACTGAGAACCATCCAGCGCGTGCCACGTGTCCAGATCAATGAATCAGATATTATTTTAAAAAAACGATCCGGTGGTATTTTCGTAAATAACTCAAACATTGGTGCATGTAAATGTGTTATAATTGCAAGTAGTTGTTGCACATTTGCAAGTAAAAAGTACGGGTAAAATCACTTCCAGTGCAATTACTTTCACCTGTATGTACTTTTGCCTTGTTAACATTCATGCACCTAGGTGCAACTACTTATAACTATAGGTGCACTTAATTTTGATGCTCAATATAAATTTACTTGCACCTGTAATACATTTTACATACACTAAGATGCATTATATGAAACTATTACTTACACTTGTAATACATTTTACTTGCACTTTGATGTTCAATTATTTTCGAAAATGTCACCCATTTTATAAAGGATTCGACCGGGTTTCACAGCAGCTACCCAATATTCAGGGGATCCTTTTTCCCGAACCCATACGTGTTTCCGCGGGTCGTACATTAACTGGTTTATCTGAAAATATGCGTACCCATATCTTTCTCCCACGACGTGCATTTCGTGTCATTGCTCGTTGACCTGCTTCTATTTGGCTAGACGTGATCGAAGCAGGTTCAAGTGCTTGAAGAGCATATTTACCGAAACAAATATGATTACCTCCAGAAGATATCCCCTTCATTCTTCATCTATGTTGTTTACGAAATCTGTTTTGTTTTTTATAAAATTAGTGTTTCTCATTCCTGGACACATGGCGCGTGCTGGATGATTCTTAGTTCTCCCCTGAGTGACCGTTTGCATGAGAGTGCACCCATATGTGTGTGTGTGTGTGTGTGTGTGTGTGTGTGTGCAGAACAAGAGGGAGGGGGAGGAAAATATTTGCTTTATTAGTCGGGCGCTAGACCTAAAATAGTACGTACAAAGCTCGAGATATTGGCTCAAAACCAAGGCCCAAAAATACATAAATAAATAATAAATACTATAGTCCTAAGGAATTTAATAGGGCCCAAAATGGCGGCCTGAAAAATAATAAATAAATAACACAAGCTATAGGACTTATAAATAAAACAGAACTAAATATGTTACTAATCGGACTCGAATCCTGGTATGCTAGCAGGAGGGAGAAGACTCAGACTAGTGGACCAGAAGAGGTTTGGTGAGTTAAGGGGTGCCTTTTTTAAAGGGAGGGAAATGTGCATATTTATATTGTTAAAGGACTCACGGATGGTTGACAAATGGACGGCATCTAGCAGCCTTCATTCTTGGCTACACACGTGTCCTCCCAGTACTTTGCTTCCAGCGCACTCCCATGCATAAGTGAAACTTCCTACCCTTTAGTACTCAAGATCTTGAGTGGCTTGGTGGTTTGGAACTTGTGTTGTTATATTATACTTGAGGTTGTGGGTTGGATATCCCCTAGTAATAATTCTTATAATATTTTGCTCCAAGCTTCATTCTTTCCTTAGCCCAATAAATTTTAATTATTCTTATTGGGCCAACACCTCACTCATAAAGATGGACACCCTGCTTGGATGGTTGGGCCAGACTTTCCCCATAAAATGGCATCCCCAGGTCTCATGTCCCCATCATAAGATCCTCACTTTCTTTGGTTGTCTTTGACGAGCGAAGAAAATATAGACACTCTCGACATTTTATGAGCTTTGACGCTCTCGACTCTTAGTCCGAAAGCTCTTCATCTCTTTTGGACAACTTGGTGTTCGGTTTCTACAGCCTCCCACACATGCTGCTCGTCAGGATGACTTGATCATGCAAGATCAATAGTGTGCAAAAGTCCTCTAGTTCATACAATAAGGGAGGTTTGCACCTGAAAATTAGCATATATCACTACTGAAAATTCTGAAATTTCCAACCACGTGAAGGGGATCTTAAATCAAGTTGAAAGCAAAAAGTGGTCGAAAATAGCAACAAGGATTTTTCCGGATACCAAGGCTTTCGACTTGATTTAAGATCACTTTCAGGTGGTCAGAAATTTCAGAATTTCCAGTAGTGTGTGTATATATATATATATATATATATATATATATATATATATATATATATATATATATATATATATATATATATATAGTGAGAGAGAGAGAGAGAGCGGGAAGGGATCAGGTGGTGCTTCCCGTGCGATTGTACGGGTGGACTCACATTAAGTATTACACTGGCGCACTTTAACTACACAACAGACGCACATTATACACACAAACAAAATATATTCAGAACACAAACTCACGCACCTTAAGCACAAAACTCACGCATCTTAAGTACAAAACTCACGCACCTTAAGCACAAAAACACACGCACCTTAAGTTTTAACAACAACTCACATTAAGTACACATTTACGCACATTAAGTACAAAACTCACGCACCTTAAGCACAAGACTCACGCACTTTAAAGTTTCAACAAGAACTCACATTAAGTACACACTTACGCACATTAAGCACACAACTCACGTACCTTTGGCACAAGACTCACGCACCTTACGTACAAAACTTACGCACATTAAGCACTATACATTCACGCACATTAAGCACAAAACTTACGCACATTAATCACCCGCACATCCGCACGGGAAGCATTCACCCGCACTGGAACTTAAATATATATATATATATATATATATATATATATATATATATATATATATATATATATATTACATGATGTTACCTGTTACCCCTTATGTTCAAGGGGTTATTGCGATTTGCTGGAGCTTCGAGACAATTTATTTTCAAGTAAGGTTCCTACGTCAAATATTTATAAAAAATAATGAAGATTAAAAGACATCACTGTTGACTATTGCGGATCAAATCTATATGGCCGATTTGTTGGTATAAAATACTAAGAAGGAATGGAATTGAAATTAAATGAAAAAGAAATTACAAAAAAAGATTAATTACATTGTTTGGTTAATAAAAAAGAAAATTATTAAAAATATTGATTAATTATTTGGTTGGATTTGAAATTGTAAAAAATGATGAGTATGAAAATCAATATATACACAATAATAATAATAATAATAATAATAATAATAATAATAATAATAATAATAATGAAAAACAAAATATCAAGGATTCAAGGGGAGGAGTGGAAAATGTTTTCCTTATTCTTGAAGAAAATATATTTTAATGGAGAAATTTTTTTCTTAAACCAAACAGAGAAAAATATTATTTTCTTCAAATTTAAAGAATTTTCTTCTATCCAACTAAACATTCCCTAAATGTATAAGATACAAGTTACAAATGAAGGTAAAAGTATAAATACCTAAATAATATAAATAATAACACCTAACGTACTATGAAATACAAAACATGATAAATTTGTTATCATGTTATGTATAACTATATACAAAGGAATACTAATTCCACTATCATCATTATTATTTTCTCTGTCTGATTTTACTTGTCATATTTATTATTATTATTATTATTATTATTATTATTTTCACCCGTGCAATGCACAGAATGAAATTGTTGTAATATATTAAGAATATTTAAATCGATAAAGAGTTAATTTCACCGGAGGTCGCTTATCTTTTCTGACAATTCCAAATTTAATCTTAGACTATAGTTATTAATTATTACGATTTATTCTATGTTATAATTCTTACGTTAATATTCTTACTATTATTATTAACACTTAATTACTTTTAAATATTATTTTTTATCACTTATATTATATTATTATTATTAATAATAATAATATTATTATTATTAGTTTCTTTTCAAGTTTTGTTAGTTGCGGTGGATAGATCTCGAAAAAAATATGCGATTTCAAAAAACCATTTGTCCAAAACGGACAACCGAGTCAAAAGTTATACCTTGCCGAACTTTTGACACATCACAACTTTAACCCAGAATTATTGTACGAATGGGAATTGTATTTTGTTATTATATTGGGCGGGAAGTAAAAATTCCAGGATTTTGTTAATATATATAGTATAGAAGTATAGATGTACAAAGGGAATTGTATTACACTATTTTAAAATTTTAGAATAGAATTTTTACTCAAAATTATTGTACGAATGGGAAAGTAGAAATCAATATATTTTATTGGGAAGAGATATTTATTAGAAATTGGGCGGGAATTTAAATTTCTAGGATTTTGTTATTATATATATGATGGATGGATGATGGATGTACAAAGGGAATTGTATTATACTATTTTAAAATTTTAGAATAGAATTGTTACCCAAAATTATTATAAGAATGGGAAAGTAGAAATCAATATATTTTATTGGGAAGAGAGATTTTTTAGGAATTGGGCGGGAAGTTAAAATTTCAGGATTTTGTTATTATATATAGTATAGATGTACAAAGGGAATTGTATTACACTATTTTAAAATTTTAGAATAGAATTTTTACCCAGAATTATTGTATGAATGGGAAAGTAGAAATTAATATATTTTATTGGGAAGATAGATTTTTTAGGAATTGGGCGGGAAGTTAAATTTCCAGGATTTTGTTATTATATATAGTATAGATAGATGTGGGAATTGTATTACACTATTTTAAAATTTTAAAATAGAATTTTTACCCAGAATTATTGTACGAATGGAAAAGTAGAAAACTAGAAATCAATATATTTTATTGGGAAGATAGATTTTTTAGGAATTGGGTGGGAAGTTAAAATTCCAGGATTTTGTTATTATATATAGTATAGATGTACAAAGGGAATTGTATTACACAATTTTAAAATTTTAGAATAGAATTTTTACCCAGAATTATTGTACGAATGGGAAAGTAGAAATCAATATATTTTATTGGGAAGAGATATTTATTAGGAATTGGGCGGGAATTTAAATTTCCAGGATTTTGTTATTATATGTAGTATAGATAGATAGATAGATAGATAGATAGATGTACAAAGGGAATTGTACTACACTATTTTAAAATTTTAGAATAGAATTTTTGCCCAGAATTATTGTACGAATGTGAAAGTAGAAATCAATATATTTTATTGGGAAAAGATATTTATTAGGAATTGGGCGGGAATTTAAAATTTCAGGATTTTGTTATTATATATAGTATAGATAGATGTACAAAGGGAATTGTATTACACTATTTTAAAATTTTAGAATAGAATTTTTACCCAGAATTATTGTACGAATTGGAAAATAGAAATCAATATATTTTATTGGGAAAAGATATTTATTAGGAATTGGGCGAGAATTTAAAATTCCAGGATTTTGTTATTATATATAGTATAGAAGTATAGATGTACAAAGGGAATTGTATTACACTATTTTAAAATTTTAGAATAGAATTTTTGCCAAGAATTATTGTACGAATGGGAAAGTAGAAATCAATATATTTTATTGGGAAAAGAGATTTTTTAGGAATTGGGCGGGAAGTTAAAATTCCAGGATTTTGTTATTATATATAGTATAGATGTACAAAGGGAATTGTATTACACTATTTTAAAATTTTAGAATAGAATTTTTGCCCAGAATTATTGTACGAATGGGAAAGTAGAAATCAATATATTTTATTGGGAAGAGAGATTTTTTAGGAATTGGGCGGGAAGTTAAAATTCTAGGATTTTTTTTATTATATATAGTATAGATAGATGTACAAAGGGAATTGTATTACACTATTTTAAAATTTTTGAATACAATTTTTACCCAGAATTATTGTACGAATGGGAAAGTAGAAATCAATATATTTTATTGGGAAGAGAGATTTTTTAGGAATTGGGCGGGAAGTTAAAATTCCAGGATTTTGTTATTATATATAGTATAGATGTACAAAGGGAATTGTATTACATTATTTTAAAATTTTAGAATAGAATTTTTGATACGAATATATCCACAGTAGAAGAAGGTGAAAATCAAGAATTGGGAGAAAGAAAAGAAACAACCCATGCTACTAGGCCAAGGAGAAAACGAACGGCATGGATGGCTGATTACATTTGTTAGACTAAGTTTATTCGTAATATGATACATTAGTTTAGTCCTAATACATTATTATATCATATTAATTAGAAATCATAGTCCTAAGCATAATAGGAATAACTTAGTATATAATCACTCTGCATGCTAGGGGGAAAGACATGCGAATTATTATTATCTTTTTCTTCTCTACTATCATCTTCCTTCTCTGAAATCTCTCTCCCTCTCTCTCTCTGATTTTCTCCTCCCCTAATTCCATCTCTGGAGTCTGCATCCACTCAAAGCGGTGCCGGCTTGATACGGGTTCGTATCAAATTTTACCCAGAATTATTGTACGAATGGGAAAGTAGAAATCAATATATTTTATTGAGAAGAGAGATTTTTTAGGAATTGGGCGGGAAGTTAAAATTCCAGGATTTTGTTATCCTTTATATAATAAAGCTATATGGTTTGGAAAATAATTAATGTTACAATTAATACCACAACATCCTTTATTATATATAAAAAAAAAAACACACACACACACACACACAACATTTAAAAAATAAAATAGCTATATATTATATAATCATATAAAAAATATACTTTTGAAAAATAAAATAGCTATATATTATATAATCATATAAAAAATGTGTTCAATTAGAGTTTAAATTTACACATACAAAATTTAAAATTTGCTTTCCAAATGTAATTATCTTAGTTATTATTCGTATTGTGAAAATTATAATATAGATGAAATACAATTAAGAATAAATCAATGTAATTATGTAAATTCTCTCTTATAAGTTTATTTGAATATGCACATAATTAGAGATTATATTAACCATACAAAATTATACTTTTAATTTTAATTTTAATTTTAATTGTAATTTTGTATCCTATAAAAATAATAAATACTTGACCAATGGAAGCTCAAAAATATTATTATATTAAATAATTTAAAATATTTTAGTTTTTCTATTTTTTATTTATATTTATAATAACATAATTTTTTTCCGTGCATTACGCGGGTGAATTACTAGTTATATATAGTATAGATTATTATGTTGGATGCTAGGAGTATAATTTATTGTCCCTTTAGGCTTTAGGTACCAGCCGTCAGACTATGTAACAATTGTTTTTTGGTTAAATAATCTGAGTTTTGATGATAGCTAATCTATAAATTGGATCATGACATGGCATGGCGAAGTCAACATTGGAAACTCATTTTTTAAAAAGAAAATTTAATATGTATGATCTCAGCGTTTGACAATTGAAAAGACTTGGATGTGAAGGCTTTTGGTCTAATTTGTTTAACTTCAGACTTCAGTCTCAGTATGAATTATTATTACATGAATATTTTAGAGAGTATTAATTTGTAATAAAATCCTAGCCATTAAAAAATATTATTTTAAAAATATATAATTTCACCTTATAGAAAAATTATTTTATAAGTAAGTGGGTGACCACTATTAGGACTATGTTATCTATATTAGATTAGGACTATATTATTCGTGTTAGACTAGGATTCTATCTAGTACCTATATAATTGCTCTTTGTACTCTTAGACATTATGATCAAATACAACACAATTATATTCTCATCTGGTATCAGCTTTCAGGTTTTTTCTAATGGAAGGTCTCGGTCTCCCTGATGATGGCTCTGTTCGATCTTCTGAACGGACCGTTACCGAGACTTCACCTATGCCCACCTGGAATAGCCTCTCATCGGCTCATCACTTTGTTTCTTTAAAGCTGACCTCCCGTAATTATCTCTTTTGGCGGACACAGATGCTACCGTTTCTTGAAGGTCAAGGTCTTCTCGGCTTCATCGATGGTAGTCTACAATACCCGGTCACAGCGCCGGCCGCCGCCACCGACGCCGTTGCCTCGACTGCCGACAGTCTCACGGTAGCGAGCGGACTCGTCGCTCGGCAGGTAGCATGGAGGAGACAAGACAAGGCTATCTTGTCCCTCTTAATTTCGTCTCTTTCGGAGGAGACGATGCGGCTCACCGTTGGTCGGTCTACTTCCCGACAACTCTGGCTCACCATCGAACAATCTCTTGCCTCTTCCTCGTGTTCTCGGGCGTTGCGGTTATTCGGTGAATTGCAAGCCCTTCGGCAAAGTGATTCTTCCATCGCAGATTATATTGGTTGTGTACAGTTGTTGGTTGATGATTTGGCTCTTGCCAATCGTGATGTTACGTTAGACGACCAGAACCTATACGTCTTCCGTGGCTTGCGATCTGAGTTTCGTCCGCTTATAGCAACCCTAGCTCGGGGTGCTGCGGTTCCGCTTGCAGAGGTGGCGGATTTCTTAGTGTAACAAGAGTGGATCTGCGCTGCCGATGGAGACGGCGGGGTACCGTCGGTTGCAATGGTCGCTGGCCGAGGCCGTGCGGCCCCCAGCCAAACGGTGGTCGTGGCAACGCGACACAGCAGCACTATCGCAGTCGAGGATTGGGCGGCCGCAGACGTGGTCGCGGGCGTAGCTCGGGCACGGGTCCTCGGTGCCAAATATGCAACAAACAAGGACACGGGGCTCTCTCATGTTGGCATTGTTACTCCACCTCCCGGCTCCTCAGGTGAATGTGGCTGTCTCTGGTGAAAATGGTGATCACACTGGTGCTACGAATCATGCTACACCTGATTCGTCCTTGATGACTTCCGCAACAAGTTATGATGGCCCGGAAACTTTGCGCGTCTGCAGTGGTACATGTTTGCCTATTGTTAATGTTGGTTCTGCTTCTTTAGCCACTAATTCTAGATCATTTACATTGCGTGATGTTTTGCATGTACTTGGTCTCTCTACTTCATTATTATCTGTTCAGCGTTTTGCCAAAGATAATAACGTTTTCTTTGAGTTTCACCCTCTTTGTTTCTTTGTGAAGGACACTTTGACCAAGAAATTCCTTTTTAAAGGGCATGCGTCCGGAGGTCTCTATTCCTGGCCTGCGTCTTCTCCTACTCCAGCTGCTTTTGTTGTTGCGCGCTCGTCCTTCGTTTGGCATATGCGGTTGGGGCATCTGCACTCTCGAATCTTACACAATTTTAGAGTCTTCGTCTATTAGTACATTTAATTCGAAAGATCTTCCCAATGTTTGTTCCTCTTGTCAATTGGGAAAATCATCTCGTTTTCCATTATCTCGTGTTGAAACTACTAGTGCACAACCTTTAGAATTAATATATTATGATATTTGGGGCCCTGTGGCGTTACTTTTTGCGAATGGCTTTAAATATTTTGTGTTGTTTGTGGATGATTACACACGATATATATGGTATTATCTGATGCGTGCCAAATCTGAATTATATGGCATATTTGATAAGTTTTGGTCACTTGTTGAACGTTCTTTTTCTCGCAAGATTATTTCTTTTCAATCTGATTTAGGGGGAGAATATAAGAAGCTTGGTTCCACCCTTTCTTCTCTAGGTATTCGTCACAGGCAGTCTTGTGCGTATACTCATGAACAGAATGGACGGGTGGAGCACAGGCATCGTCATGTTGTTGAGACAGGACTGTCCTTAATGGCTCAAGCATCTGTTCCTTCTCATTTCTGGGACTATGCTTTTGAGACTACTGTCTATCTTATAAATAAAATGCCCACTCGTGTTTGTCGGATGAGTCACCACACTTTCGTTTGCATCTTCTCCCCCATCCTACTCTTACTTGCGAGTATTTGGTTGTTTGTGCTTTCCTGTTTTGCGTCCTTATAATCGAAATAAGCTACAGTTTCGTTCATCTCCTTGTGTCTTTCTGGGTTATCCCCCGTCTTATCGTGACTATCGTTCTTTAGATACTAACACTAACAAGGTTTTTATCTGTCGCCACGTGCGGTTCGATGAGGCTGTGTTTCCTTTTGTGTCTCCTATTGCCTCGCAGGTTCCTGAACCACGGTCCGAACCGTGGGCCACTGCACTAGTTGTGACGAGCCGAAGGAATGATGTCTCGGCCACTCTTGTTGATGGCACTCGGCAGGTTTACGAGCCCGTGTTGGCTCCTGGCCATGATGACGGTGCTAGTCACAAGAAGTCCGCATCGAGTGAGCGGACTCTCTCAGACCAGCAGGTTGAGCAGCGCGGCAGACCGCGCGGGAGTCCTCGGCGATCCACTTCGCCTCCTCGGTCGCATGGCATGAACACTCGTAACTCGGGTCTGCATCAACATGTTGCCTTAACCACTACTTCCACCGTGGTGTCTGAGCCTACCTGTTACTCTCAGGCGGTCAAGTTTCCTGAGTGGCGTGATGCAATGGACGCAGAGTTCAATGCCTTGATTCATAATCATACATGGCGTCTTGTTCCTTCTCAACCAGGTATGAATGTTGTTGGTTGCAAGTGGGTTTTCAAAACCAAACGGAAGGCCGATGGTTCAATAGAACGTCATAAAGCACGGTTAGTGGCCAAGGGTTTTAATCAGGTTGCTGGAGAGGACATTTTTGAGACATTTAGTCTTGTGGTTAAACCCACTACGGTACGTCTTCTCTTATCTTTAGCCGTATCGCGTGTGTGTTCTATTCACCAGTTGGATTTTCACAATGTTTTTTTGAATGGCGAGCTAGCTGAAACTGTTTACATGCGCCAGCCACCTGGTTATGAAGATCAGTCATTACCTGATCATGTGTGTTTGCTTAAAAAATCTCTCTACGGTCTCAAACAGGCTCCGTGTGCATGGTTCACAAGGTTACATGATTTTCTAGTCTCTGTAGGTTTTGCGCCCTCAAAGATTGATGTGTCTCTTTTTATCTATTCTCATGATAATGTTCATCTTTATTTCTTGGTGTATGTTGATGACATTTTGATTATGGGGTCTGACTCAGACCGTGTTACTGCTCTTATTGATAAATTGGCACTTGAGTTTAAAGTTCGTGAGATGGGTGTGCCTTATTTCTTTTTGGGAATTGAAACTGCCCCATTATCTGGTGGTATGCTTTTATCTCAACAACGGTACATGAAGGATATTCTCAAACGTGCTGGCATAGTATACTGTAAGCCAGTGGTCACGCCTTTCTCTGCCGCGAAAACCGCCAACGATGTTGACACTCCCTATGCCAATCCAACACAATACAGAAGTCTTGTTGGTGCTCTCCAATATCTTACGGTAACTCGTCCTGATCTGTCTTATGCTGTTAATCTCTTGTGTCAACATTTGCATACTCCCACAACTACGGACTGGACCTCTCTAAAAAGAGTCCTGCGATATATCAAAGGCACCCTGCATTTTGATTTGCGTATTTCTCGGTCTGCATCGATGGATATTCACGCCTATTCTGACTCAGACTGGGCTGGCGATCTGAATGATCGCAAGTCTACTAGTGGTTTTGCTGTGTTATTGGGGAGTAATCTTATATCTTGAGTCTGCCGGAAGCAACGGACAGTGACTGTAACACCCCGTGTTACGACCCCTAAAACCAATTAATCATTTAATCATTTACCCAAAAGAAAGGACTAAATTCCAATAATTAATTAGGAAAAGGCCTACCATAGTCCATGGGCCCTTATCCTTAAACCCAATCCCCTAGTCCTAGAAGGAATAGAACTAACCCTAATTAGGGACCCTTAAGTATATAAATAGGGGGCATAGGAGGCACCTAGAACCCACACCACAATAATCTCTCACCACACAAGAAGCTCCAAGAATCCCCCCTAGGAGAAATCAAGAAAGAAGGAATCTTAAAGAAAGACCCTTCATAGCCAAGAAAATTAATTAAGGCTAAGAGGTAACCCATGTCTCAACAAAATCTATTTTCCTTGATATAATTATCTTCTTTGGCTTCCTCTCTACACTTGTGTCTTGATGAATCGTTTATGATATTGGTGATATGATCTTGATGATTGTGAGATGATTTTATGTGTAATCTTGATAATCTTGATTATGATAAGAGGTTCTTGATGATTATGTGATATTCTTGATGAATCTTGACGTTTCTTGATGTTAAAAGACGAACTATGATTTTGATGATTAGAGCCCTAGGTCAAATTGGGGATTTCGTATTGTGTTATTCTTGATATATTCGGGTGGGAATTCGCATGTTCGGGTGTTGATTATGCTTAGAAGTCATGATAGGATATGTGCTATATGATTCTTGCTTTTGATCCGTTAATTGTCTACGTGGTGTCATCAATTGCGTTCAAAAGTGTCTAAGCATGGTTTCGGGTTCCACAAAGGATCCCGGGACGTTTATTTTGATAAAGAGTCAGTGGGGGGTAGGGGGACCCGCAACCTACCCGCTGCCCGAAAAGGACGCCGCCGGCAGTGGGCAGCCGGTGGGCAGGCGACTGCCCGCCGGGCACCCGCTGCCCGGAGGCTTGTCGCCGGCGGGTGGTCCTCCACCCACCGGCTACCCGCTGGAATTTGCCCACTTTGGGTCTTCGGCTTCCCCGTTTGATGTTTCCCCGACCCTCGTGGTGTCCCAACGGACTCCGTTTATCGTGCTTAAAGTCTAGTTTGATGTTTTGGGTACCATTCGTAGGATAAATGAGTCTTATATATATCGCATGCTAGTTGAATTGGTATCCCGTTGGCCTAGGTGAAAGAAGTATGAACCTCTTAGGATTATTCCTAGTATGTGGATGACCTCGCATAGGTTTCATTATACGTTTTCTCCCCTTTCCCTATGTGTTAATATGGGTTGCATGTGCTTGCTATGTGTTATGTGTGCATGATACCCCAATTTGGTTGCGATCAAATTGGTTATTCCTGAGCTGCGGTTCAGAAGCTGGCTGCGGTCAGAATTACACTCTCGGGCTGCGGTCCACCGTTTGGTTGCGATCAAACGTTTCACATGAGCTGCGGTTCATATTCCTGGTTGCGGTCAGATGATCACTCTTGGGCTGCGGTTCACCGTTTGGTTGCGATCAAACGTTTTACATGAGTTGCGGTTCATATTCCTGGCTGCGGTCAGATGATCACTCTTGGGCTGCGGTCCACTGTTTGGTTGCGATCAAACATTATGATGAGCTGCGGTTCATCGGTCGGTTGCGATCGACCCCTTCGTATTGCGATGCAAGGCAGGGTGTTGCGGGGCCATGTCAGAGCTATATGCGCTGACCCTCATGTATGGGCATGCGATTGGTCCTGTGGCGCCACCAAAGTATGCTTGTGTGATGAGATAAGAATTGAATGATGACGTGAACGAGATGAAGTGTATTTATGACCATAGGATATATGCTAGTATCTTTATATGCTTGGTTATAACTGTTGAATGTGCTTATCCCTATCTGTCGAGTCTATTCCAGGTTTTAAAACTAGTGTCTCTTAAGTATATATCTTCCTGCTTCAAAATGATTTTCGTATATCTATATATATCTATCTATAATGTATTTCAACGCGTTGGAGTGGGTTACCGACATCTCTCGCTGAACAGATATATTTGGCTTTCAGGCACAGACAAGTAAGATCCCAAGAGCGCGCTAGAAGATCGTGGATTAGATAGATAGTCTTTCCTTTCGGCCTGCGTGCCATAATGATGTATTGAGGATATTAGTTAGTTTAGCCTGTGCATCTGAGCTCTCCAGCTCAGATGTCATAGCACCCCGTACACTTGTGATTAGTATTACTCTGGTTGGGATTTTATGAGCAATTGCCTTTATTATATAAGCTTTAAAAGTTTCAAAATTTCGGGGTGTTACAGTGACGCGTTCTTCAACTGAAGCAGAATACAAGGGTCTGGCTGATGTATCTGTTGAGGTAACATGGCTTGTTTATCTGCTACACGAGATCGGCATCCCACCTGCGTCTCCTCCTCGACTATGGTGTGATAATTTGGGGGCTACATACTTATGTGTTAATCCAGTGTTTCATGCCTGCACGAAGCACATTGAGATTGATTATCATTTTGTTCGCGATAAAGTAGCCAAAAAGGAGTTGGATGTGCAATTTATTTCAACCAAAGATCAACTAGCAGATATCTTCACCAAGTCTCTTTCGTCTATCTGTTTTAATTCTCTCCGTGACAAGCTCAATGTTTTGGCTAGCCAACCTTGTGCTTGAGGGGGAGTATTAGGACTATGTTATCCATATTAGACTAGGACTATATTATTCGTGTTAGAGTAGGATTCTATCTAGTACCTATATATTTGCTCTCTGTACTCTCAGACATTACGATTGAATACAACACAATTATATTCTCATCACCACTACTCTACTCTAGAACATGATACTATCATACCACTCAATTTTTAACGTTAAAATCAATCAGCAATGAATATTAGTTTAAACTATGTTTATGGGTGGAAATTTTGATTTTCAGATACTTTTTTCGGATTCGATTTAGTTTTTCTTTTAAATATATATTTCGATTTTGAAAAAATAAAATCATATATATGGCGCGGCATTGTGGAAGCTAAGCAGGTAATCCTGCACTGGGCAAGGTGCAGTTTCGGGGATGGAAGAACCATCATGATTGGGTGTGATCCATGGCTTGTGACAGAAATTAATCCATATGTAACCACTGCTTTGCATGAGTCTATTAGGGAGGCGCCGGTCAATGCTTTGCTCAGGGAAGATGGAGTAGGATGGGATGTGGCGTGTGTCAATGATATTTTTGATGAACGCGATGCAAACTGTATTCTAAACATCCCGGTAAGTATTCGCAAACCTGCTGATTCATGGGTATGGTTTGGGGATTCGAAGGGGAAATACATGGTTAAATCGTGTTACCGGCTCATTACGGGTGAGTCCATTGATGTTAGGCCATGGAATCTGATATGGAGCTTACAGGTTCCTCCGAAGGTGAGGTTGTTCTGTTGGCAACTGGCTCACTACATTCTGCCTACGAGAGATGCCTTAGCAGCGAAACGAGTGGCATGTCATCTTGCTTGTCATATGTGTGGGGGTGAAGATGAGAGTACGGCACACCTGTTTCGTGATTGTATGCATGCTGCGAATTTGTGGAGATTAATTAATCTGCCTCCTATGTTGCATCAACAAGGGAGTGTTGTGGATTGGTTCTTCCAGTGCCTGGGAAGCTTGAGTGGCGACATGCAATGTTTGTTTGTGATGGTGTGTTAGGGACTTTGGGGGAGTAGGAACGATTGTGTATGGAGGGGAATGCCGTATGATCATGAGGCAGTGCTGCGTAAATCGGTTTCTTACTGGCACAATTGGAGGGCAGTGAATGAGTAGGCAAGTAGTTTGGGGCATGCGAATCCGGTTTCTTGGAAGCCGCCGTTTAGTCTTGGCGAGGCTTCGTGAGTTGGCTGAGGTTGAGCGTGCCCTTATGGCGAGGCTTCTATTGAATCATATGCCATCGTTTAGTCTTGGGCTTACGCAAGAGTTTGGTGGTGGTGTTGTGGATTCCGGTGCTGATATTGCTATGGGAATTAATCAACAAAGTAGTGGTCTTGGTGTGGGTGTTGACCCTCCGGAGCAGGTATTTTGCTTCTTTGTTGGTCGTTCACTTTTTGTGTGCCGTAGGTGATTTCTGTTTGTGTCCTTTTTGTTTTTAATGTGTGCTCAACTCTGGTTGCTTTGTGTGTTTTTGTAATAAGTTTTCATTTCTCTTGTGGGCCATTTGAACTGTGTGCAGGAAGTTTCTCGTGAGCACGTGCAGGTGGTTCGTCCTTTGGGTACGGTTGGGGATGTCCCGGTGGTAGTAGACCGTAGGGATCATGTGCCAGTTGCCTCTCCAGCTGAGGGTTCAGATGAGGGAGCTCCGGGCCATAGAAATGTGGTTGAGGGTGGTGCTGGGCATGTGTTTGATACCCCTGCTGAGGTAAATGGGTGCTTTTGGTTGGTATTTATATTCGTATTCTTTTTTTTTTAATTCTATTTAATCTATTTGCAAATTCATAGCAAGTGGTTCCATGTCGTGATTCTTCCCCAGTCTGTGTTGCCCCGTTGAAGCCTGTTAGGCCGGTTCGACCTGTGCCGGATTCTATCCGTGCAGCGGATCTATATAGTGATGTGCCCTTGCCTTCAGTTGATGTGGTTGACGATGGTGTGTTCAGCAAGTGGGTGTTGGAGTGTGGTAGCGATGCATTGTAAGTATTTGTTTAATTGTTAGTCGTTCGGCAGTTTCCCTGGTGTTGTTTTTTCCCCCTTTTGTTGAGTTATAGTGATGGCTTAGGGATGAGGTGCTGTTTTCTCACGGTGGTTGCGTGGTACGTCGTGGGGATTTACGGTCGTTGGCTCCAGGGTCAGCTGTTAGTGTTGCAATGCTTGATGCTTGGTCTGTAATCTTGAATTGTCGTGAGTTTGGCAAGAGTCCTGGTGCACAATCGCGGGTTTTTGCCACGGCTTCCTCCACTGTAAGTTTGTATGTTAGTGGTCTCTTGTTTTTCTCTCCCGATTTCCTAGATTGTTTTTGCCGGCATTTCACTTTATGGATTTTGTTGTCGGGTTTTCAACTTGATATTGGTGGGCTTGCTCTGGATTCACAGTCCGAGGCCGTGCGTTTGTTTTCTCTTGCTTTATCTGCTCATCTCGCCCTCACCCCTTATAAGCAATGGGGGGGGGGGGAGGTGAATCTGGTGAGCATTTCTGACCACTATCGTCTCTCTTAAATGTGTGTTAGGGGGTAGTTATTAGCAGTGTGCATTGCTTTTTGTGGTTGTGTGCTGCTTGCATTGTTCTTGTGTGCCCTTATAAGCCATGGTGGTAGGGCAATCTTGTTAGTGTGCACTGTTGTTAGTGGTTGTGTTCCTCTTGGGGGGTTTTGTGTTCGTATATAGTTTTGTTCTCGTTTACTTGCTTTTTTTGGGTTATTTGTTGATTATGTCTTGTAAACTATTTTGCAGTTGTTTCTGCCGGTTATGCAAAGCAATCTTTTCTATGTTGTGTGTGTGGACTTTGTGAATGAACGCGTTGACATTATTGATAGTTCTGCTTCGACGGAGGCCACTTCGAAGAAGTATGGTGACACTCCTGATAATATGGTACGTTGTGTTGCTATTCTTTTCTTTTTCTGGGGTTTTTCATTGTGCATTGCTTTTGGGGTGGTAGATGATGATCATTTGTTTTTTTTTTTTTGTAGCAATTATTGTTGTTCGAGTTTTTCAAAGCTGCTGGCCTGGGGTATAAACAGGGTTTATGCCTTCATTTAGTGCCCAAGAGGATGCAGATGAAGTGGTGTGACTCGCGTAACAAAGTTGACAGTGGTGTTTATGCTATGCGCCATATGGAGTCTTATGGTGGTGAAGGGGTGTCGAGATGGGAGTGTGGTCTAGTCAAAGGCGACGTAGTTGGTCTTGAGCGCTTGCGGTTTCAGTACTTGAAGGCGATTTGCGTTGCAGATATCAATGCCAACCGTGCAAGCAATGTGGCAAATGCAGTGCGATATCTTTCCAGAAGAGGGAGTAGGGCCGTAGTGTAGTTATATAGTGTAGTATGGGTTTTAGTATTTTGTGCAGTGTCATGATTTCTGTATTCGTAGTCGTTTTGTTACTGTTTTGACCCTTAAACTCTGTGTATATCTTAGTTGCTGGGTTTTTTTTGGAGTATTAATCTATGGCCTTCAGTTGTTGGTCTTTTTATGTGTTTCTTTGTCTACTGTCATGTTCCCTTCGAGGATTACTTGTGTGCACTGTCTATTTGAATGTGTGCCCTTGTTTGTAGTTTCATCTCGTTGGACTCCCGCTCGTTTTAGTTTGTGTTTTTCTATTATGCAACAGGTGCTCCCTTTTTGGTGTAACTTTTCTTGTGTTTTTTTTTTTTTAACTACGTGTGTAATTTTCCTGGGGTGGTTTTATTTATTATTATTTTTATTTTATTTAACAAAGTGGGTTAGTATTTTTGGATTATGCATATTATGATGTTGAATTAAACTGTATGTTCAAACATGGCTCTTATCTATTGGTAATGTGGCCTGCGAGGATTTGTTTTGTGCACTAGTTAATAATGTGTGTGCCCCTGGTGTGTAGGTTCATCTCTTTGGACTCACGTTGGGTTCGGTCCGTGCTTTTTTATTCTTTCGCAGTCACGGCGTTTTGGGCGTAATATTTTTAGGGTGCAGACTATCGTACTATTTTAAAACTTTGTAATTGCGTATTGGTTTTTTTTTTTTTTTTTTTTTTTTTTTTTTTTTTTTTAAACGGTGTGGTGTTTTCCTAGGGTAATGCATAGTAGGGTGTTGAATACAGGATTTTTGAACAGAAATCTTAGGTTGGAGTCACTAGGTCTGTTAGGGTTTATTGGCTTGGAGTATAGGGGCGGGGGTAGTGGATGTATTTATTTCTTTAGCAATGTGTGTAATTATTATCGGATAATGCGTAATATATTATTGAATAAAACTGCATGTTCTTACAAGAATCTAAGCTAATAGTAATGTGCCCTACCAGGAAATATTTTGTGCACTAGTTAATAAGGTGTGTGCCCACTTTTCTGTAGTTTCAAATCATTGGACCTCTGTTCTTTTCGGTCTTTGTTTTTTTTTTCGTTGGTGGCTTTAGCGGGCAGTTTCGGCTGTCATGGCGCGCTTCTTCGTCACAGTAATGGCATGTGCGTCCATCTTTTCTTTTCTTTGCTTGTGCTTTCTCCCGTGTGCTCTTTAATCGCTTTCCACTCCCTTTGTTCTTTGATACTTGTGGAGGTTTGTGGAGGTTTCACTTGTACAACTGTTGTTGCCTGTGTGCCATAAAATGTCTTCAGTAATTCGTTTTTGTTATTTGTATCATGTTTCTTCTCTTTGGTCTTCAATAATTTACTTTTGTGCTCTAGTATCCAGTCCAACATCTCCTGCATTTCAGATGTGTTTGCCTGTGATAATGCTATGCAAGAGTAAAACTCACTCCATAGTTTAGCTGTTAGTCTCTTCTCTTCTATTTCTGTATTGTCTGGTCCTCCTTGTTGAATGTGGTCGTTGGCCCGGTTGTGTGCACATGCATTCTGTGTCCACCTTGGTATTATGTATTTTGCTGGTATCACTTCTGCATCATCATCCTTTAATACTGCAAACGCATGTTTGCATAATATTCCCACCCTAGTGAATTTCCCACAGGAACATCTCACTGTCTCATTCTCTTTATAATATTGTACTGTGATGCTCTTCTTTTTGCCCTCTTGGATTGTATATAGTACGTGATCAGTTGCTTGTTCCTTGCTAGATATTTTGCATGAGAAACTTCCTTCTAATATCTCTGTTTGGATGTCGTAGAAAATTGTATTGGTGTATAGGGAAGATGCATGCTTCTCAATTTGTAGTGGTGTCTTCATGGGTGGGTAAGATGTTTCGCACTCTGCGACTAATCGTGCTTGGTTGTGCCGCTGCATCTCGATTGCGCTTTCGAACTAGGTGAAGAATTCTAACAATGTTCCATGTGTGTTGATGCAGTCCCCAAATAGTCCATTTTCTGACTCTGATCTGGATGTAGTTCGCATTAGCCCTCCCATGAACACGTCATTGTAGTACGCCTCTATCCAACTTGATCTGATCTCGTACATTTGTTTGAACCACTTGTGCTCTTCGAGGCTGTATTCTGTCATTAATGTGTTCCACTGTATTTCATACTCCTCACATCCCAAGGTTTTGTCCCAGACGATTGCATTTAATTCCTTTCTGAACTTTTCGTCTTTTGCTAATTTCCCACCAACCTTCTACCCCACTTTGGTCATTATGTGCCACATGCAGAATCGGTGCCTGGTTTCTGGAAACACTTGCGGCATTGCTTCCTTCATTGTTGGGTCTTGGTCCGTTATAATACATGGTGTGTGCACCATACATCGTTTAAATGCATCTAGGAGCCACACGTAAGATGCGATGTCTTCCTTTGCTATAAGGCCTGCCGCAAAAGTTACGCGCTTCTTGTGGTTGTCTATCCCGGTGAATGGCACAAATACCAGTTTGTACCTGCACATATTTGTGAGTGTTAGGCCGCTGTGTTGATTTTCCAGTCGTTCAACGTTTTTTATAGGCGGTATTTGCTACATTTTGCCTTGCACAGTAGGGGCACAAGACGTAGTGAATACTGGCACAATATATAGGCTGAGGTGCAAACAGGTTTCAAGTTTCATACTCTCTTTAAACTGGTGTATATTATTTTAATAATTTATAACTAACCTGTTGGTTCGGTACGTTGCATCGATTGACACCATATCTCCGAAGCAGTTGTATTGTGTTTTAGCCGTTTGGTCTGCCCAGAACACCCTGCGTAGCTGGTTTTCCTCGTCGACATCGTACTCAAATGTGAAACTTGGATACAACGCTTGCTTCTTTGCGTACTTGTCTATCACTGCTTGTGCATCTGCTTCATCAAACTTTGCATTTACGTCTCGCTTGCAATTTCTGAACTCTACGCATGTAAGCCCCATATTTGCACCTCCCCCCATCTCATTGAATATCTTGAATGCTGTTGTTGCTCCTATGTTTATTTTTCCACAGTTTGCTATGAATACTTTATGTCCAATATCAAGCTTTCGATTTATCTTTAAGAATGGTCTTGCTATGGGTGAGCATAGGCAATGGTTGTGTCGCTCTTCTAATACGATTAGTTCGTAGTATCCCTCCTTCTGTAACCGAATTCCACATTTTGCCCTACACCCCCACTCGGTTAGACACACGTCGCCGTGTTTGCTTTTTGGCTTTGTTGTCATTATTTGTGTATGTGCTCTCTTGATTTGGTGTGGGTGGGTATCCTTCTCGTGAACATAGCAAATACTTCGATTCAATCTGTCCGTGTCTGTTCTTTTTCGCTGAGGTGCATCTAACATCGAAACCCTACCTCTTGTGCGTACTTTTTGTAAAACTCAACAGCTTGCTCTACGTTCTCAAAATGTTGACCCCTGTAAGGCTTTAATGACTGCTCACATTCTGGGATGGTTTCTTCTGTTATTCCAAGATATATTCCGTGATCGGGCTCAGTTCCCTCATCCGCTGCAATTTCTGTTGCATTTTAAAATGTCAACAGGAGTATGCATTTATGTATGTTGGCAGACAGTGGAACACGGCATATAGAAAGCGTGCACATCTAATAAATCATTATGGCACACAATATACAGAAATATGTGACTGCTCAGCATTCAACCAACCTAGGCTCAATTGCATTACACAGAACCCCACCCCCCTCTCCATTATTCGCTAAATCATATGATCACGGACACGTCTAACCATTGCCCTAGATCCAGGTAGTACTCTACGGTCAGTATTCCATAATAATATTTATTTTTGTGTAATTCGTGGTTCATATTTATTTAGGCCTTATCGTCGATCATGTCGTCCTCATGCACTCTACGGTCTTCCTCATGAATTGCTGCCTCCGCGAATACATAGTCGTCGGCGTTCATGGATGGTCCCTTGCTACTTGTTTCACCGGCGTCCATGGCTGCGCGTAGAACAATTCCTCCCTTCTCGCCCGTACTGCTGCTCTCGGCAATGAACGACGCGAGATTGTAATTAGTCTTTGATTCCCTTCCGTGTTCGAATTCTTGCTCCAATCATATTTTACGTAGATGGATCCTTCTATAATTAAGCATGTTGTCAAATCTCTTCTTTGCCCTCTTTTAATTATTTTGGGCGTTAATTATATTTGTATATGGACAACATCTTAGCCATTCAATCTCTTGGATTGGATGACAATGATTTATCCTCATAGTCCTCTATATATTGTAGTCCTCATGTGAACTCAACCCTATATATATATATATATATATATATATATATATATATATATATATATATATATATATATAATTAGGTTCTGGTGCGGTTAAGGTGCCCAGGTGCAGTTGTGCGATTTAATCTGTGTCATTCATCTCGCTTAAATCAACGTCCAGGATTACCAAACTTTTTAAAAAAAACGCGGTAGTAATTTTGTAATTTTTGCATCTAGGTCAAAATTAAGGTGAGCGGATCTGTGATTAATATGCGTGAGGTTTGTGCGTAAGGTGCGTGAGGTTTGTGAGTAAGGTGCGTGAGGTTTGTGCTTAATGTGCGTGGAGTTGTGCTTGATGTGAGTAGTTGTTAAAACTTAAAGTCTGTGAGTTAATAATTAAAGTGCGTGAGTTTTGTGCTTAATGTGCGTGAGGTTGTGCTTAATGTGCGTGAGTTTTGTACTTAATGTACGTGAGTTTGTGCTTAATGTCAATAGTTGTTGAAACTTAAAGTCTGTGAGTTAATATTTAAAGTGCGTGTGTTTTGTGCTTAATGTGCGTGAGGTTGTGCTTAATGTGTGTGTGTTTTGTACTTAATATGCGTGAGTTTGTGCTTAAGATCTAACACTTAAGGTGCATGTTTCTATCACTTAAGGTGCGTCATTTTTAGCTTATGCTTCTTTCTTCCAGACACGCGTTTTTTTTTTTTAAAAAATTTTCATTGATTTGAGCCGTTGATCTAAATTTGATCAACAGCTCAGATCTAACAACACGGGAAGCTATACCCGCACCTGAACCATTCCCTATATATATATATATATATATATATATATATATATATATATATATATATATATATATATATATATATATATATATATATCACATTTCCCCTTTCTTTTCTCCTAGTTGTTAATATTATTAAATAATAAATATCCAAAATGGTCCATCGATTATGTCATAATTCACAAATTAGTTCTTGACTATCAATTTTACCAATTCAGTCATCAAATTTTTAGCTATTGCTCAATAATTCACAAATCAATCATTTGTTGAGTACCTTATTGAGTAAAAATTGAATAGTTCGTTGATGACCTTATTAAGTAAGAATTGAATAGTTGAGGATCTTATTGAGTAATAGTTGAATAGTTGAGAACTTAATTTGCTAAACTTGATAATCGATGACTTATTTGTGAATTATGCTACATTCGAGGGACTATTTTGGATATTTACTCTATTATTAAATAATATAGATAAATATAATAACTTATACATTATACATATTTTCTTGTACATTTATAAATCCTTTACAAGTGATTATTTTTTCAGAACTAATCCACCATAAGTTGAGTATGGAAGTAAATAACAGGGGTATGAAAATAATAGTATTATTGCTCGGGAGTCGGGACGTTAGGCCGAAAAGAGTACGTACAAAGTTTGAGATCCCTTGAAGCACCTCCTCATCTCATTAATAAAGATGGATACCGCCAGGGGCGGATCCATAAAAATAGTTGAGTGGGGGCGAAATTTCAAATGATAACAAATACGAGCTCATACACTTGACACTTTAACACTACTATGAATAGATGAATCCTCAAAAGTAGATTTTATTTTAAAGAATTTCTCCATAACTAAATTAAAAAAAAATGCATTCATATTTGATAAGTCCCGAAGACACTTAGTTTTAAGGTCTATTAGGGGTGTGATTTTTTTTTTTTTTTTTTGAAAAGACTTTATTTTCAAAAAAAAGGCCAAAGCCAATACAAAAAAATGGACTTAGGCCCCACATGGCCTAAATCCTGCTAACTAATCTACATAAACTAAATAAAACGAGATTACATAACGAGGCCCCCGGGCTCTAACATGCATGCCCCAAGTCCCATACTAGCTATCACTAACCAGAACGCAGACAAGAGTATAAACATCAAGATGTGAAATAAGTAGCCTGTGAAGCTGCTCCGAAAAAGTGCACGCGCAGCCCAACTGCTTCACAGCCCACCATATAGTCCGAAGCTCAAATAGCAAGGAATAGACACCTTGCGTGTCACCATCATAGTACCTCCCTGCCAGTTGCACTATAGCGACTACACACCATAATGCAGCCTAACCGGGCTGCACCACGACTGTAACACCTCCCGTAGCGCTATTGGCTGGCCCGTAAAACAAGACATGCCATACAACAAGATAGATACATAGCTAGCAATGGCACGCAGGCCTAAGTCGAGATACATAGCTAAAGATGGCACGCAGGCCTAAGAAAAAAAGTACAAGGTAAATCACAGGCCATAAAATCAATCAACATAGCACAAGGCAGCCAATAGCAGAACTCCCGATCAGCACCAGTACGAACCAGAACCAACCCTAACGGGATTAGCTACTATGGGCCAGCAGCAAGCCTGGACTACCGCCAACGGATTTGAAAAACACCTACCCGGCCACCGTTCAGCCCGGGCTAGGATGCAATTTTTTACCGCTTGCATCGGCGTTGAGACCTGGTCTGTCCCAAAAAATGCCTGCAAAGGCGAAACCAAAACAGCCCAAGACCAGTTCATGCCTCCGAGGCTAAAGAAACAGCACCTGCAAAAAATAGAAACAAGATAGAACAACCAAGCATCCTGTTCCCCTGACCCAACTATAAATTCTACCTCGGGTGAGTGTTTAAGGTTATAACAGGCTGACGCGAACAAAAAGCAACCCCCCAAATAATAGCCCATCCCCCCGGAGTCCAGAAGGAACGCAGCTACTATTGGCCAGCAGCAAGCCTGACCAGGTCAACGGATTTGACTAGTCCTGCCCGGTGCACCGTTCAGCCCGGACTAGGGTGCCATGTTGTACCGCCAACACCTTACGTTGAGACTCAGTCCTGCAGGCAGGGCCTCATGGCCTCCAAAAACCTCACACACTCTCTGCTTTTTAGCTCACATCCACTCTTTCTTTTACCTCTCCAACTCTCATTTTCCTCTAACTCACTCCATTCCTTTTCACTCCTTTCTTTTCATTCTCCTTTCTTTCCCTTATTCTTTTTTCTTTTCTTTTTCTTTTATCTTTTCTTTCCTTTCTTTTCTTTTCTTTTCTTTTCCTTTCTTTTCTATTTTTATTTCTGGGGGTTTTTGATTTGGGGGTTTTGTGGGTTTTAGGGATTTGGAGGGGTTTAACAAGGGAGTATTCCCTTGAGGTTTTCAAGAAACACTCATGGCTTAGTGGTTAGGGGCTTGGACTTGTAAATAGGAGGTTTAGAGTTCAATTCTTATTTGTAACACTAAGCTCTTTGATGATGGGGCTTTTGTCTTTTTCCTTATTCCGGCTTCTAGTGGTGAGGTTTGGCTAGTTTGCAAGTAGAACCGAATTATGAACTAATCTTTTATTTATAATATTTCCAAGTAATTAAGCTAAGCAAGTAACTCTATCACGAAGGTGATTACAAGAAATTGCCAACCTAACTTAGGCAGAATTCGTCTTCTTGGCTTTCTCCCACGGGATTTGCGTGGTCCTCGTCTTCAGGGCCTTGGTTCCCTTCCTCGAGATCGCCCTCATTCCCGAGGTCGGCTTGAGTGCGGCTCATGACGAATATTTTCCCGGGAGTGCCGTAGTTTCCTTGATGAGTGGTGCCCCCATGTTGTCCCATGGTGGTAGTGCCGTGGCCTTTGGGGTTGGGTGCAAAGGAAGGCCTTGTGTCCTTCTTCTCCGCAGTTGAAGCATCGCAAGGGTTTGCCCATGCAATCCTTGCCTCTATGGCTCTTGTTGCATTTCGGGCAAGGGAAGCCCCTGGTGCTGGCGTCGTTGTTTTCCCGAGGTGGCCTTTGGTTGGTCGGGTTGCCGGGTCTCGTGTTGGTGTCGTTCCTTGTTCTTTTTACTGGTGGCGCCCCTCCTCCGGGGTTCCTCTTCCGCATTTGCTCCTGAACCCCGCGTTGGAGTTGTTGGATTCGGTAGAGATTGGCGGCACTGGAGTAAGCCTCGTTGAGAGTCCGGGGTCTGCTTACCACTAGTGCTTTTCGGGCTTCAAAGTTGAGGCCCGATACGAATCTCTCTATTTTGGTTACCTCGGTGGGGACGAGTTCGGGTGCGAAGCGTGCTAGTTCAAGGAATCGTTTGTGGTATTCCATAACGGTCGCTGTCCCTTGTTTCAGATGGAGAAACTCCTCGTACATGGACGCTCTCACGTGTATCGGGTAGAACCTCTCTCGTAGTCGTGTTTTGAGGTTCTCCCAATTGAACCCCGGTTCTTGTTGATAAGTGGGCCCCTCGTGGATCCACCAGAGATCGGCCTCATGCCCCGAAGTAGAACGAGGCTATCTCTACGCGGTGTCCTTCCGGGCATTCTACTACTCCAAAAATCTTATCAAGAGTCCGGATCCATTCTTCCAGGACCGCGGGATCCTCTTCTCCCGAAAACGTGGGTGGTCGGTGATTCGAAACTTGTCGGGCGACGTCCGAGTTTGCGTTTGACGGAGGCGGTGGGGGCCTGTTGTTGCGAAAGGCCGCGTCACTTAGTGCCTGTGCAACTTGTGTTAGTTGCTGTAGGGTCTGGGTCAAGGGGTTGTCTGTGGCGGGCTCTGGAGTTCTGGATTGCCTTCTGTCCGGTGCCATGCTATCGTCTTTCTGGTCAGCGTTTATAAGAATGTTAAGTTAGAGTTCGACGCCCTTCTGGTGAAGTGATAAGTGGGGGAGGGTTTTAGAATGGGGAAGCGTAAAGTGTAGGGAAGTTATGTGTAGGTTTCACAATCTCACTGCGTGTCCTAAGATTCCTGAATCCTATGCTCCTAGGCACCTAGAGTTCAAGCCTAATGTCCTAAAGTCCGGTCTTTAAGAGTCTTTTCCTATGGTCAAACTTAGGCTCTGATACCAACTGTAACACCCCAGATTTTCAAGATATTTAAAACTTATAAATTAAGGGTGCAATCTCATTAAATCCCAACAGAGTACGAGTGTACGGGGTGTTATGCCACACCTGAGCTAGAGAACTCAGGTGCACAGGCTAACTAACTAATGTCTCAAAGATATGAATGCATAAACGCGGCACGCAGGCCGAAAGGGAAACTAACTACTTCTATGATCCAAGCTCTAGCGCACTCCAGTAACTTAACCTTCTGTGCCTGAAAGCCAAATATATCTGTTCAGCGAGAGATGCTGGTAACCCACTCCAACGTGTTGAAATACATTACATATAGAGGTATATATAGATATACGAAAGCCATTTTGAACATGAAGATATATCCTACGAACTCTAGCTTTTAAAACCGGGAATGACTCGACAGATAAGGCTAGACACAAGCAATAGTTATAACAAGCGTATACAATCTACAACAAGCAAGACAGATAAAGCTGAGCACAATTAATAATCATAACCCAACATAATCAATCCCCAGCATAAATCCCATAGTCCCATCCCTCAAGATACTCATAATCACAACTCATCCATATCTCATCACATAGCACACTTTGTTGGCGCCACAGGACCAATCGCATGCCCATACATGAGGGTCAGCGCATATAGCTCTGACACAGCCCCGCAGCACCCTGCCCCGTCTCACATTACGGAGGAGCCGATCGCAACCGACTGATGGACCTTTGTCCTACATAATATTTATATACCTGACCGGTCTTTACCAGCCTGGTTAACAGTTGGGATGGTTCTCAGCCCATTCAACTGCCCGTATAGTGGACCTTTGTCCTATATAATATTTATATACCTGACCGGTCTCTACCAGCCTGGTTAACAGCCGGTATGGTTCTCAGCCCATCCGACTGCCCGTATAGTGGAACTTAGTCCTATATAATATTTATATACCTGACCGGTCTCTACCAGCCTGGTTAACAGCCGGTATGGTTCTCAGCCCACCCGACTGCCCGTATAGCCCGATTGATCTTAACCAACTCGGGGTTACATGCACACATAACACATAGCAAGTACATGCAACCCACCTTAACACATTGGGAAGGGGGAGAAAACGTTTAACAAAACCTATGCGTGATCCATCACATACTAAGAATAGTCCTAAGGGGTTCATACTGCTTCTACCTAGGTCAACGGGATACCAATTCAACTAGCATGCAATATAATAGACTCATAAACCTACGAACGGTACCCGAAATATCAAACTAGACAAAGGCACGATTAACGGAGTCCGTTGGGACACCACGGGGGACGGGGAAACATCAAACGAGGAAGCCGAGATCCCGAGGGGGATGATTTTCCAGCGGGTAGCCGGCGGGTGGGGGGCCACCCGCCGGTTGCCCGCCGGGCATTACTGTTCCGGGCAGCGGGTCGCCGGCGGGCAGCTGCCCGCCGGCCGGCCGCCCGCTGCCGGAGATGTGTTTTCCGGCCGTGGGTAGGTGGCGGGTCCCCTACCCCCCACTGACTCTTATCACACAATTTCGCCCCGGGAACCATTGTGGAACCCGAAACCATGCTTAGACACTTTACAATGCAATTAACGGATCAAATACGAGGAACGAACGGCACATAACCTATCATGCTTTTCTAAACATAATCAACACCCAAACATGCAATTACCCCACCCGATAACCCAAGAATAACATCATACGATACAACCTAGGGTTCTAATCACTTTTATATCAACAAGAATACGATTCGCCTTCTAATTGCAAGATTCGGTAAGAATAACACATAAGCATCAAGGGCATCATACAATTATCAAGAACAACACATAATCATCAAGAACTCCATATAATCATCAAGAACATCATAATTATCAAGAATCTCCCAATATCAAGATTATCAAGATCCCTCATGGGATCATCACATCAATCATCAATAATAATCATCACAAGTCATTAATACACAATAATATGGGGAAACCCTAAGGGGGAATCATAACTATGAAAATAGGTTTTGTTGAGACATGGGTTACCTCTTAGCCTTTATTTAATTCCTTGGCTATGAAGGGTCTTTCTCTAAGCTTTCTTGCTTTCTTGATTTCTTCTAGGGGATTCTTGGAGCTCTTTGGGGTGGTGGGCGTTTATTGTGGTGGGGGGTTTCTAGGTGCCTCTTAAGTCCCCTATTTATATATTTAGGAGTCCTAGTTAGGAACTAGTATTATGGGCTTGCTAATTCTATTTCTTTTGGGACTAGGGATTGGGTTTAGGGATAAGGGCCCGTGGACTATGGTGGGCCTCCTAATTAATTATTGTGATTTAATTCTTTCTTTTGGATAATTGATTAAATGATTTAATTGATCTTAGGGGTCGTAACACGGGGTGTTACACTCTCCCCCCCTTATGAGGGGCTTCGTCCCCAAAGCCCGGTGTGTTAATCCACTCTTTCACCCCCAGGCATCCCGCATTTTGGCCTCCTGGTTAGGAATGTGGCCCCACGTTTTGCCTTAGCTGGGGTAGACTGGATTTCTGGTGGTGTTGCGATAGAAAGGGTTTAAGGCCTACCTCGGTCTCCTGCTCCTGAGCTGGGTGCCCCGCGAGTGCCCAAGGTGGCCTCGATTGCTGCCACCCTTTGATCTAGTGCGCTTGTCGTACGGATCAGGGATGAGAATCCTTCCTCCATGATTTGGTTTTGTCGGTTGAGCTGCGCGAGTATGCGTTCATGGATTGAGTCCTCGTCTTGTTCCCTTGGATTTCCTCATGATCGTGGTTGCACTGTTGGGTTGGGTTCGTCTTCCTCCTCCTGGTCCTCATGTCCCTCCGAACCTCCGCAGTCTTGCATGGCTCGTTTGAGCTTTTTGTTGGAGATGTCCAGTCGGTTGACCAATTCCCTTCGCTCTTGCTCGGGTTTTTGGCAAATTTCTTCGAGGGTGAGGTAATGTCCCCCTTCGGTGTAGTAGATGTCGTTGCGGCGGAGGTTCTGGGCGTTAAAAACCATGCCATTTGCGGTCTTGACCTCGGTGTGGCTTAGGTCTACCCCCTTTTTCTCCATGATCCAACTTAGGATCATCCCGTAGGGTAGGCTAAGCCGGTTGTTTGACTTGCAGAATTCCATGTGTTTTAACATGAGTGCCGGCAGGTTGAACTTGATTTTATGTTTCAGGAGGTAAGCAAAGGTGCAATCCAAGCTTCCCACATCCTTGCTTTTGTTATTGGTGGGCAAGAGGCTATCGGTTACAATCATAACCAATATCTTTTGCTCCGCCGATAGCCACTTTCGGTTTGGTCGAGTGGCCGAGGTGAACCCGTCCTCCTTCCCGAGTAGGTACCCGAGGTAGTCCTTGTATCCCGTAGTTTGGGTATCAATCCACCCCTTTCGGTCATAGTTAGACACACTCGTGGTGGTCAATTTCAAGAGCTTGGCCAAACGGCCTTCGGAAAGCACAATTTCCTTGCCACGGACCTTGGTGGTGATTTCTACCTTGTCACCCCGTTTGGTGGCTACAAGGTGTTGATAGAACTCCTTCACCAATTCGGGGTACGTATCCCCTTTGATGGTGAGATACGTATCTAAAAGCCTTGATGTTTGAGCATATCAACCAATTCCGGAGAGAACTGGTCGGGTTCAAGTGCTTTACCTCCGATCACAGTGTAATCGGCGTTGCTCCACTCCGGAGTGCGGGTTCCGAGGGGTTTCTTTGGCATCGTGGTGCTTCGGTTGATGGCGACGTTTTCCGGCGATTTCCCGGCGAGGCGGCGGGGGGGCTCCGGCGTGTTTTTCCGGCGAGGTGAACGGCGCTCCGGCGCGTTTTTTCGGCGAGCTTCTAGGCGGCGTGGTTTCTTGTTTTCGAGGGGGACGGCGGCGAGGTGGAGGTTCGGCGTTGGTGCGGTAGGGGTGAGATGGCGGGGTGGCGTCGTTCGGGTGGAGGAGCAGCGGGTCGCCGCTGGGGAGCCTCCGGGTGGCGGGTTGTGGCCGGCTGGGACGGCGGCGCGGCGGTGTGGCGTTGGCGGGTGGTGTTCGGCCGGCGGCGGCGGTCGATCGGCGGTGATGATGGGTGGTTGTTGGTTTCTTTGGGGTGGGGCGGTGAGGTGTGCGAGAAGGAGAAGGGGAAGAGTGGGGAAGAAGAAGGGGAGGAAGAAGAAGAAGGGTTTTTGATTTGGGGGTTTTGTGGGTTTTAGGGATTTGGAGGGGTTTAACAAGAGAGTATTCCCTTGAGGTTTTCAAGAAACACTCATGGCTTAGTGGTTAGGGGGCTTGGACTTGTAAATAGGAGGTTTAGAGTTCAATTCTTATTGGCAACACTAGGTTCTTTGATGATGGGGCTTTTGTCTTTTTCCTTATTCCGGCTTCTAGTGGTGAGGTTTGGCTAGTTTGCAAGTAGAACCGAATTATGAACTAATCTTTTATTTATAATATTTCCAAGTAATTAAGCCAAGCAAGTAACTCTATCACGAAGGTGATTACAAGAAATTGCCAACCTAACCTAGGCAGAATTCGTCTTCTTGGCTTTCTCCCACGGGATTTGCGTGGTCCTCGTCTTCTGGGCCTTGGTTCCCTTCCTCGAGATCGCCCTCATTCCCGAGGTCGGCTTGAGTGCGGCTCATGACGAATATTTTCCCGGGAGTGCCGTAGTTTCCTTGATGAGTGGTGCCCCCATGTTGTCCCATGGTGGTAGTGCGTGGCCTTTGGGGTTGGGTGCAAAGGAAGGCCTTGTGTCCTTCTCCGCAGTTGAAGCATCGCAAGGGTTTGCCCATGTAATCCTTGCCTCTATGGCTCTTGTTGCATTTCGGGCAAGGGAAGCCCCTGGTGCTGGCGTCGTTGTTTTCCCGAGGTGGCCTTTGGTTGGTCGGGTTGCCGGGTCTCGTGTTGGTGTTGTTCCTTGTTCTTTTTACTGGTGGCGCCCCTCCTCCGGGGTTCCTCTTCCGCATTTGCTCCTGAACCCCGCGTTGGAGTTGTTGGATTCGGTAGAGATTGGCGGCACTGGAGTAAGCCTCGTTGAGAGTCCGGGGTCTGCTTACCACTAGTGCTTTTCGGGCTTCAAAGTTGAGGCCCGATACGAATCTCTCTATTTTGGTTACCTCGGTGGGGACGAGTTCGGGTGCGAAGCGTGCTAGTTCAAGGAATCGTTTGTGGTATTCCATAATGGTCGCTGTCCCTTGTTTCAGATGGAGAAACTCCTCGTACATGGACGCTCTCACGTGTGTCGGGTAGAACCTCTCTCGTAGTCGTGTTTTGAGGTTCTCCCAATTGAACCCCGGTTCATGTTGATAAGTGGGCCCCTCGTGGATCCACCAGAGATCGGCCTCGTGCCCCGAAGTAGAACTAGGCTATCTCTACGCGGCGTCCTTCCGGATTCTACTACTCCAAAAATCTTATCAAGAGTCCGGATCCATTCTTCCAGGACCGCGGGATCCTCTTCTCCCGAAAACGTGGGTGGTCGGTGATTCGAAACTTGTCGGGCGACGTCCGAGTTTGCGTTTGACGGAGGCGGTGGGGGCCTGTTGTTGCGAAGGGCCGCGTCACTTAGTGCCTGTGCGACTTGTGTTAGTTGCTGTAGGGTCTGGGTCAAGGGGTTGTCTGTGGCGGGCTCTGGAGTTCTGGATTGCCTTCTGTTCGGTGCCATGCTATCGTCTTTCTGGTCAGCGTTTATAAGAATGTTATGTTAGAGTTCGACGCCCTTCTGGTGAAGTGATAAGTGGGGGAGGGTTTTAGAATGGGGAAGCGTAAAGTGTAGGGAAGTTATGTGTAGGTTTCACAATCTCACTACGTGTCCTAAGATTCCTGAATCCTATGCTCCTAGGCACCTAGAGTTCAAGCCTAATGTCCTAAAGTCCGGTCTTTAAGAGTCTTTTCCTAGGGTCAAACTTAGGCTCTGATACCAACTGTAACACCCCAGATTTTCAAGATATTTAAAACTTATAAATTAAGGGTGCAATCTCATTAAATCCCAACAGAGTACGAGTGTACGGGGTGTTATGCCACACCTGAGCTAGAGAACTCAGGTGCACAGGCTAACTAACTAATGTCCAAAGATATGAATGCATAAACGCGGCACGCAGGCCGAAAGGGAAACTAACTACTTCTATGATCCAAGCTCTAGCGCACTCCAGTGGCTTAACCTTCTGTGCCTGAAAGCCAAATATATCTGTTCAGCGAGAGATGCTGGTAACCCACTCCAACGTGTTGAAATACATTACATATAGAGGTATATATAGATATACGAAAGCCATTTTGAACATGAAGATATATCCTACGAACTCTAACTTTTAAAACCGGGAATGACTCGACAGATAAGGCTAGACACAAGCAACAGTTATAACAAGCGTATACAATCTACAACAAGCAAGACAGATAAAGCTGAGCACAATTAATAATCATAACCCAACATAATCAATCCCCAGCATAAATCCCATAGTCCCATCCCTCAAGATACTCATAATCACAACTCATCCATATCTCATCACATAGCACACTTTGTTGGCGCCACAGGACCAATCGCATGCCCATACATGAGGGTCAGCGCATATAGCTCTGACACGGCCCCGCAGCACCCTGCCCCGTCTCACATTACGGAGGAGCCGATCGCAACCGACTGATGGACTTTTGTCCTACATAATATTTATATACCTAACCGGTCTTTACCAGCCTGGTTAACAGTTGGGATGGTTCTCAGCCCATTCAACTGCCCGTATAGTGGACCTTTGTCCTATATAATATTTATATACCTGACCGGTCTCTACCAGCCTGGTTAACAGCCGGTATGGTTCTCAGCCCATCCGACTGCCCGTATAGTGGAACTTAGTCCTATATAATATTTATATACCTGACCGGTCTCTACCAGCCTGGTTAACAGCCGATATGGTTCTCAGCCCACCCGACTGCCCGTATAGCCCGATTGATCTTAACTAACTCGGGGTTACATGCACACATAACACATAGCAAGTACATGCAACCCACCTTAACACATTGGGAAGGGGGAGAAAACGTTTAACAAAACCTATGCGTGATCCATCACATACTAAGAATAGTCCTAAGGGGTTCATACTGCTTCTACCTAGGTCAACGGGATACCAATTCAACTAGCATGCAATATAATAGACTCATAAACCTACGAACGGTACCCGAAATATCAAACTAGACAAAGGCACGATTAACGGAGTCCGTTGGGACACCACGGGGGACGGGGAAACATCAAACGGGGAAGCCGAGATCCCGAGGGGGATGATTTTCCAGCGGGTAGCCGGCGGGTGGGGGGCCACCCGCCGGCTGCCCGCCGGGCATTACTGTTCCGGGCAGCGGGTCGCCGGCGGGCAGCTGCCCGCCCGCCGGCCGCCCGCTGCCGGAGATGTGTTTTCCGACCGTGGGTAGGTGGCGGGTCCCCTACCCCCCACTGACTCTTATCACACAATTTCGCCCCGGGAACCATTGTGGAACCCGAAACCATGCTTAGACACTTTACAACGCAATTAACGACAACACGTAGACAATTAATGGATCAAATACGAGGAACGAATGGCACATAACCTATCATGCTTTTCTAGACATAATCAACACCCAAACATGCGATTACCCCACCCGATAACCCAAGAATAACATCATACGATACAACCTAGGGTTCTAATCACTTTTATATCAACAAGAATACGATTCGCCTTCTAATTGCAAGATTCGGTAAGAATAACACATAAGCATCAAGGGCATCATACAATTATCAAGAACAACACATAATCATCAAGAACTCCATATAATCATCAAGAACATCATAATTATCAAGAATCTCCCAATATCAAGATTATCAAGATCCCTCATGGGATCATCACATCAATCATCAATAATAATCATCACAAGTCATTAATACACAATAATATGGGGAAACCCTAAGGGGGAATCATAACTATGAAAATAGGTTTTGTTGAGACATGGGTTACCTCTTAGCCTTTATTTAATTCCTTGGCTATGAAGGGTCTTTCTCTAAGCTTTCTTCCTTTCTTGATTTCTTCTAGGGGATTCTTGGAGCTCTTTGCGGTGGTGGGCGTTTATTGTGGTGGGGGGTTTCTAGGTGCCTCTTAAGTCCCCTATTTATATATTTAGGAGTCCTAGTTAGGAACTAGTATTATGGGCTTGCTAATTCTATTTCTTTTGGGACTAGGGATTGGGTTTAGGGATAAGGGCCCGTGGACTATGGTGGGCCTCCTAATTAATTATTGTGATTTAATTCTTTCTTTTGGGTAATTGATTAAATGATTTAATTGATCTTATGGGTCGTAACACGGGGTGTTACAGTGCTCCCCCTGCCCAGACCACGCAACCCCATAGCAAAAACCACCCTCCTGGTTGCGCACCACGGCTGCAGCCCCCCACCCACTGCCGAAGACAGAGATAGATTAATCTTTAACGCACCGGCAGCAGGAGGACACCACCTGACCGTCCTAACAACACGCCTCGGCACATGTGCCTCCAAGTATGCCACAATAGTCCTCCAATTAGAGGGCAGGATATGCTGCGTGGGCCACCGACTAAACAGACATTCCGCCACCCCCTTTGCCACCCCACGCATCACTCGTGCAACACTGGGCGTGTCTCGGCCATACATACACCCATTACGGTGCTTCCATAGCTCCCACAATACCAGATACGGCAACCTACAAACAACAAAAGACAAAAGAGGGTTACGCGCCCCCCGCCGACCCCATCCCACAATCAAAGTCCTAAGACTCCGATGTCGCGAATAGAGGCCGAGGGACGCCAAAACATATCTCCAGACAGCTTTTGCTGTTTCCCCAGAATAAAAAATATGATCAATAGACTCAGGGGCCGGGGCCGGACAACACCGACATCTCGAGACGATCACATGACCGAAACGAGCGAGGATGTCATCCGTGGGAAGCCGCCCTCGGAACACTCTCCAAGCCAGGAAGGACACCTTAAAAGGAAGGTGCTTGCGCCAACACTTAGCTAAAAAAGGGTCTGGTGCAGTGGGCAGTGCAGGCCTAAGAAAGGCCTTGGCAGAGGAATAAGAAAACATACCGTCGGACGCCACGGTCCAGAGTGGGATATCACGCGGGCCCTGCCCTATTCGGGACAAATCCGCAGTAATCCCTACATACGCCAAGTCATCGTGGTCAGCCAGATCAAGCTCACCATCCCGCACATAATCTAGGAGCAACTCCTGGGAGTAAGAAACCCCCCGGTGTGGATAAAGTCTGCCGAGCGAGCCCAGACCTGACCAGTTGTCCCACCAGAAATTTACCCGGCCTTGGAACAACCGCCAAGTCAGAACCCTCTCAACCTCATCACGTACTGCCAACATCCGCCTCCAGGTGTGCGAATCAGTACTCCGGACTAACTTAGCAACCGGGTGAACCCGACTGCAGTATTTAGCCCTCATAAAATCCGACCAAAGCGTGTGTTCTGTCCGGAAATTCCACCATAATTTAGCACTGGCCGCCCTCACCATCAAATCCAAGTCCAAGAACCCCACCCCCCCTCCTTTTTAGGACGAGAGAGAGTTTTCCAAGAACTCCAATGATACCGGGCGCCCCCTGACTGTTTCCAGAAGAAACTAGCATAGCATCTCTCCAAGTCCCGTATGACTTGCTTAGGCGGTGCACAGGCCGAGAATAGGTGCAACGGCATGGCCTGCAAGACTGAGGATATCAAAATTGCCTTCCCGCTAGGGGTGGAAATGGGCCAGGCCAAGCCAGGCTTTTAAAAATTAGGCACGGGCCTGTTAGGAAAAGGTAAAGCCTAGGCCTGGGCCTGGGCCTGTATGTAGGCTTTTTTTTTAGGCTCAAGCCTGGGCCTGCAGTAGGCCTGGCCTGGCCTGAAGCCTTTTTAAAAGCCTATTTACTAAATAGGCTTTTAAAAAGGCTTCAATGTAGGTTCTAAATAGGCTTTGAGAGTATTTAAATAGGCTCAAAGCCTATTTAAAGCCTACATTTTAAAGACTTTTAATATACACCTGTAAAAAATAATAATATTATTAAATTACAATCAACCAATAATCATAAACTACAAAACCAAGTTCATATTTTATAATAAAATGTCCAACAACACAAGTTTAATAAGTAGGGGTTCATAATACAAAATCATACAAGTTTGATAACTTCAAGTCTACAAGTCCATAATACAAAAGTCCACAAATTCACAAGTTTAACAACAACATAAATCATAAGTCCACAATACATACATGAAACATTAAACATAATAACAACAATAGTATTCAAACATAAAATTAAACAAGTCATGGCTTCAACATAATCTCCTCTTGTCCAGAATTCCCCTACACAATGAAAAAATTGAGAATATTAAAGTAACAAATAGTAATATAAAATAATATAAAATATTAAAGTAATAAGTAGATTCTTACCTTTTGTTTTTTCTTCAGCCCATATTTGTTACGAAGCCAATCCCCACCACAAATAAGAGCTTCAATAGATTCCTCATTTAAGCTAGCACGATATTCATCAATGACTCTTCCCCCAGCACTAAATGTAGATTCAGATGCCACACTTGAAATAGGAACAGCTAGTATATCACAAGCCAGCTTTGATAAAATTTTAAACTTTGGGCTATTATTTTTCCACCACGCCAAGGCACAAAAGGATGAAGTAGAAGAAGGAATAAAAAGATTTTCCTCAAGATAAGTCTCCAACTCTGATTTCGTAAGAGGAATTGATTGACTTTGGTAAACCATACTCAATATTTCTTGCATCCCTTTATCCATTTGTTGTCCACCATCAACCAAAGTGTTGCTTTCAACATTGACTTCACTATGTCCACTAGTAGAAGAAGCATCTTGACTATACAAGTTCACATAATCAAGATATAAATCTTCTAATGCCTTTTTCACCTTCTCCACATTCTTTTCAGCATCACTTGGTGTTTTATACAATAAGGGAAAAGTTATCTTAATACCATTCAATTTCATCCTTGGATCTAAAACGCATGCAATAGACATTAACAAATTACACTCCCCCCAATATTTGTCAAGTTTTGCTTTCATAGGTATTGCCATATCACTCATAAACATGTCAAAACACTCAGCTGCATTATCAATAACCTTTTTCACCCTTTGAATTTCAGCTAGGTACAAGTTAGAAGTAGGGTAATCACTACCTGAGATGACATGAGTGGCATCATTAAAAACCTCCAAAAGTTTACAAACCTTCTCAATCTTGTCCCAATCCTCAAATGATGGTGCATACTTATAATGTGGCTCTTTTTCATTGTAATCTGAAAATGCATGTTTAAATTTACTTGCAGTAGACAACATCAAGAATGTGGAGTTCCATCTTGTTGGACAATCAAGAATAAGTTTCCTTTCTTTCAATCCTTTTAATTCAACAACTTCATGGAATGACTTTAGCCTTGCATCTGAAGAATTTATAAATTTCACACTTTCACGAACATTGAGAATGATATCTTTAATAGTGTTAAGGCCATCTTGCACCAACAAATTCAGAATGTGAGCACAACACCTAACATGAAAAAGTTGCCCCCCAAGTACTAACTTACTGCTCAATGACATGTTTTCTTTCAAACTTCTAACACAAGAGTCATTGTAAGATGCATTGTCAACAGTTACTGAGAATATTTTATTCTCAATGCCCCATCCTCTCAAACACTTGAAAATAGCATTTGCTATATCTGTTCCCCGTCGAGGAGGAGGCACTTTGACAAAATTCAAAACTCTCTTCTGAAGGTTCCAACTTGCATCAACAAAACGACCTGTCACAACCATGTACTCAACTACTTGGTGACTTGACTTCCACATGTCTGTTGTAATGCTAACCTTACTCACATTATTCAAAATCTTTTTCAAAGTATTCTTTTCAGCTTCATACAATTGCAAACAATCACTTCTTGCTGTTTTACGACTGACTCTTCTAAAATTTGGATTTGCATATTCAAAACCCCACATGAACATGTCATCCTCTACGATGCTAAATGGTCGCTCATGCACCATGATTCCACTAGCAATAATCTCTCTCATCTTTTCATTGGAGTATTTAGCATTAGGAACAATAAAAGGATTACCACCAGATTCACTAGGCGGACAAAATTGTATCGTTGTTTGCTTATTTTCTCGAGAGATATGCAACTTGCGCTGCAAGCAAATCTCTGAGTGCCTCTTAAGATGGCTAGTGCTTCCACCCTTTCCACCAGTAGAGTATTTTTCCTTACAATACAAACACACTGCTTTCTTTGTACCATTAGCAAGTACAATTTCATCAAAATCCTTCCATACCTGAGATGTTCTTTTCCGCTTTTTTGTTAAGATTGAATCATTCTCAACCCTATTGACTTCTTCAGAATTGTTACTTTCAATTGGTTGACTTGAAGAAATTGATGGAGTTGTAGTTGTAACTTGCACATTAACTTCTTCAGGAGTAGATTAATTTGTATTGTTACTTGCCATCCTATATAATTTTATAAATATTTAACCATCAACAATACACACATAAACAACTAGTTAAGGAATAAACAACTAAACTAATACATTCTTATTTTATTACTGTAATCACTAATCAGCAACTGTAATTAGCTTAGCTTAGCAACTGTAATTAGCTTATTTTATTAGCAATTATAAGAACAGTAATTAGCTTAGCTTAGATTCCTAATTAGCTTCCTAATTAGCTTACTGCCTTACTGTTATTACTTAGCTTCCTAATTAGCTTAGCTTAATAGCAATTAGCAACTAAGATAGGAAGCTTAGCTTAATAGCAATTAGCAACTAAGAACAATAATCAATGTATTAATTAGCTTATTGGTATAGTTAGCAATTAGCAACTAAGAACAGTAAAGAAATGATTTCCTAATATAAGTTTAACACATACTCAAAGTACAATTCATGGGAATAAAGTATGTCGTAGGTAAATGGCCCAACACATATTATATTATAGTTCAATTCATGTGAAGACAGTGACTTTCTGGATCGGAATAGAACAATCTTATTGCAAAATTAATAAATAACACTACTTGGTATGCATTATTATTACAACTAAGAACAATTAGGCAAATTGGCAGAGATCTTTTTCAGAAAATAGAGAAATCTAAGGCTTCTTAGGCTTCTTAGCCAACAACACAAAGTAAATCACTGCCAACACAGAGAAATCTAAGGCTTCTTAACCATCAATACACACATAAACAACTAGTTAAGGATAAGGGAAGAAGGAAGAAGACACTGCCAATTCTGAGTCGCAGTAAATCACTAACCTCACCGGAGTCGCTGCAAATTCTGAGTCGCGTCGCCGTTTCCGTTTCGCCTGAGTGGCTGCGTACCTACGTCCGTTGTCCTCGCCGACTTGCCGGGATGTGCAGTAACTCGCCTCGCCGGAGTCGCCGGGATGCAGGGATGCACCGTAAATCGCCTCGCCGACTCGCTGTTTTTGTAGAACCGGTAAATCGCAATTCACAAATGTCTGATGTCTCGAGTCTCGACTAAGTGTTTGACTAGGGTCTAGGGTTATACAACTATACTTATGTTTATATAGTGGGCTATATTATAAATATAAAAAGATAATAGTTATAATATGTAATATATATAATAATTAGATATATATAATATATATTTTATATATATTTTTATATAAACAGGCCAGGCCTGCAGGCTCGCAGGCCAGGCTTTTATATATAGGCCTGAGCCTATTTAACTAAATAGGCTCTTAAATAGGCTTGAGCCTGGCCTTTTTATTAAACAGGCCAAGCCAAGCCAGGCCTTAAATAGGCCAGGCCATAGGCCCCTACGTAGGGGCCTGGCCCATTCCCACCCCTACTTCCCGTCCTTTGAGAGCAGTCGGCGCTGCCAACTCAAACATCTGGCCTTCACTTTATCCACCATCGAGGCAAAGTAAATACATTTCTTACGGCCAATATACACTGGGCAACCCAAATAAGTAAATGGGAACTGATTATGCACACAACCTGTTGCCCTGCGAATCTGTTCAATCTCATAGGCCGGAGTACGAGGGTGCATGTAAAAAGCACTCTTCTGAAAGCTCACCAACTGTCCCGAAATCTCCTCGTACTCCTTTAACGCACCAATTACCTCCTGAATAGCTCCCAACCTGGCCGTACTAAAAATAATCACATCATCCGCATAGGCCAGGTGGTGAATATGTGGTGTCCCTGGCGGCTGTGTAAACCGGGGCACCGCAGTGCCATCATAAACCCGCGCAAGGTAAACTGACAGGACTTCAGCTGCAATCACAAACAAAGTCGGGGACAATGGATCCCCCTGCCTGAGCCCCCGTGTAGATGTAAAGAAGCCTTCTTTGACTCCGTTTACAATCACTGAATACCACACGTTAGACACAGCCCGAAACACCATATCTATCCAGACCTCGCTGAAACCCAAACGGCGCATCACCGAAGTCAGGAAAAACCACGATACCCGGTCATATGCCTTAGCCATGTCTAACTTAAGCACTATGTCCCGGTTCTGTAAGCTCAACCCATGGCACATCTCGGCCACCAAAAGCACATTATCAATAATAGACCGACCAGCTACAAACCCACTCTGCTGCGGCAACAATACCCGGGGCAGGACTGTAGCCATCCGAACTACCATGAGCTTCGTGATAAGCTTACTACTGAAGTTGCACAAACTGATAGGCCTGTAATCTGCGAACGTTTCTGGACTCGGCTTCTTCGGCAAAAGGACGATGGATGTGTGCGTGATAGCCCTGGTGAATTCCCGTCCCGCAAAGTAACTCCGAACCATACTGAAAGCATCATCCTGAATAATATCCCAACAGGCCTTATAAAAAGCCCCCGAGAAACCATCCGGCCCTGCTGCACTCGTAGAGTTCATTTGCATTACCACCGCTTTCACCTCCTCCACCTCAGGCACGGCCGTTAAAAGCTCATTATCCTCTTCAGTAACCAAGCGTGGGACACAATCCAACCTAGCCAGATCAAAACCCCCAATCTCTGCGGTGAACATATGCTCAAAGAAAGAGACTGCCTGATTAGCAATCCCTTGCCTATCTTCCAACCACACGTCGTCACCATCCTTAACCCTGTGTATATATAGCTTACGCCTGCGTGCCTTAACAACAGAGTGAAAGAACCGGGAGTTTCTGTCCCCATCCTGAACCTCGGTGATACGCGCCTTCTGCTGCCAAAATTCTTCCTCAATTGCAATCTGTTTTTGTAACAAAGCAACACCCTTTTTATATTCAACCAACGCAATTTCATCATCCGGGTGTTGCTGTAAGGCAGCTTCAAGGGTCTGAACACTATCCTCATATTCATGGAGCTTCACAAAGATATCCCCAAGCACAGTCTTGCTCCACCTGCTCAGAACCTTACCCAATCTATTCAACTTGGTGGCGATTACAAACATAGGGGCCCCCTCAACAGGAACCCGCCAGCTATCACGCACCACCCTTAGAAAATCTTCGTGCTTAATCCACACGTTCAGGAAAACAAAATGCTTCGGTACCACCTGCATACTCAGTAAATCACAAGACATTAAAAGAGAAGTGTGGTCAGACGTGGACTTTGATAAATGCCGTACGGATGTCATGAAAACCGATTCCCACACCGAGGTGTAAAGGAACCGGTCCAAACGCATCCATATAGCCGCGTCCTTACGCCGCCCATTCCACCAGGTGAAACGGGAACCGTAATAAGCTGCATCAATCAAGTCACACGCACTGACACACTCCTGAAAATCAGTAGTCTTCCGATGTGAGTACGGAAGCCCACCTTTTTTCTCGTCCACACTTAGCAAGCAATTAAAATCACCCGCCACCGACCAAGGAACTCCCCGGGAATCATAGAAAATATAGCTTTCAGCTCAGCCCACAACGGGTCCCGAAGACGTTCCTTGGTTTTGGCATAAACAAATGAGAGCCAGAAAGGCGTGAGAACCGTAGAATGTACACAAGAAATCGTGACGCACTGCTCAGTCTGACTCTCGAATGTTACTGCCAAATTATTATTCCAAAAAATCCAAATTTTATTATTATCAGAAGCAAATACATTATCAAAATTAAAGCGAATTCTGAAAAACTCAAGCCAATCAGACGAGCTAAAAGGCTCGAGCAGACATAATACAAAAGGTGAATGCATTCTCAGCAATACACGGATCCTGCGCGCAGACCCCTGGGAGGAAACCCCCCTCACATTCCAGACGAGTAGTTTCATATGGATAAAACAACCGGATCCGGACGAGAGGGGTCCCCCCCTTTTCTGGTGTGACTTAGCCGACGTCTTGGCCGGGCCAACGCCTTCTATCCGGCCGTCAGAATCTGACCCCGATTCCGGGGCCCACTCCTCAGGCTCGTGACCCGGCACCGGCACGTCTGAATCTGACCACGCCCTGTCCCTCTCCCTTCTCGGCCCCCAGAGAGCCTTAGGAGAAGAGTCTGGTGTCTGGGACAGCCAGAGAGTATCACTCGGGAGGGCACAGGGCGGTGTCCCCAACTCAAGGGGACCATAGAAACCAGGATGCGAAGTAGGAGTAAAAGAGAAAGATACCTGGTGCGGGCTTTGCAGATCCGCCCACATTCCTGAAGAGCTAACATCCTCAGTAACCTCCGGGATAGTGGACAAGTAACCAGGAGACTGGCCATTCCCTATCCCGGGTGATGCAATCGGGGTAGTTGGCGAATCACCACCACCCGATGACTCCACAACAGCCTCCTCAAAGGCTAAACTCTCATCATGGAGCACAGCAAACCCATTACTAACCGGTACCGGGGTAACCCGGCTAGGTGGTAGGGCCCGCCATACTTTATTACTTGTACCAGCACTTGGCCCCTGACTAATGTCAACCATCGGGGCCTTACCTTTTAACTGTTTTTCTTTATTACTTTGCTTTTTTCTCTGAGTAGCAGTCATGTCCCGCTGGTCCAACACAGTAGCTGATCCCCGGTCCTGGCCGCCCCCCTTAGGGGGTGGGCCAGCATCAGCCATTGACGCTGGCATTTGTGATGCCGTAGTGCGTGGAGAACGTGCCCCACCACCAAAGACTCGACAACTGCTAGCCACATGACCTTGCTTTCTGCAATTTAAACAATACGGGGGGACACGCTCATACTCAATCATTTGCCAAAACCCCACGGCCTCCTGATCGGGGCGCGCAGTCCCTAATCGGATAAACATCTTGCGGCATAGGGGTTTCAACAAATCAATCTCAACTTTCACCCTAGCCACATTAGGCCGGGTGAACTTAGCCGTAGGCGTGTCCACCTGTAAAAACTTGCCAATAGGTTTGACAATTTGTTTAAGACAAGGTTCTGAGAAGCAATTGGCCTTAAGATTAGGCAGTAGCACCCACACCGGGGCCAAGGACGTCTCAAACCTCGTGTCAAAGTCCATTGTCCACCTAAAGAGCCTCATCGGGCACTTCCCGTTAAAGAGAATCTGACCCTTGACTAGCGTGTTAATGCAATCTTCCGGGTTAGAAAATGCGAGAGACACGTGTCATGGGTCCACTAAGCCAACACTCACCGTTCCTTTCAACTTCAAATGTTTGGCAAAGTGTTCTCTTATAACGGAAAGTACGGGCCTGCCATACGAAAATTTTCCAATAAGTAGGGTTTCCCCTATTTTATTCATCTGTTGCACCTCCGTATCCTCAAAGGTGATGCAGGCCTCCCCTTCATAAGATTCAACCATTTTATCCGGGATAAAAAGTCCCGGGGCATGGCCCGCATTAACACCTTGAGCTGGCAGATCCGTAGAAGCAAAAAGACTAGCAAAGGAAGGAAGCGTACATGAGCTCACAGCCAATGCAGAGCTACCTACCTGGGCCGTAGTTTCCAAGCATGATGCCTCCATTGGGGTGGCATTCTTAGCGTGAATAGCAGCGAGCCGTGTCCAAGCATTGGACACGGTAGAACCCGAGACATGCAAACCACCTACAGTGGTGTCATGTCTCAGGTTAGGGATGTTATTGGGGGTTGGCATTGTGTTTTGCTTGCCCCCAATAGCATCCCCTTGTGGAACATTCAAAGGCATGGACAAAACTCTAAGTGTGGTTGATGTACTCGAATTAACATCTTCATGGGACCTATGACCAGCATTGTCTAAAGTGACTAGCCGATTAGGATCACCCCCATGAGCCCTATGACCAGCTTGCCCGAGTTGGGCTTGCCGATTAGGGTGCATAACTGATGCCTCTTGTACATTCCCCACACTTAGATTGAAACCAAAAGAAAGGGGAGCACAAACATTACCTGTTGCCGTATGGTTAACCTCCGGCAAAGAAGCCTTTGTAGAACCGGTAAGCAATGCTCCATCTTCTTGAGTCTCTCGGCCAGCCCCACCATTTTCCGTAACACTGTTTCGGCCCTCCTTGCCCAATGGCTCGGAGTGCACAATTGTGCTATAGGCCAATGTGGGTGTGTCCTGACCAACCTATTTAATGGCCTCATTTGCACAAGGTTCTGTAGCTTGATCAAGATCCAAGCTGTTAAGAAGTGTCATGGGGTCTAATGTTGGCATGTGGTCGAATGTTGAGCTCAATTGTCGTCCATAGACCATGCCAACATTAGGCACCAAACCCAGCTTACTGTCTATCAAAAAGGGGCATTTCCACCCAAAAATCAAACAAAGATTATGTGATAGACAATTGGGATTGGGCAAGGTCTCGGTACAACCCACCGAAGCCTTGCTTCCCCCTCCATAACGACCAAAAGAAACCGGACTCAAAGCATGCAATCCGTCAGCATGTGTTATAGATTGCATGCCAAAAGATTCCACACTTTGTGTCCTCTCTCCATTCGGCTTGTCAGGCCTCGAACTAGCAACGCAAAGACCACATATATTACTGCCAACACCATGAGGTTGGCTTATTGAGCCGAGACTAGTACCAAAACCACATGAGGCTGCCATGACTACACCACCCTTCATAGCAGAAGATTCCTTGCACTCAACAGCCTCCTCACTACCCAAACTGCCTTGCCCATATGAATTAGGCCCTTTAGACTTAATAGGCACTGAGTGCAGCATCAAGCTGCTATTCTCATTACCAGTCAAGCCCGGCAGTTTAGCGACAAGGAGTGGTGCATGTGCTTGGGTACTTGTCAGCCTATGACCAGCCTTGTCAAATTGACTTAGCCGATTAGGCGCAGCACCAAGTGTTCTATGACCAGCTTGCTCAATTCGAGTTTGCCAATTAGAACACCTAATTGATGCATGCTCATTCCCACCTTTAGAACAAGGAAGAGAAGCCGAAGACTTACCTGATGGCTGTTGCTGCCTTGCCAAGCCAGCCTCCTGAACATGAGCAGCTTCATATGGCCTCACCCGAGTCCTCTTCTTTCTACTTCGACGCGCACGAAGATTGTGCAAGTATTCTTGCCCACCTCGTTGGTTTCCCGTAGCTGAAGGGCCACCTTGGTTGATGGACTTGGTCACCATGGGTCCATCAAGCTTCGTGAGCCCCATCATCTTCTTGGCACCCTTGGACGGCAAGGCCAACGGCCGAGAGACCACCGGCGCAACCAAGGCTTCCCGGCGTTGCTTCGTGGCCTTCTTGACACGGATGGCCTTGGACTTTGGCTGGAGGGGCAAACCAACTGGCCACCGACCCTCCTCCTCCAAGTCCATGCCTGCGCGAAGAAGCTCCCAAAGATCTTCGAACTTCACCATCTTCTTCGCCTTCTCCCAATCGCCATTGACCGAGGCCAAAGCCAAGGCTGCCTGCCTCCAATCACCTTTCTCCATCACAGTCTCAGCACATGAGGCAGCCACCATTGATGCCTGACCCATCTCTGCCTTGCGGAGACCAAAGTTCTCCGACGGCAGCCTAGCTACGGCCTTAGCGGCTGGTGCGAGAGCACGGGCAAATGCGCTGACCTCTGACGTCCGGCCTTCACACTGCTTCCCCCTCCCCCCTTCTGAGATCACAACCTCATCGGAGCGAAGGTCTGCAGCCTTTGCCAAATTCGCGCAATCGCGCGTCTTATCGCGAACGCCACCACAAAACTCAGTCCGATCCTCCTTCAATTGGCATGTCTGCGCACGACGGCTCAGCCCCAACCCATCTTCTCTCATATCTAAGGGGCTGAGACAACCCCCAGAGACCGGCAAAGTGGCCGGAGATGGCGCGCAAATAGTCGGAGGACCAAGGCTTGCCGGCGACGCTCCAAACTGCCCATCTGCCGTGTGGAGGTGGCGATCAATTCCAGACGACCCCCCTATGTCTTGTAGCTGCTCATGGTCACTAACAGAGATCGGAAAAGCCGCCGGAGCCGGCTGGACAGAAAGGCCATCGGAGCCCTGAATCGCCGGTGGACGCGAGATGGCCGGAACCCTAGCTTCGCAATCGGACTTCTCCGCCAACCTCCAATCGCCAATCTGAGCATTCTGATCAGTCCCCAAAGGTCCCTGGACCTCTCCGCACCGTGGAGACGGCCCTTCAGAGCCATGGATGGCCAGAACCGCCGGAGACGACACGACAGTAGTCGAGGGACCAAATGTCGCCGGAATTTTTTCCGGCCTCCGATCTTCAACCTGAGCATCGCGATCGACCCCCTGGTGTCCCTGGATGTCTCCGAGGTGACCAGCATGGCCATTGAACGCCGGAGAAGCCGCCGGAGCCGCCATGGCAGAAGTCGAGGGACCAAAAATCGCCGGCAAAGCCACCGGCCTTCGATCGTCACTCTGAGCATCGCGATCGGACCCATGAGACCTCTGGATGTCTCCGACCCTAACAGAAGGGCCACCAGAGCCCTGGTTCGCCGGAGACGAGGGATTGGCCGAAACCCTAGCCTCGCGATCGGACTTCTCCGCCAACCTCCGATCTTCGCGATTGTGATGGCGATCAACCGCCCTTGGCTTGACGAAGGCTTTGGAAGGCTTAGGGAGAGGATCGCCATTGTTGATGGCCTTGATCGCCTCCTTCGACAGTACGTAGCCATGTCGACGCAAAAGCTGCGCACGATCTCGGAGCTCCCGCATCGTCAGCATGTCAGTCAGCCTATTAGGGGTGTGATTTGAGCTTAAGTATGATCCTTTGTGTACCATTTTTGAGTCATTTAAGCTATGTTGTGTATTATGCTTTAAATTACCAACGCACTTTGTGTTTTTATGAATTGTAGGAAGGTTTGAGCTAAGAGGAGGCATGGTGGCACATTCCGGAGCAAAACAAGATGAGGAAACAGTCCGGAGCTGAGCCAGAGAGGAGCAACGCACATTGGACGTGCGTTGAGAAGAAACAGAAACATCAATGCACGACCCAACGTGCGTTGAACCAACATGCAAGACGGTTAAGTGACCGGCCAACGCACGTTGGCCGGGCATTGGGCGCGCATTGGAACGTCACTTATGGAAGGAAGCTATTTAAGTGATTAGATTAGATTAGAATAGAGGAGGCTAGAGCTTTTAGAAGTTAGATTTCAGATTTTAGAGTGAGAAATATTTCAATTACTAGCTCTACCTTCTCTCTAGCTTAGTGAAAATCAATTGAAGGAAGAGATTGACACTCTTCAAATTCAAGAGATCAACAATTGTATTTCCATTTGGTAAACTCTATACTTTAGCATTTCAATTGCTTGTTTGATTTCATAATTGCAATTTCATTTTCTTATGGCTATGCGTAGCTAGTTTAGCTTGGGTTTGAATTGTGATGTTTTGATTCATGATGTCAATGTGACTTAATTCTTAGATTAGGAGTTGAATGATGCTATGCTTTGGGAATCTAGTTGTTGTGGATTGATTTGTATTGCATCCTAGGAGCTAGGCCACTTCTTAGGGTTGTGCTAAGTGTGAAGCTTCTATCCTTGACATTTCCTAGCCTACTAACCTAGGTTAGGAAGGATTTTTAGGCAAGGTATTCGAGGAAAGGTCTTAAAGACTTTAAGAGCCCTAAAGGGAGTTCTATTGTCTACTATGGAAAGTCCTAGTAGTTGAAGAACGAAAGGACATAAGCACATTCCCTAGATTCGAGCATAGACACATTCACACACCTATGGCTAATGATCCTAAATGCATCGTGAACAAAACTAGCAATTCAACCCTACTTTTATTCCCTTGTTTAATTGCTTTAATTGTTTGTTGACTTGTTACTACGACTATGACATATTGCGTGACACAAACTCAAATGCACACAAATCTATTTCTTTAAATTAACAACACGAGGCTTCTCCAATTTGTCATTCCGAGAGAACGATACAATCCGGGATTCATCCCACACTTGTTTGACAAACTTTAGAGAAAAAGAGTGATGTCAAAATGGCTTCGTTGCCGGGGATAGCAAATGGTGATAGCTAAGTGTTGTTAGTTTGAGAATTGTTTGTGTTTGTTTGAGTTTTTCTTTTGTTTTCTTTTCTTGTTTTTTTTTCATATTGCTTGTTCTAACCCTCACCAACTACTTTTAGTTGTGAGGAAGAATCCTTTGTTGACTTCTTTTCTAGGATTGGATGCACACAAGATCAAAGGGAAACTTAGGACTTGTGCCTTTGGTGCCCGAAATTTATAGAGCAATCCAGAGAAGAACACCACGTGATCCTATTCCATTGAATAACATGGCCTCTTCAAGCGGCCAAAATCAAGGAACGACATTAGGAAGGGAGAGTCCTTTGCACGCTCCACCTATGCACCATCAAGGAGGAAATGCCTTTGGAGAAACACAAAGACCACAAGAACCACCACTTCAAGAACAAAATGCAAACGGAGGACAAAATCAACCGGACATTGTTGGGGAGGATGACTACTATGGCGTTCCTCAAGAAGGGAGAGGAAGATCAATTGCCGACTACATGATGCCAGAATTTTCTATGCACAATTCAATTTGCGTGCCCCCTCTTAAGAACATCAACTTTCACATCCACTCGGCGGTCCTAAGTCTTGTCCAAAACAATCCATTTGGAGGATCCACTTTGGAGGACCCACACACCCACATTACCCATTTCATACGAGCATGTGGAATGTTTAGGCAAAAAGGCGTACCTGATGAAATAGTTAGGTTAAAGTTGTTTCCATTTTCTATTGTAGGAGAAACATTGTTGTGGTTGGACGCACAAGATGATGACCACTTTAGGTCATGGGCACAATTACACAAGGAATTCATGATTGAATTCCTTCCATTGACAAAGACCATTAAAAATTCGCAAGCAAGTACAAGAGTTTAAACAGGGTTCATTGGAAAGCCTTGGCGCAGGTTCAAGCCTTTAAGAAGACAATGCCCACCGGATTTACTTCACCCTTGGGACGATGAGATTATGATAATCTGAAACTGAATTCAATTACACTGAGAGAGAATGAGAGTCCTATACAAAGCACTCCTATTCTATAGGCTATAGCTAGTTAGACTAAATCTCTACCACTAGTACAAACTATATAATATAAATTAAATACAAACTTTTATATTACTAACACACTCCCTCAAGCACAAGGTTGGAGGGTGACAACATTGAGCTTGTCTCGCAGTAGTTGAAAACGCGGTCCTGGTAGAGGTTTGGTGAAGATATCCGCAAGCTGCTCCTTCGTAGAAACAAAACTGACAATAAAGTCCCCAGACGCGACCTTGTCCCGAACGAAGTGATAGTCGATTTCAACGTGCTTCGTCCGAGCGTGGAACACTGGATTAGTAGCTAAATATGTGGCACCGAGATTGTCACACCATAGCGTAGCCGGCTTGCCCGAGTGGAGCCCAAGTTCATGTAGCAAAGAGACTACCCAAGTGACCTTAGCTGCAACATCTGCCAGACCCTTGTACTCAGCTTCTATCAAAGATCTTGCGACTGTGCGCTGCTTGCGTGAAACCCAAGAAACCAGGTTGTCCCCGAGGAAGACCGCGTACCCATTGGTAGACTTCCGATCAATCGGACAACCAGCCCAGTCGGAGTCGGAGAAGGCATGCAGATCAGACGACGCTGACGAGCGGAGTCGTAGGCCGTAGTCTTGACTACCCTTGATATACCATAGGACCCGCTTTAGTAAACTCCAATGATCATTCATGGGGGAATGCATAAATTGACACAACCTGTTGACCAAATAGGCAAGATCTGGATGAGTGATAGTCAGGTACTGAAGAGCCCCAACAATGCGATGGTACTGTGTGGGATTCTCGAACGGATCGGTAGACGGAGTTGCCAGTTGTGTTACCGAGGCCGGTGTAGCCAAAGCCTTGCAATCCGCCATGCCAGGGCGAGATAGAATATCTTGCATGTACCGACGCTGAGAGAGAATAAAACTGTCGCCAGCCGTGAGAGTCTCGATCCCTAAGAAAAAGCTCGGTGTACCCAGATCTCGTATCTTGAATGTCATGGATAAACGGTGTAGTAAGGTGTAACACCCCGTGTTACGGCCTTTAATCCTGGATTAATTATTTAATTAATCCCGCTAATAATAATTAAATATGATTAATTATGTTAAGTTTCCCTTTAATTAATTAATAGGGTCCACCATGAACCGTGGACCCTTGCCTAAATTAGAGGCTTAAGCCTATTAGGAACAAAGATAGTAAACCTTTTACTATTTAGATCCTAATTGGAAATCCTAGACCTAGTTATCTATTAGGAATAAAGGAAGTAGGCCTTTTACTATTCAAATTATGATTAGGATCCGCTTTAATTAATATGGAACCTTATCCCTAAAGCAAGTCCCTGAGTTCTATAAGGAACAGAATTAGTAAACCCATACCATTCAGGCCCTAATTAGGAGTCTTAAATATATAAATAGGGAACTTAGAAGACGCCCGGAACCCCCCACACGCATAGGCGCCCCATCACCCCAGGAGAGCTCCAAGAATTCCCTTAGAAGAAATCAAGAAAGCAAGTAAGCTTAAAGAAAGATCCTTCATAGCCAAGGAATTAATTAAGGCTAAGAGGTAACCCATGTCTCAACAAAACCTATTTTCATAGCTATGATTTCCCCTTAGGGTTTCCCCCATATTGTTGTAAATGACGATTGATGATGATTATTATTGATGTCGATATAATGATTCCATGAGGAACCTTGATAATCTTGATATTGGGAGTTTCTTGATAATTATGATGTTCTTGATGATTAATTGGGGTTTTGATGATTATGTGTTGTTCTTGATGATTATGATGTTTTGATGATTAATTGGTATCCTTGATGATTATGTGTTGTTCCTACCGAATCTTGCAATTAGAAGACGAATTGTATTCTTGTTGATATAAAAGTGATTAGAACCCTAGGTTGTATCGTATGATATTATTCTTGGATTATCGGGTGGGGAAATCGCATGTTTGGGTGTTGATTATGTTTAGAAAAGCATGATAGGTTAGGTGTCGTTCGTTCCTCGTATTTGATCCGTTAATTGTCTACGTGTTGTCGTTAATTGCGTTGTAAAGTGTCTAAGCATGGTTTCGGGTTCCACAACGGTTCCCGGGGCGAAAAGTGATGAAAAGAGTCAGTGGGGGGTAGGTGGGGGTAGGGGACCCGCCACCTACCCGTGGCAACTTCGGGCAGATCCGGCAGCGGGCAGCCGGCGGGCGGGCAGCTGCCCGCCGGGCACCCGCTGCCCGGAACAGTGTTACCGGCGGGTGGACCCCCACCCACCGGCTACCCGCTGGAATTTTCCCCCCCTCGGGACCCCGGCTTCCCCGTCTGATGTTTCCCCGATCCCCGTGGTGTCCCAACGGACCCCGTTTGTCGTGCCTATGTCTAGTTTGATATTTCGGGTACCGTTCGTAGGTTTATGAGTCTATTATATTGCATGCTAGTTGAATTGGTATCCCGTTGACCTAGGTGGAAGAAGTATGAACCCCTTAGGACTATTCTTAGTACGTGATGGATCACGCATAAGGTTGTTATACGCTTTATCCCCCTTCCCAATGTGTAATGTGGGTTGCATGTGCTTGCTATGTGTTATGTGTGCGTGTTACCCCAATTCGGTTGCGATCGGATTGGTTATCCTGAGCTGCGGTTCAGAAGCCGGCTATGGTCAGATGGGAATTCCTGGCTGTAGTCGGATGACGGTACCCTGGGCTGCGGTCCAGAAGCTGGTTGTAGTCAGATGGGAATTCTTGGCTGCAATCAGGTGACATCTTTCCTGAGCTGCGGTTCAGAGGCTGGCTGTAGTCAGATGGGAATTCCTGGCTACAGTCAGATAACACACTCTCTTGGGCTGCGGTCCACTGTTTGGTTGCGATCAAACATTATGATGAGCCGCGGTTCATCGGTCGGTTGCGATCGACCCCTCCGTGTTGCGATACGGGGCAGGGTGCTGCGGGGCCGTGTCAGAGCTATATGCGCTGACCCTCATGTATGGGCATGCGATTGGTCCTGTGGCGCCAACAAAGTGTGTTATGTGTTGAGATATGGATGAGTGGTGATTATGAGTGTCTTGGGGGATGTGACTCTGGGATTTATATTGGGGATCGTTCATGTTGGGTTATGATTATTGTCATGCTTTGCCTTATCTGCCTTATCTGTCGTGAACTGCATATGCTCGTTATAACTGCTGCTTGTGTCTAGCCTTATCTGTCGAGTCATTCCCGGTTTTAAAGCTAGAGTTCGTAGGATATATTCTCATGCTCAAAATGGTTTTGTATATCTATATATATATTGCTATATGTATTGTATTTCAACGCGTTGGAGTGGGTTACCAGCATCTCTCGCTGAACAGATATATTTGGCTTTCAGGCACAGAGGATTAGAGCACTAGAGCGCGCTAGAACTGGAGCGTAGAAGTAGTATTGTTTCCCTTTTGGCCTGCGTGCCATAGTACGCATTTATATTTCAGAGAATAGTAGTTAGACAGCCTGTGCACCTGGGTTCTCTAGCCCAGGTGTGGCATAGCACCCCGTACACTTATGTTACGTTTTGGGATTTAATGAGATGTTACCTTTATTATTAAGTTTTAAATGTATTGAAAATCAGGGGTGTTACAGTTGGTATTAGAGCCTAAGTTTGACCCTAGGAAAAGACTCTTAAGACCGGACTTTAGGACGTTAGGCTTGAACTCTAAGTACCTAGGAACATAGGGCCCAGGAATCTTAGGACGCGCGGTGAGATTGTGAGACCTACACATAACTTCCCTACACGTTGCCCTTCCCCATTCTAAAACCCTTCCCCACTTATCACTTCACCAGAAGTGCATCGAACTCTAACTTAACATTCTTATAAACACTGACCAGAAAGACGATAGCATGGCACCGAACAGAAGGCAATCAAGGACTCCGGAACCCGCCACTAATGACCCCTTAACCCAAACTCTACAGCAACTAACACAGGTCGCACAGGCACTAAGTGACGCGGCCCTTCGCAACAACAGGCCCCCACCGCCTCTATCAAACGCAAACTCGGACGTCGCCCGACAAGTCTCGAATCACTGACCACCCACGTTTTCGGGAGAAGAGGATCCCGCGGTCTTAGAAGAATGGATCCGGACGCTTGATAAGATTTTTGGAGTAGTGGAATGCCCAGAGGAACGCCGCGTAGAGATAGCCTCGTTCTACTTCGGGCACGAGGCCGACCTCTGGTGGATCCACGAGGGGCCCACCTATCAACAAGAACCGGGGTTCAATTGGGAGAACCTCAAGACACAGCTACGAGAGAGATTCTATCCAACCCACGTAAAAGCATCCATGTACGAAGAATTCCTTCATCTAAAACAAGGAACGACCACCGTCATGGAATACCATAAGCGATTCCTAGAGCTGGCACGCTTAGCGCCAGAGCTAGTCCCCACCGAAGTAACCAAGATAGAGAGATTCGTGTCAGGCCTCAACTTCGAAGCTCGAAAGGCGCTAGTGGTAAGCAGACCTCGAACCCTCCACGAGGCTTACTCCAATGCCGCGAATCTCTATCGAATCCAACTACTCCAACGCGGAGTTCAGGAACAAATACGAAGAAGAAACACTGGAAGTGGGGCACCGCCGATGAAAAGAACGAGAAACGACACCGGCACAAGGTCGAATAACCCGACCAACCAAAGACCGCCCCTGGGAAACAACGAAGCCAATCCAAGAGGCTTCCCTTGCCCGAGATGCAACAAAAGCCACAGAGGCAAGGACTGCGCGGGCAACCCCTGGCGATGCTTCAATTGCGGAGAGGAAGGACACAAGGCCTTCCAGTGCACTCAACCCCAAAGACCACGCCCCACCACCGTGGGTCAACACGGGGGCACCGGCCATCAAGGGAGTTACGGCGCTCCCGGGAAGATATTCGTCATGAGCCAAACGCAAGCCGATCTCGGAAACGAAGAAGGCCTAGGAGGGGAAAACCTAATCCCTGAAGACAAGGACCATACGGACCCCACCGATGAAAACCCCGAAAGCGAATTCTGTCTAGGATAAGCCACCACCCCTTGTAACCACCTCCCTATATCGTATAGACGACTTATTTAGTTTAGTTACTTCGGGAGCAATGTGTCTACTTAGCTTAGCTACTTAGAAAGTATTATGAATAAAGATTCATTTTCGTTCAAATTCCAATTCCACTACGAGAGTAAAAAGTTATGCCATCCACCCAACCCTTCCTCACTAAAAGACGAAACAAGGAAAAGGACAAAAATTCACCTCATCAAGAAATGACTAATGTTACCATTAGGAATGGAACCTTAGACCTCTCAACTACAAGTTAAAGCTTTAACCACTAAGCCATGAATGTTTCTTGAAACCACAAGGGAACACCCTCTTAATGAACCCCTCCAAAACCCTTAAACCCACAAAATCCCCAAATCAAAAACCCTTCTTCTACCTTCTTCTTCTTCTTCTTCTCTCTCTCTCTTCCCCCACACCCCCTCCCTCTCGCGTACCCCACTGCCCCACCACAGCCACCATCTCCCACCGACGCCGCCACCGCCCGGACGCACCCCGGCCTCGCCGCCGTCCAGACCGAGTCGCCGGAGACTGCCCGCCAACCGCCCGGGGTTCGCCCAGCCGAGACCCGCTGCCGCCTCCACCCGAACGCCACTCCCACGCCACCTTCCCCTCGTCGTGAACCCCGCCTCGCCGCCGCCTCCCCCGCAACCGGAAGACGCCGCCTCATCACCCGCCGGAAAAACGCACCGGAGTTGCCCACCTCGCCGGAAATCTCGCCGGAAACCCCGCCGGAAAATTCACCGGAAAAGTGCCACCTATCGTGATGCCAAAGAAGCCTCTCGGAATCCGCACCCCGGAGTGGAACAGTACCGATTACACCGTGATCAGAGGTAAAGCACTTGAACCCGACCAATTTTCTCCGGAATTGGTTGATATGCTTAAATACCAAGGCCTTTTAGATACTTACCTCGCCATCAAAGGGGACACATACCCCGAATTGGTGAAAGAATTCTACCAACACCTTGTGGCCACCAAACGGGGCGACAAAGTAGAAGTGACCACCAAGGTCCGTGGCAAGGAAATTGTGCTCTCCGAAGGCCGGTTGGCCAAGCTCTTGAAATTGACCACCGCGGGTGTGTCTAGCTATGACCGAAAGGGGTGGATTGATACCCAAACTACGGGATACAAAGACTATCTCCGGTACTTACTCGGGAAAGAGGACGGGTTCACCTCGGCTACTCGACCCAACCGAAAGTGGCTATCAGCGGAGCAAAAGATATTGGTTATGATTATAACCGATAGCCTCTTGCCCACCAATAACAAGAGCAAGGATGTAGGGAGCTTGGAGTGCACCTTTGCGTATCTCCTAAAACATAAAATCAAGTTCAACCTGCCGGCACTCATGCTAAAGCACATAGAGTTCTGCAAAACAAGCAACCGGCTTAGCCTACCTTACGGGATGATCCTAAGTTGGATCATGGAGAAGAAGGGGGTAGACCTAAGCCACACCGAAGTCAAGACCGCCAATGGCATGGCTTTCAATGCCCAAAACCTCCGCCGCAACGACATCTACTACACCGAGGGAGGACACTATCTCACCCTCGAAGAAATTTGCCAAAAACCCGAGGAGGAACGCAGGGAATTGGTTGATCGGTTGGACATCTCCAACAAAAAGCTCAAGCGGGCCATGCAAGATTGCGGAGGCACGGAAGAAAATGAGGAACAGGAGGAGGATGACAGGCCCGACCCGACAGCGCAACCACGATCCGGAAGGGACCCGAGGGATCAAAACGAGAGCTCGGTCAATGAGCGCATTCTCGCACAGCTCAACCGGCAAAACCAAATTATGGAAGAAGGGTTCTCATCCTTGATTCGCACCACACGCGCACTCGATCAGAGGGTGGCAGCAATCGAGGCCGCCTTGGGCACCCGTGGGGCGCCCAGTTCCAGCGCAGGAAACCGAGGTACACCCATAACTTCTCTATCACAACGCCACCAAAAGTACAGCCTACCCCAAACTAAGACAAACATAGGGCCACACTCCTACCCAGGAGGCCGAACTACGAGATGTCTAAGGGTGAAAGGGTGGACTATGACACCGGGCTTCGGGGACGAAGCCCCTTGTAAGGGGGGAGAGTGTAACACCCCGTGTTACGGCCTTTAATCCTGGATTAATTATTTAATTAATCCCGCTAATAATAATTAAATATGATTAATTATGTTAAGTTTCCCTTTAATTAATTAATAGGGTCCACCATGAACCGTGGACCCTTGCCTAAATTAGAGGCTTAAGCCTATTAGGAACAAAGATAGTAAACCTTTTACTATTTAGATCCTAATTGGGAATCCTAGACCTAGTTATCTATTAGGAATAAAGGAAGTAGGCCTTTTACTATTCAAATTATGATTAGGATCCGCTTTAATTAATATGGAACCTTATCCCTAAAGTAAGTCCCTGAGTTCTATAAGGAACAGAATTAGTAAACCCATACCATTCAGGCCTTAATTAGGAGTCTTAAATATATAAATAGGGAACTTAGAAGACGCCCGGAACCCCCCACACGCATAGGCGCCCCATCACCCCAGGAGAGCTCCAAGAATTCCCTTAGAAGAAATCAAGAAAGCAAGTAAGCTTAAAGAAAGATCCTTCATAGCCAAGGAATTAATTAAGGCTAAGAGGTAACCCATGTCTCAACAAAACCTATTTTCATAGCTATGATTTCCCCTTAGGGTTTCCCCCATATTGTTGTAAATGACGATTGATGATGATTATTATTGATGTCGATATAATGATTCCATGAGGAACCTTGATAATCTTGATATTGGGAGTTTCTTGATAATTATGATGTTCTTGATGATTAATTGGGGTTTTGATGATTATGTGTTGTTCTTGATGATTATGATGTTTTGATGATTAATTGGTATCCTTGATGATTATGTGTTGTTCATACCGAATCTTGCAATTAGAAGACGAATTGTATTCTTGTTGATATAAAAGTGATTAGAACCCTAGGTTGTATCGTATGATATTATTCTTGGATTATCGGGTGGGGAAATCGCATGTTTGGGTGTTGATTATGTTTAGAAAAGCATGATAGGTTAGGTGCCGTTCGTTCCTCGTATTTGATCCGTTAATTGTCTACGTGTTGTCGTTAATTGCGTTGTAAAGTGTCTAAGCATGGTTTCGGGTTCCACAACGGTTCCCGGGGCGAAAAGTGATGAAAAGAGTCAGTGGGGGGTAGGTGGGGGTAGGGGACCCGCCACCTACCCGTGGCAACTTCGGGCAGATCCGGCAGCGGGCAGCCGGCGGGCGGGCAGCTGCCCGCCGGGCACCCGCTGCCCGGAACAGTGTTACCGGCGGGTGGACCCCCACCCACCGGCTACCCGCTGGAATTTTCCCCCCCTCGGGACCCCGGCTTCCCCGTCTGATGTTTCCCCGATCCCCGTGGTGTCCCAACGGACCCCGTTTGTCGTGCCTATGTCTAGTTTGATATTTCGGGTACCGTTCGTAGGTTTATGAGTCTATTATATTGCATGCTAGTTGAATTGGTATCCCGTTGACCTAGGTGGAAGAAGTATGAACCCCTTAGGACTATTCTTAGTACGTGATGGATCACGCATAAGGTTGTTATACGCTTTATCCCCTTCCCAATGTGTAATGTGGGTTGCATGTGCTTGCTATGTGTTATGTGTGCGTGTTACCCCAATTCGGTTGCGATCGGATTGGTTATCCTGAGCTGCGGTTCAGAAGCCGGCTGTGGTCAGATGGGAATTCCTGGCTGTAGTCGGATGACGGTACCCTGGGCTGCGGTCCAGAAGCTGGTTGTAGTCAGATGGGAATTCTTGGCTGCAATCAGGTGACATCTTTCCTGAGCTGCGGTTCAGAGGCTGGCTGTAGTCAGATGGGAATTCCTGGCTACAGTCAGATAACACACTCTCTTGGGCTGCGGTCCACTGTTTGGTTGCGATCAAACATTATGATGAGCCGCGGTTCATCGGTCGGTTGCGATCGACCCCTCCGTGTTGCGATACGGGGCAGGGTGCTGCGGGGCCGTGTCAGAGCTATATGCGCTGACCCTCATGTATGGGCATGCGATTGGTCCTGTGGCGCCAACAAAGTGTGTTATGTGTTGAGATATGGATGAGTGGTGATTATGAGTGTCTTGGGGGATGTGACTCTGGGATTTATATTGGGGATCGTTCATGTTGGGTTATGATTATTGTCATGCTTTGCCTTATCTGCCTTATCTGTCGTGAACTGCATATGCTCGTTATAACTGCTGCTTGTGTCTAGCCTTATCTGTCGAGTCATTCCCGGTTTTAAAGCTAGAGTTCGTAGGATATATTCTCATGCTCAAAATGGTTTTGTATATCTATATATATATTGCTATATGTATTGTATTTCAACGCGTTGGAGTGGGTTACCAGCATCTCTCGCTGAACAGATATATTTGGCTTTCAGGCACAGAGGATTAGAGCACTAGAGCGCGCTAGAACTGGAGCGTAGAAGTAGTATTGTTTCCCTTTTGGCCTGCGTGCCATAGTACGCATTTATATTTCAGAGAATAGTAGTTAGACAGCCTGTGCACCTGGGTTCTCTAGCCCAGGTGTGGCATAGCACCCCGTACACTTATGTTACGTTTTGGGATTTAATGAGATGTTACCTTTATTATTAAGTTTTAAATGTATTGAAAATCAGGGGTGTTACATAAGGTGGTGACCAAGCCTGGATCATTACCCATCATTATAATGTCGTCGACATAGACCAAGAGAAAAACCCGAGAATCACCGGATGTATAGTGAAAAATAGAAACATCTGTTTTAGACGCCAAAATCCCCGTGGTAGTCAAGAAGTCATGCAATCGCTTAAACCAAGCGCGTGGTGCTTGCTTTAGCCCGTAAAGAGACCACTGCAGATGACAGACATGATTAGGTCTAGCCGGATCCTCGTAGCCAGGTGGCTGCTTCATATAAACAGTTTCAGCGAGATGTCCGTTCAGGAAAGCGTTGTGGATATCCAGCTGCCGTAGTGTCCACCTGTTAGAAATAGCAAGAGAAAACAATATGCGAACTGTGGTCGGCTTGACCACGGGACTGAAAGTGTCAAAAAAATCTTCACCAGCAACTTGGTTGAACCCTTTGGCTACCAGCCGCGCCTTATAGCGCTCAACCGAACCATCGGCTTTGCGTTTGGTGCGGAAAACCCATTTGCAGCCGATGATGTTCATGTGCGGTTTAGCTGGGGTGAGTTCCCAGGTGTTGTTATGTAACAGGGCATTGAATTCCTGGTCCATGGCATCCTGCCATTGTGGGTGCCCAACGGCCTGGGAGTAGCAGGTCGGATCAATGGACGCAGTAAGAGCATAGAACTCTTCATCATTGCCACGTGTCTTGTGCCGAGTGCGCATGGTATGTGGGACTTGGGGCTTGCCCCGGCCCCTGGGTGCCCTACGAGTCCCTGTAGGTGGGCCCGTGGTGACACAAGTATCCTATGGAGCTGCTATGGCCAGTGGGCTTGGTTCCTGCGCCATAGGTAATTCCACAGTATTAGTGTTACTATTATTATTATTATTATTATTTCATTATGTAACATAGTTATATTTGTGTGGTCCTAGAATTAGTCTTGTACGGCTAGTCTACTTGTCAGGAGAGATTAGTGGTGTGATTAGATATACACTTCTGTATTCGCTTTCTGTTCAAACTGAATGAGAATATTGTTCTAATCTGGTATCAGCCTAACCGATCCTACTGATCGCTTCTCGCTTGCCAAACCACCACAATCTTCCGTTTTCCAACCACCCCAAAGCCGCCATGTCATCCCGGTCTTCCGATCAACCCTCCTCCGCCGGCGGTGCGTCAACCCCGGCCGGCAACAACCCCCTCCATGGCGCGCATCACTTTATTTCAATGAAGTTAACGAGTTGCAATTTTCTTTTTTGGAGAACTCAACTCCTCTCGTTCCTCCGTGGGCAGGACCTCATTGGATTCGTGGATGGCTCCACTTCATGCCCGCCTTCGACGATCGCTGCCACACTCGCCGGCGAGTCAGGCTCCGATGCCACCTCGGTTGATCCGGTCCCCAACCCGGTGTACAAAGTGTGGGTTCAACAGGATCAATCGATCCTTTCCCTCCTCATCTCGGCGATGTCTGATGAAGTACTCCACCTTGCCGTCGGCCGGAACACTTCTGCGGATGTTTGGCGCTCCATTTGCACCGCCCTCGGCTCAAATACTCAAGCCAGGTGCCTCAGTTTATTAAGTCAGTTTCAGACGATGCGACAAGGGAATGCATCTCCAGCGGAATTCCTCGGACGTGCTGAGCTTCTTGTCGAGGCCCTTGCACAGGCTGGGCAGCCTCTCTCGTTGGGAGAACAGAACCTTTATGTTCTGAGAGGGCTACACCCTGAATATCACACCTACGCTACATCGCTGACTGCCACCACCCCTCTCACACTGCCGCAAATGGCAGACCATCTCCAGGCTGCGGACTTCTTCCTTGCAGATGATTACGGCTCCACAGTAGCTGATGGCGTGGCTGCAGGTTCTCACACAGCGCTATTCGCTGGCCGTGGGTGTGGAGGCAGTCCGTCGCATGGTGATGGAGGTCGCCGAGGCAGCAGAGGTGGCCAAAAAAATAATCACGGCCGGGGCGGTCGAGGTGGTAGAGGAGCTCCACGGTATCAAATCTACCGCTCCCACGTGCATACGGCAGTATATTGCTTCAAGAGGTACACCGCACCGCCGCCGGTTCAGGCCAATGTCGTCGTTTCCAACGATCCCGCCGCGGCACCAGTCTCTCCGGCGGACTCGTGGTATCCCGACACCGGGGCATCTGCACATGCTACTCCTGATGCTGCCATGCTAAATAATTCGGAGGAGTATGTTGGCCAGGACACGCTTCGCGTAGGAAACGGTACAGGTTTGGCTATCTCGCGGATTGGTCATGCATCAATTTCGTCCGTGTCAAAACAGTTGGTCATGTCAAATGTGTTACCCGTTCCCAATTTAACCGTACCATTACTTTCTGTGCAAAAATTTGCTAGCGATAATCATGTTTATTTTGAATTTCATGATAATTGTTTTTTTGTGAAGGATTCCAAAACCAAGGTCACACTTCTTAAAGGTCCAACCTCGGGCGGTCTATACAAATTACCCGTGTCACGTTCCCACTTCGCGTTTGTGAGTTCCCGTGCTACATCGACTGTATGGCATCGCAGGCTCGGTCACCCGCATAGTGTGGTCCAAAATAAAGTCCTTCAGAACTGCTTCGTTCAGAAAAATAATTCTCAAGAATTGGGGTCGTGTGTAGCTTGTCACCTCGGCAAGTCCTCCCGTTCCAAATTAGATAGGGTTCAAGATTCTAGTCACAATGTATTAGATCTTTTATTCACAGATATCTGGGGCCCTGCCCCTGTAGTGTCAACTAGTGGATGTCGTTATTTTGTGTTATTTGTTGACGACTTCACACGTTTCACCTGGTTTTATCCATTATGGGTAAAATCAGATATCTATAAAATTTTCGATGCGTTTCGTTTGTTGGTAGAGCGACAGTTTTAGCGCTCTATCAAATCAATCCAATCAGATTTAGGGGGTGAGTACCGTAAGTTACATACAACTTTCCAAAACTTGGGCATTGAACACGGCAGTCATGTGCTTACACACATGAACAAAACGGAAAAGTTGAGCGCCGTAACCGACACATTGTCGAAACGGGCTTAGCTCTTCTTGCTCAAAGCTCCGTCCCGCAACAATATTGGAACTATGCTTTTGAAACTGCCACCTGCCTAATCAACTATCTTCCCACCTCGGTATTAAAGTTTCAAAGTCGTATTATCGTCTTTACCAAAAAGCCCCACCGTACCAATTTCTTCGTGTCTTCGGGTGTCAATGTTACCCTCATCTGCGGCCTTATAATCGTCACAAGATAGAGTATCGTTCCACCCCATGTGTCTTCTTAGGTTACCCTCCATCCTATAGGGGATATAGATGCATGGATCCAATCAGTGGGAAAACCTATATCTGTCGCCATGTGCGGTTTGACGATAATGTTTTTCCCTTTGCAATAGGTTCAGTACAGCAGGACTCTACACCTGCACCTCTACCTTGGGCTTCAGCACCCATATCACCTGTGCAATCCCAACAAATTGTGCCAACACCTGGACCAATGCCGGACCCTGAGCCAGTCCCTTTGGCTCAAGAGGCACCATTATTGGCCATTGAGTCAAATGCCCCTAGACGGACCCGGAAGCGAACCACGGTTCAACCTTCGACTATGCACCTTCGGCATATAACCCGGGGCACTAATGAAGAGTTTCATACACTAACGGCGACAACTGATCCAACGTGCTACTCCCAAGTCGTGGGGCACCCACAGTGGCGTGACGCAATGGATCAAGAGTTCAATGCCCTCCTTCATAACAATACTTGGCGATTAGTACCACCAGACCCTACCATGAACATTATTGGTTGCAAATGGGTTTTTCGTACTAAACGAACTGCGGATGGCTCGGTTGAACGCTATAAGGCCCGTTTAGTAGCCAAAGGCTTCAATCAAGTCGTAGGGGAGGACTTCTTTGACACTTTCAGTCCAGTTGTCAAACCCACTACAGTCCGCATCTTATTCTCTTTGGCTATCTCCCACAAATGGACTCTACGTCAGTTGGATGTCCACGATCCTTTCTTAATGGCCATTTAGCTGAGACAGTATACATGAAGCAGCCGCCAGGGTATGAAGACCCAACTCATCCGGATCATGTCTGTCTTTTACAACGCTCGCTCTATGGGATTAAGCAGGCCCCACATGCGTGGTTCAAAAGACTACATGACTTTTTATTGTCTGCAGGGTTTTTCTCATCCAAGACTGATGTCTCATTATTTTACCACTCGACGGGTGTATCTAAAGTGTTTCTCCTCGTCTATGTAGACGACATCATCATGATGGGCAGTGATGCAGTTATGGTTGAGTCTCTGTTACGCCGTCTCGCCACCGCGTTCAAAATTCGTGACCTCGGCACACCAGGGTTCTTTTTGGGCATAGAGACAGTTGCGGCAGGTAACAGTATGATTCTGTCCCAACGGAGGTACATGATAGATCTTTTGGGCCGCTCTGGGATGTCTGACTGCAAGCCTCTCACTACACCAGCTTCGGTTACTCAAGCGGTGACTCCGTCTTATCAGCCCTATGAGAACCCTACGCAGTATCGTCGTATCGTCGGTGCACTACAGTATCTGACTATCACACGGCCAGATCTAGCTTACGTAGTCAACCGCTTGTGTCAGTTTATGCATTCTCCGACTGAAGATCATTGGGCAATGGTGAAACGTGTGTTACGGTATATCAAGGGTACTCTGGGTTACGGTCTTCGGCTAACTCCCTCCGACTCGAGTGCCATCCATGCCTACTCTGACTCCGACTGGGCTGGATGTCCGGTAGACAGGAAGAGCACCAGTGGCTATGCTATTTTTTTAGGAAGTAATCTAGTATCCTGGCTATCTCGGAAGCAGCGCACCATAGCTCGCTCCTCTACTGAAGCAGAGTACAAAGCCTAGCCGATGTCATTGCCGAAGTCACCTGGATTGTTTCCTTACTACGCAAGCTTGGATTACACACTGGTCGTCCCTCCAGCTTGTGGTGTGACAACTTAGGTGCTACTTATTATCTGTGTGCGAATCCTGTGTTTCATGCCCGGACGAAGCATGTCGAGATTGATTATCACTTTGTGCGGGACAAGGTAGCCTCGGGCGACTTCGTGGTGAACTTCATCTCCACCAAAGATCAACTAGCTGATGTCCTTACCAAGCCTTTGCCGGGACCTCGATTTACAGCTCTACGGGACAAGCTCAATGTCATCGACCACGAACCTTGTGCTTGAGGGGGTGTATTAGTGTTACTATTATTATTATTATTATTTCATTGTGTAACATAGTTATATTTGTGTGGTCCTAGAATTAGTCTTGTACAGCTAGTCTACTTGTCAGGAGAGATTAGTGGTGTGATTAGATATACACTTCTGTATTCGCTTTCTGTTCAAACTGAATGAGAATATTGTTCTAATCCACAGCTAGAGGTGTAGACTGAGTAGTGACTACAACTGGCCCGACTCCCCAGGGCGTTGTAGTAGGACTCGCAGTAGTCTGTACAGATGCCTGCAAAGCAAAAGGGAAAGTGGACTCATCAAACCGAACATGACGGCAGATAAAGATCTTCCCCGTGGTAGGGTCCATACACCGATATCCCCTAAAAGAAATTGGGTAACCTAGGAAGACGCAGGGTGTTAACCGATACTCTATCTTGTGCCGGTTATAAGGCCGAAGATAAGGGTAACAGCGACACCCGAATACACGAAAGAAAGTGTACGAAGGTTGTGTTTTATAGACACGATAATGTGGACTCTCATAGTTTATAGCGGAAGATGGTAGGCAATTGATTAAATAGGTGGCTGTTTCAAAGGCATAATCCCAATATATTTGTGGTGTTGAACTTTCAGCAAGCAATGCCAAGCCGGTTTTGACTATGTGTCTATTCCGACGTTCAACAGGCCCGTTTTGTTCGTGGGTATAGGCACACGATTGTCTGTGTGTAATGCCTAGATTTTCGAAGACTTTGTGAAGACGACGGTATTCACCCCCTAAATCAGACTGTATGGCTTTGATAGAACGCGAAAAACGTCGTTCTACTATCACCCGGAACACATCAAATATTATATATATATATATATATATATATATATATATATATATATATATATATATATATATATATATATATATATATATATATGATTTTAACCGTAATGGGTAAAACCAGCAATAACGCAAATGGTCATCTACAAAAAGTATGAAATAACGGAAGCTAGTAGCACTAATTACAGGAGACGGACCCCAGATGTCCGTGTACAACAAATCTAAAACATTATCACTAGTGCTTGAAACCCTATCTAAAGGAAAACGAGCTGATTTCCCGAGTTGACACGCAGTACACAACTTTGACAAACTGGCTTTATTTGTAGTGACGAGACATTGTTTTAAGGCATGTTGTAGAGCTTGATTATGGGGGTGGCCTAAACGTTGATGCCACACCTCGGAGGACACACGAGCGGTAAGAAAGGCACACGGAGATTATGGGACCAATAACTTGTATAGGCCGCCAGAGGTGAAACCTTTAAGAAGAACCGCCCGAGTGTTACAATCCTTCACAACAAACAAATATTTGTGAAATTCAAAATAAACGTCATTTTCATTAGTAAAACGATAGACTGACAATAATGGTAATGTTAAATTTGGAACATGTAGAATTTGTGACATTGACAAACTTTTAGACCGGGATGGGATAACGGCATGCCCCACACGTGAAACATCTAAACCTGTGCCATTTCCGATTTTAAGAACATCCCCGCCGGTGTAGGCCTCGGAGTGGCTTAACATCTGATAGTCCAGAGTCGCGTGAGACATAGCCCCGGTATCCGGGTACCACACATCGGCTGTCACATGCGCCGCATTCTCGCCAGAAACTGCCACATTGGCGTGGCCGGCCGGACGGTCATTATACCGTTTGAAGCAGTACACGGCCGTGTGGCCGGACGGTCATTATACCGTGTGGCCGTGTGAAAGGAAGACATATCCGTCTAGCCAACGACGGTAAATGTGGCGCTACTTGGGAGACAACCCAAGCTTTATTTTCGTTGCATTTGTTTTTAGTTTGTTTGAATAATAAAAAAACAAGTGTGAATTAAATCCATAGTTTTGTTGTTGTTTGGGGAAAACTTGGACTAATTTTGCAGGAATTGAAGATTGGTAAAGGTAAGGAAAGTGACCAAAAGTGGCTAGCATTGGAAGAGACAAATGAACCAAAAAGGGAGTACCCAAGACACAGCCAACGTGCGTTGGGATGGAGTTACGCAATTCTAGAAAGATCAACGGAGATGCAACGCACATTGGAGAAAAGTTGCAAAAATTCTAGAAAGTTCAACGCACGTCCAACTTCCGTTAGGGAATTAGGGATTTATCATTTATGGAATTAGGTTGAAAATTGGTCTTTTAGAAAAAAACAAGGTTAAAAATTAGTTAGAACCTGAGCATTTGCAAGTTGTTGCTGACTTCTCTGAGTGCCGGATGATTGGACGACGTCGGACGGTGGTCGTGGAGAATTTGAGATGCCTCATGCCTGAATCACTGATACTCTTACATGAACAGAAAAGATGAGTTGTGGGGCGTGGTTACGGCAGTGCGTCGTCGCAAAGAGTTAAGGAGCCCATGAGAAAGTCAGGAACTAAGGTTGAAGACTGAAGATAAATGATAATGGCGATGGAAATGGGTGAAATTGCAGAGTCACAATTCGCAAAGGAACCCAGCTGCCCAAGACCAAGAGATACAGATACGCAGTATAGAAAAAGAAAAATATATATATATTATATATATATATATACAACCCCAAAACGACGTCGTTTTGGAGTTGTATAATTTTTGGTACACTGCCCCATGCTGAATTTGCCTCTGCATACTCTACTTGAACCAAAACTTTCCCAATAAAATAAACTCGACTCTCATGGTCCCATAAAAAAGTTTACATTTCTTCTTCATTCATGATATATCAATTATTTTATTATTTGTTTTTATAATTTAACTACTTTTTTTTTCTATTATACATTCATTTACTCGTGTAATGTGTATTATTTAATTAGTTAGTCAATACCAATGTATGAAATCAACAAGTAAATCCATTCACTTGAATGCATATATATTACTCTATACGTTTTTTTCCGTTTTTATTTTTTACTAAGAAGATGAGAGGTTGGAATCTCATTCGAAAATTCAAATGAGAACTTTCAATTTCAAATTTATGGTACAAAAGACTTTGTTCAACTATTTTTTGATAGGGAGTTGACAAAATCATGCAATGCACCCATTCCCTACCGACTTTGTTGAAAAACAGTACAAATGTACAATATCGGACTCAAGTACTTACTTAGCCTTTTTGCCTTGCTCATAATCTCTTTTATTTATTCATACATTATTTAGGATTCAGTCAATGCAACTTGCGGGCCAAGCAATACTAATGACAATGATTGACAATTTAAAGTCTAAAAATGACTTGGGATGATAATTTTGTATCTCTATCTCTCCAAACATAAAACTCACTTTTTTTATTCTTTGGCTTTTCCCTATCTCTCCAAACAATTCTGCCAAATATTAATATACAATTCAAACTTCTTATAAAACAAAATTGTATACTAATACAAATTCATTTTCCATTCTAACGTGGGACAAGGGCTACTTCCAAGCCTTTTCATATCAATTTACCAACTCAAATGGGTCTATTTTGATAATCAATTTCTCATTTACACATTATCCGTTTTGAACGTACAATATATCAATTTCTTTGTCTCATTTCGAATGACCCAAATCTACTTTGACCAAACCAAAATAGAAAGTGGACATCCTATATATTTGTATCACAAAATAGCCACTTAAAATATCATTTTTGTTAAAAATTTACAATAGAACCAATTTACACTCTTGATAACGTTTGATTTAAATTTTGATTTGTTTAATAATAGTAATGAGATTTGAACTTGCAATAGATATGATAAGATAAAAAAAAAAAAAATTAGAATATTGATTAATTTTTTTAAATGCCATTTCGAGATAGTAGTGTGATTGATATTTTAGATCATTGTTGTGATATTGTATGTTTAAGGTCAATTCAAAATTCAATCAATATTCATGATTATATACAAAATAAACTTTTAATACTATACAATTCAAAGTTTTTCTAAAACAAAATTATATATATATATATATATATATATATATATATATATATATATATATATACTAATACAAATTCATTTCCCATTCTAATGTGGGACAAAGTCTTCTTCCAAGCCTTTTCATCTCAATTTACCAACTCAAATGGGTCTGCTTTGAGAATTAATTTCTCATTTACTCATTATCCGTTTTGAGAGTACAATATATCAATTTCTTTGTCTCATTTCGAATTACCCAAATCTACTTTGACCAAACCAAAATAGAAAGTGGACCTCATATATATTTGTATCACAAAATAACCACTTAAAATATCATTTTTGTTAAAAATTTCCAACATAACCAATTTACACTCTTGATAACGTTTGATTTAAATTTTGATTTGTTTAATAATAGTAATGAGATTTGAACTTGCAATAGATATGATAAGATTAAAAAAATTAGAATATTAATTAATTTTTAAAAATGCCATTTCGAGATAGTATTGTGATTGATATTTTAGATCATTGTTGTGATATTGTATGTTTAAGGTCAATTCAAAATTCAATCAATATTCATGATTATATACAAAATTTTATTGTAAAAGGTTATGCAATAAGAAGAAAAGAAAAACTTTTAATGCTATATAATTCAAACTTTTTCTAAAACAAAATTGTATATATACTAATACAAATTCATTTCGAATGTGGGACAAAGGCTTCTTCCAAGCCTTTTCATCTCAATTTACCAACTCAAATGGGTCTACTTTGAGAATCAATTTCTCATTTACCCATTATCCGTTTTGGGCGTACAATATATCAATTTCTTTGTCTCATTTCGAATTACCCAAATCTACTTTGACCAAACCAAAATAGAGAGTGGACCTCATATATATTTGTATCACAAAATAGTCACTTAAAATATTATTTTTGTTAAAAAATTTCCAACAGAACCAATTTACACTCTTGATAACGTTTGATTTAAATTTTGATTTGTTTAATAATAGTAATGAGATTTGAACTTGCAATAGATATGATAAGATTAAAAAAAAATTAGAATATTAATTAATTTTTTAAAATGCCATCTCGAGATAGTATTGTGATTGATATTTTAGATCATTGTGTGATATTGTATGTTTAAGGTCAATTCAAAATTCAATCAATATTCATGATTATATACAAAATTTTATTGTAAAAGGTTATGCAATAAGAGAAGTAAAAAAAAAAAAAAAAAAAAAAAATACTAAATGCAATAAACAAATTTTTGTACAATAAAAATTCAAAATCATATATTGGTTTCTATATATTTTTGAAATAATATTATTTAAAACATTAAACGTGATTGCAACAAGTATGTTTTCTCTATGAGTCTTCAAACGAATCTGATTTAATTCTAGCGAAGATCTCTTGTCTTTTGCGACAATTTCAAATTTAGTCTCACACTATCATTTTTGTCATTTAACATCTCAAATTATCATTCTTTGGACACTTTTGGTCTTTACGGAGACTTTTATGACGAAACTCCATTTTAAGCAATTGTATTTTCATCTCATCACTTTTTAAAAAATAAATAAATAAATTTGGTTTTCCATGACGGTTTTATTCATTTCCTTCACCTGGTGGTTTTCTTAATCTATTTTCTTCTGCCCCAAATCCCTCATCTCAATGAATGAGAGCTTATCAAGTGTGAAATGTTAGGAAAACATTGAAAGGAAAGAAGGCTTTTTTTTTTAGCTTTACTTGTTGTCCCACATTGGTTTTAAAACCAATTTTTTCATTCCTTTTAAAGTCCAACACTTCCTACAAAGCTTGAAGCATTATGGAGGGGAAATAAAGGGGAACCACGCATGTTGCCGCCATCTGCCTGCCCGCTTGGTTCGTCACATTAATTTTAGCCCCTAAATTTTCGGATCCATTACCACCTTGTCCATAACCTTTTTGCGTGTCCACATTCAGAATTCTTACCGCTTCTTGCATGTAATTTTGTGGCTGAAACAGAGATGGCAGTTATGTGGAGCAGTATATAATTTGTCGTCTCCTCCCTCACAACACACACCAGAACTTCACGCTTATCTTCTTCTTCTCTGTCTGAGCATTCTAAAAGTCAGGTTCACATTCTGTGTTAACCCATCGAGAGCATGGAATATACAATCGCATAAATGCTTTTAAGGCAGTGTTTTCATTAACACGACACAAAAGTTCTTATCCTCATTTTCAAATCCTTTATATTTTAGCCTACAGTAAATACGTACGTTACAGCAAACTCGTACGTACGACATTTTTTTCACTCAGAGTTCTCAACAATTAAAAGCATTTAGTCGTGCACCATATGTCGTAGCCTGGAAAGAACATCGTCGACCTCTCCTCTGTCGAACCTCTCACTAGCCTGAACTTCCAAAGGTGGTTTATAAAAATATTAATGCACCTGGTGACACAAGACCTGGACTATGTGCTTACAGTACAAACGATCCTGCAAAAATACCAGGTACCTTTTGAAGTCACTCATGCACACCTACACAACCACAATCCCAGGTAACCATCCTAGAAGCTACACTTGATCCCAAAACTTGATAAGTGTCAAAGATGTTATCTTTTATGGGTCATTTAGGGGTTGTGTTGTGCATATTTGGAGCCCTTGTGGATGATTTATGTTGGTAATTCTTTGAAATGTGTTAATGTGTTGCAAATGCCCTATAATATGTCCACTTTAGTATTTGAAGGTTTTTGAGCTTAGAGGGAGGCATATGGGCTTGAAAGGGAACAACTGAGGAAAAATGCAATGGAGAAAAGCGCCAAAGACCTTGCCACGATCGTGGACCACTCGTGGATCGGGAACAGAAGGTTCCACGAGTGGATCCACGACTCGTGGCTGAGAAAAGCCGTAAATTGGGCTGTGTACGCACCCATGTACGTGCGTACGTGCGTCAGATTTCAGCTTTTAAAACTCAATGTTTGGCGGGATTAGGATAATTCTCTAATTCTCTCAATTTTTAGAGCTTTGTAGTTTAGATATTTCTCTCTCTAGGTTAGGTCATCTTCTAGATCAAGCTATCTTCAATTCTCCATTTCCTAGCAAGAAGATCTTCAAAGATTGTAGGAGGAATTGAGTCAGATCAATTGATAACTTCTCTTGTAATCTTGGATTGTCTTTTTCAATGATGATTGATTGCATTTGCTATTGAGTAGGTAACTTCATTGTATTCAATTCTTCTAATTTCCTCCATTGATTGCTCAATTGCTTTTGTATTTCAATCTAGATCAATGATGCTTGGCTAGAATCTTCATGTGAATTGGATCTTATTTCCTTGTGTTGTGTATGGATTGATCAAGGTTGTTGTGGCTATGTGTTACGTCTTGTTGTAAGAGGAATCTATATTGACTCTTGTGTTTGAAGTGCACCACGTGCATGAAGGTTTGAGTAGAATTATGCTTGCAAGAGATTGAGGCATAATCCTAGACTCTTTTCCCTTGCAATTCCCTCCCTAAGTCCGAGAGGAAAAGGGCCGGAATGAGATTACAACATGTTTGATGAAATGTTTCATAGGGAATGATCACTTAAAGGTGTTTCTATACCTTTGATAAACCTAGTAGACCGAGATATGAACGGCATTGGAAGTCATCTCACATAGACTCATTCACCACATAGTTTCACTCCTAGGTTGATTCATTTCACATACTCATAGGGTAGGTAATCCAATTCACCTCACGCCATCTTTGTTTACTTCATTTCTTTACTTGCTTTCATTTACTTTACCTTGCACTCTACTTCCTTGAAACAATGAACTCTCCTAGCTTTCTATTGCAAATGTGTTCTTGTGTTTGACCACACAATACTCAATTTCATGTGTCCATCCTTGAGAGATCGACATCCAGGAGAATCTTCATTCTCCTCCCACACTTTCCATCCACCGCTTACTACACCTTGTCAAAATGGCGTTGTTGCCGGGGATGACAATGGTCTTGGATGTTGTGTTGTTGGCATGAGTTGCACTTTTGCATAGAGAGTCTAGTTTTTACTTGTTCTTTCAATTACACTTGCTTATTCCATTGTATTCCATTATGCTATCTTGTGACTCTGCGAAATGTTCTTCATTTCACCATTCCATTGTGTTGACTTGTGATTCCATATTTGTTTTTAATCATTGCACATTGTGTTCCTTACTCCTCTTCTTGAACATTGAACTTGGAATTGCATTTGAGCTAACTTGCAACTACTTTTAGTTGCAAAATCTTTCTCTTGTCTTTGTGCTTGTGATTCTAGATTGATCTTTGAAGGATATATGTCAATGCTATGATTTCTATGATGAACCTTTCAATTTCCAACCTTCCCATTATCCCCACCAAAAACATACCCCACCACTACCCCAACCATATGCCTATTCCTACAATCCCCACAAGCAAAACCATCATTACACTCCACCACCACCTCAACAAAGATACACATACAATGAGCCCCCAAAGAACTAGCAAGAGCCTTCCTATGATCTTGATTTTGAGCATTCTTGTAATCGGGCCCAACCACTACAAAGAGAAATCCCTCATGATTATTCGGGTGGATACTAAGCATCAAGGTATTATCGGGATGATTGTGAGGAGATATATCATGATCAAGGAGGTTATCCTAATGTGTACCAAGGAGATAGAGGAAACCATTCTCATGAAGCCTACCATTATCAATCCTATCCTTCTAACCATTTTGAATAAGATGATGACTCCTTCCCACAAAGAGGCCCAAATAACTCTCAATCCTATACCTCTTACCCATACCAAGCCTACTCCCCACAATCTTACACTCAAAACACACCTTCCACCGAAAAGAAATCCATCGTGGAGCTTATGTGTGAAAATTGGTGGAACCCCAAGCCAAAAGATCCAAATGACTCCTTCAAAACCAGCATATGTGGGAGAAAATGAAGTGGCCACTTACTTGCTATGCTTGTGGAGAAGCTCACTTTCAATAGCAATGCCATGTTTTCCCCTATTGCAATACATGTGGGGGAGATTTTATTATGAGTGTGAGGATGAGCCACATGTGAATCATAGAAGCAAGCAAGGGGGAAATGTCAAGCCTCTAGGTAAGTATGGATTGAGTGGAGAAACTTGGGCCTTGGCTAAGCGTTATGGAGTTAACATTGCAGTTCCGGATGAAAACGTGGAAATGATACCAAAGGCCTTGAAGGAGGCGAATGAAGGAAAAGAGGAGAGTAGCCAAGAAACCCCCGTGCTAGAAGAAATCCCAACACATGAAGTAGAAATTCAAAAAGGGGTAGAAAAGGGAAGTGAAAGTAGTGAGGAAAACAAGGTGATATGTGAGGATGAGATACCAAGTGATGAACCCATTAAGTCCTGTGATAAGGATCCTCTTGATCCTTTTGATGATTTCTTTGATTGTGATGATTTTGATACTTCTACTCTTGGGGTTGGTGAGATTGTTGATTGTGTTGATGAGGGTACTATGAAAATTCTTAAGGTTGTCACTTTTGGCAACAATTTTTGTGTAGAGGGGTGGATGCTTGTGTTGAAGATGTTGTTGTTACCATGATTGGTAAGGAAGTTCTAAAAATGGTGGAGTTGAAAATGAATATGTTGAAATGAGAATGTTGTGGAAGAAAATATCCTTGAAAAAGAGAGTGTGAAAAAGAAAGTGAAAATAATGTGGTGCTTGTTGATGTCGGGAAGATGTTTGAGAAAAATGATGAGGGAGGAACAAAGAAGGAAATGCCTTGGTAGAACCCCGGATTCAGCCCATCTAGCCTTGAGGATTTATCCGGAAACATACCAAACAATGCCGCCTTTACTTCCTCCCTCGTAACCATCGCCATTAAGCTCTCATTTTGATCCCAAGTTACCCTCACACTAATAGTATCTAGAACCGGCTCACAACAGCCCCCCCTCGAATGAAACAACCCCTCAAAATACCTTATAGCCACATCTCCTATCCCCTGTTTATCCACCACTATTCCCCACAATCATTCCTAATCTGCTTAATAGCTATGCGGAAAAAAAAATCAGAAAAAGAATGGAAAATGAAAGAGTCACACTTGTGTGATTGGTGAGATGAGTCGAATCTATGATAGTTGTTTGTTACTTATTATGATAGAAATCATAATACTTATTACAAAAAATTTAATACCAATTTGAAATAAATAAACGGTTACTTATAATAGATATTGTAATATTTATATGTGAAATTGTGATACTACTTATGATAAAATGATCGTTACTAATGATAAATATTGTAATACTTATAACTGAAATTGTGATATTTACAAAGGGTAATTCTAATTTAAATATTGTAATACTTATATATGAAATGATACTTATGAAATAAATTGTAATACTTATTATAGAAAATTTAATGTCAATTTGAATTAAAAATAAATCATTATAATACTTTTTGGAAGTTACTGGCTCTATTACATTGTAATATCTATTCATATACTTTCTCAACCTACTGAAACACAAAGAACCAATAACGCCTCCACTAAGGCTCGAACTCATAATCTTCTAAATCTTCTAAATGAAAATCCAACCCGGGTACCATTAGACCACATAGTCCTGGTAGATATTATAATACTTATATGTGAAATTATGATACTATTTAGAGTATAGTTGATTGTTACTAGTGATAAATATTCTAATACTTATAATTGAAATTGTGATACTTACAAACCCAATTCTACAACCAAACCCGTCTCACAGATAAAGATCTGTGAGACACTGAGACGGTGTCAAGTTTTGGTTGAAATGAAAAACCTATTAAGATAGAAAATTTATAATAATAATAATAATAATAATAATAATAATAATAATAATAATAATAATAATAATAATAATAATAATAATTTTGAGTAAAGAAAATTGAAAAACTTATGAAAATTTTTATCTCTAGAAGTGGGAAAACGTAGATGGTACTGTTCACAAATGGAACCCATGCCTTTTTGGAAATAGAAATTTTAAAAAAAAAAAAAAATTAATGATGGAAAAAGTGAAAAAAAAAAATGGAGTTTTTCTTCCCAAACAAGTTAAGATAAAATATTACATTAATGAAAAACTAACCAATTTAATCATACATTTAAAATGAATTAATCAAGTACACAAATTTGATGAAATACCATTGTCCTTTTAATTATTGTTACAACAAATTAGAAGCAATCAGTTTGGGTTGGCTCTCCATTTGTTGATTCTAAAAAAAAAAAAAAAAAAAAAAAAGGTTTCTCGCAATGATAAAACACTATTTATATATTTATTTATTATTTGGTATACTAGTGCTCCCTTTTTCTTTGTTTTTTAACAATAAAACATAAAAACAATTAAAAAGGACAAACTAATAAAATAATTTATAACTTTGATTTACATAAAAGCTCGCAGATGTTACTCAAATATACGTTTTATGTGAAGTCAATATGTTATGATCACAATGAAATAAATTAATTTAAGATCATGTCAATGAAACTAATAGACAACTATCCCTATGACTCTATGAGTCAAACTGGATCACAAGGAGGTAAACAAACATAGGCTCAAACCAAGAAGGGTAATAGCTAGTCCCCCCTAGAGTCGAATTTGAGAAGTCCACCAAAGTTCAATTCAACAATGATTGAGAGTTTTACTGGAAAAAAAAAAGTCAATTTTATAATTATTGAAAATTTTAAAAGCGGGACTCATTTTATAATAATTGCAAACTTGAAAGTTTAATCATGGTAAGATCCTACTCTTTAATTTCTTAAGATGGAGTGTGTGGATGTATCTACACTTTTTCTTAGAGAAAGGTATTCTGACATGAATCTTCCTTATATACATACTAGTTTTTTTTACGCGCTTTGCGCGAATGGGATAATGCCCAATAATTATTTTTAAATAAGTATTTCAAAGTATATCAATGTAATATTATATAGGAGATGTTCATGCATAGGTAAATAAATGTTGTCAATAGAGGATGCTAATAAATAATTCAAAATATATGGTTACAATAGATATTGATATAATGATATAGTAAAAAATATTAATACCATAATGGCCTAAATCATTTCAATAATGCAAAAGCATAATTGAAATATTATGTTTTGTTCTAAATAATCATATGAAGATTAATTAAACCAAAAAAAAAAAAAAAAAAAAAAAAAAAAAAAAAAAAAACTTAACCTAAATTTGATTTTTTTTTAAATAAAAAATTCATGAAAATCAAATAATAATTTTAAAGTAGTTCCTGATTTATAATCTTTGATGCTCAACTTTGAATGTTATGTATTTAGTCGAGCTAATTATTTTATCAAAGTTTATTTTAAATTTTATATTATATTTTTTAATACATTTTAACATATTCATAATATATGTTTAACAATTATGCCAACTATACTTGGGATGAGGTTCGAACCTAAGACCTTATATAAATTAAGAGTATGTTAATAATAATAAATAGTTAACGGAATATTCCGTTACTAAAGTTTAAACTAACGGAATTTAGGGTTATTTAAGGGAAGAAAATAATATAATAGAGGGTAAAAAGGCAAATCATTAAAAGATACTAAAATCAAAATAATATGAATTTTAAGAAACAATTAGTACCGACATTTTTTTTTGTTCCAGTTAAGGGTCTAACATTATTCGCTCTTATTAGATTTGTTAGATTGTAGATATTGTATTAAATATTTATATGATCTTTTTTTTTCTTACAATAGTTATAAGATCGTGTAGTTTTATATTATTTTAATATTACTTTTGTTTATTCGACATTTTTTATCGTGCATTGCGCTTACTTAGAAGTAGTACTTTTTTTCTTTTTTTTTTTTGAATGCTACTAGCTCTATTACATTGTAGTATCTGTTCATATACTTTCTCAACCTACTAAAACACAAAGAGCTAATAACGCCTCCACGAAGGCTCAAACTCACAACCTTCCAAGTGGAAGTCCAACCCGAGTACCATTGGACCACATAGTCCTGGTTAGAAGTAGTACTTAAATACTAAAGTATCTGTAGTTTTTAACAAATGTAAATTTTGATAGGAGTGTTTTATCATTAATATATATATATATATATATATATATATATATATATATATATATATATATATAAAAGTTTGCTCAAATGCGGTCGCGCCCTCCCGTGCTGCCGTTTGAAGAATACACTAATAGTGTAGGGAAATACACAACAATGAAATGTAAAAATAAATCAAAAAATACATAACACATCTAAAAAATACACGATATAACTCTCCACCCTTAATGGCGCATTTCGGAACACTGTGTGGTGCTTTTATTCCTACCTAATGGTGTGTTTTTGGTGATGTGTACATAATTTGTGCACTTTTTGTTGTGCATTTCTTAACGTTGATGGTGTATATTTGCATAACTATTGGTGCGACCGCACTGACCGCACAGGAAGGCGCAACCACACCTGAATTCAACTTTATATATATATCAAATTGATCAGATTTTAATTTTTCTTTAAGATTTTCTAATTTATCCTTAATGAATATGATTATCCGTTAACTTTTTCGTTAAACATTATCTTTTTCGTTAATTTCTGTTAGTTCATGATTTCAATAAGAAAGGTCTTAGGTTCGAATCTCATCCCAATCAAAGTTGGCATAATTAGTACTCTATTTTACTCTTATTAAATTATAAATAATAATAATTTTGTAGTTACAACAAAAAATAATACAAATGCATTTCTTTAATTTAGAATTATGTGTCTACAATGTCTTTATTCAAAAAAAAAATTATTCATTATCAATAAATTAAATAAGAGAAATAATTTCATTAGTTATATTGTGTTTATCTACCTCACAATGTCCTTGTTTGACAATGAGCGGATTATATTAGCGAATTTGACCAGCGAATTATATCAACGGTTGGTAAAAAGATATTTTAAAAAATTAGCTTTTTAGATCAGATTAACATGTAAAATGACCTAAGGGTATACATATATTCAATAATAATAATAATAATAATAATAATAATAATAATAATAATAATAATAATAATAATAATAATAATAATAATAATAATAATAATAATAATAATTGTTTTAAAAATAATAAAAAAAATAAAAAAATATAATTAAACTAATCATATTAACTACTTGGGGAATTTATTGACAAAAGAGTATTCAAATCACACAACAAATTGAAGTGGAAAACTATCACGCAATGTCCTTGTTTGACAATCAGCAGTTAGCTCTTCAATATTAGTATATATTTAATATTTTATTTCCTAATTTTTATTTGCTCTCCCTTATGTCCCGTATTTGGTTTCAATCATACCTATACAATTATTTTATTGACAAAAATCAATCTTGAATATATTATCTTGCATTTGTAAACTTAGAATTGCCTATTTAAATACGCAAATTTAACATTCAATTATCTATGCATGAACAATGCCAATATAATTTTGCCTTGATATACTTTTAAAGTACTTATTTATATAAAAAAAAACTAATATATACATATATACATACATACATACATATACATATACTAGTTTTTTACGTGCATTGCGCGATTGGGATAATGCCCAATGTTTTATTTTTTTTTAAATACGTATTTCAAAGTATATCAAGACAAGATTATATTGGAATTGTTCATGCATAGATAATTGAATGTTAAATTTGCGTATTTAAATAGGCAATTTTAAGTTTACAAATGCAAGATAATATAGTCAAGATTGATTATAATTGTCAATAAAATAATTGTATAGGTATGGTTGAAACCAAATACGGGACATAAGGGAGGGCAAATAAAAATTAGGGCATAAATATTAAATATATACTAATATTGAAGAGCTAACTGCTGATTGCCAAACAAGGACATTGCGAGATCCTTTCCCACTTCAATTTGTTGTGTGATTTGAATACTCTTTTTTTGTCAATAAATCTCTCAAGTAGTTAATATGATTGATTTAATTATATTTTTTATTTTTTTAAAACAATTATTATTATTACTATTATTATTATTATTATTATTATTATTATTATTATTATTATTATTATTATTATTATTATTATTATTATTATTATTATTATATGTATACCCTTAGGTCATTTTACATGTTAATCTAAACATCTAATTTTTTTCAAATATCTTTTTACCAATCATTGATATAATTCGCTGGTCAAATTCGCTAATATAATCCGCTAACGCTAACCGCTAACAGCTGATTGTCAAACAAGGACATTGCGAGGTAGTTTTCATTTCAATTTGTTGTGTGATTTGAATACTTTCTTTGTCAACAAATTTCTCGAGTAGTCAATATGATTGGCTTTATTAATTATATATTTTTTTAATTTTTTCATGGTATTAATAAAATACTTGGTAAATTAATATATAGCATTATTTTGTATTATAACTTTAATATTTAATTAAAAAATAGTGCACAAAAAAGATAATAGACAATGTAGTGAATATAATCAATTAATGAATTTGTACATTGGAGAAATATAAAGACAATATAACTAATAAAATTATTTCTCTTAACTAAATTATTGATAATGAATAATTTTTTTTAATAAAGACATTGTAGGGACAATGTAGCGACTATAATCAATTGATAAATTTGAATGTAAAGAATTTTTATATTGGAGAAAAATAAATACAATATAACTAATGAAACTATTTTCTCTTATTTAATTTATTGATAATGAATAATTTTTTTGAATAAAGACATTGTAGACACATAATTATAAATTAAAGAAATGCATATGTATTATTTTTTGTCGTAGCTACTAAATTATTATTTAATTTAATAAGAGTAAAATAGAGTACTAATTATCCCAACTTTGATTGGGATGATGTTCGAACCTAAGACTGAATAAGTTAACGGTGAACTAACAGAAATTAACGGAAAATGACATTGGGAGGTAGTTCTCACTTCAATTTGTTGTGTGATTTGAATACTATCTTTGTCAACAAATCCCTCAAGTAGTTAATATGATTGACTTTATTAATTATATTTTTTTCATGGTATTAATAAAATACTTGGTAAATAAATATATAACATTATTTTGTATTATAACTTTGATATTTAATTAAAAAATATTGCACAAAAAAAATAATAAACAATGTAGTGAATATAATCAATTGATGAATTTGTACATTGGAGAAATATAAAGACAATATAACTAATAAAATTATTTCTCTTAACTAATTTATTGATAATGAATAAATTTTTTTAATAAAGACATTGTAGGGACAATGTAACAGATATAATCAATTGATGAATTTGAATTTAAATAATTTTTATATTGGAGAAAAATAAATAAAATATAACTAATGAAATTATTTCTCTTATTTAATTTATTGATAATGAATAATGTTTTTTTGAATAAAGACATTGTAGACACATAATTCTAAATTAAAGACATGCATATGTATTATTTTTTGTTGGGATGTGGTTCGAACCTAAGACCTTTCTTATAGAGTACTAATTATGTCAACTTTGATTGGGATGAGGTTCGAACCTAAGACCTTTCTTATTGAAATCAATGAGTAAGTTAACGGTGAACTAACAGAAATTAACGGAAAAGATAATATTTAACAGAAAAGTTAACGGAAAATCATATTCATTAAGGATAAATTAGGAAATCTTAAAGGAAAAATTAAAATCTGATCAATCAGAGCCATTTATTTGATTAAAAAATTTGACCGCTATTTTTTCTACCCATTATAGGCCTAACTCTCTTGGGCTCTTATTAGTATACTAGTTTTTTACGCGCATTGCGCGATTGGGATAATGCCCAATGTTTTTTTTTTTTTTTAAATAAGCACTTTAAAGTATATTAAGGCAAGATTATATTGAAATTGTTCATGCATAGATAATTGAAGGTTGAATTTGTGTATTTAAATAGGTAATCCTTCTCCCAAAGGTTGAGTCCCCAACCCCAAGGCCCCCCCACACTCTGACCCGACAGAGCATTGTGGGAAGTTGTAAATCACGGTGACTCAATGGTTCAGCAGACAGGACCAAATGTCGGTGCGAACAAGGAATCTGCCCGCTTTGGACATAATTCCCGCATTGCCGCCGCCGAGGTTCAAACCTTGGTCTCTTCTCCCAAATACTGCCCACTAAACCATTGAGTTAAGCTCGTGCGGGTTAAATAGGTAATTCTAAGTTTACAAATGCAAGATAATATAGTCAAGATTGATTATAATTGTCAATAAAATAATTGTATAGGTATGGTTGAAACCAAATACGGGACATAAGGGAGAACAAATAAAAATTAGGGCATAAAATATTAAATATATACTAATATTGTTTGAGGAGATTTCGACATTAGGATTTGTGGTTAAGTTCTATTAAGACTTTAATATTAGAATTAGATTAATGGTGTAACTATAATTCTATATTAGACGTTAATATTAGAATTAGACTAACGGTGAATTAACGGTATTTAACGGAAAAGTTAAATGGATAATCATATAATTAAGGATAAATTAGAAAAACTTTAAAAAAAATTAAAACTTGAACAATTTGAATCATTCATTGGTATTTAACGGAAAAGTTAAATGGATAATCATATAATTAAGGATAAATTAGAAAAACTTTAAAAAAAATTAAAACCTGAACAATTTGAATCATTCATTTGATTTAATAATTTGGCGTCATTTTTTCTACCCAATGTTAATAATTAAATAAATTCGTTGGTGAAATCCGCTAACTGCTGATTGTCAAACAAGGACATTGCAAGGTAGTTCTCACTTCAATTTGTTGTGTGATTTGAATACTCTCTTTGTCACAAAATCTCTCAAGTAGTTAATATGGTTGACTTTATTAATTATATTTTTTTTTATTTTTTTCATGGTATTAATAAAATACTTGGTAAATAAATATATAGCATTATTTTGTATTATAACTTTGATATTTAATTAGAAAAATAGTGCACAAAAAAGATAATAGACAATGTAGTGAATATAATCAATTGATGAATTTGAATGTAAAAATTTTTACATTTGAGAAAAATAAAGACAATATAACTAATGAAAATATTTCTATTAATTAATTTATTGATAATGAATAATTTTTTTTTTACTAAATTAAGACATTGTAAGGACAATGTAGCGAATATAATCAATTAATAAATTTGAATATAAAGAATTTTTATATTGTAGAAAAATAAAGACAATATAACTAATACAATTATTTCTCTTATTTAATTTATTGATAATGAATAATTTTTTTTTGAATAAAGGCATTATGGACATATAACTAATTTTTTGTTGTAGCTACTAAATTATTATTTATATAATTTAATAAGAGTAAAATAGAGTACTAATTATGCCAACTTTGATTGGGATGAGGTTTGAACCTAAGACATTTTTTTATTTATTGAAATCAATGAGTAAGTTAACGGTGAACTAACGGTAATTCTTAAAATTTTAACGGAATTAGTAACGGTGTGTGGGTATTTTAGAAAATTTTAGTGTAAAATTTAAATCTTATCAATCTTTTAATCAATCTGAGCCATTCATTTGATTAAAATCTGTGACCGCCATTTTTTCTACCCATTATAGGCCTAACTCTCTTGGGCTCTTATTAGTATATATATAGTAGAAGTAGATATATATATATATATATATATATATATATATATATATATATATATATATATATATATATATATATATATATATATATATATAAAATTAGGTTCTGGTGTGGTTGGTGCGTCCAGGTGCGGTTGTGCGGTTAAATCTGCGCCATTGATCTTGCTTAAATCAACATCCAAGATTACCCAAAAAACAAAAAAAAAAAACAAAAAAAAAAACAGTGGCAATTTGGTAATTTTTGAATCTAGGTTAAATTTAAGATGCGTGGTTTTTGTGCTTAAGGTGTGTGGGGTTTGTGCTTAAGGTGCGTGGATTTTGTACTTAAGGTGTGTGAGTTATGTCATTAATGTTTTGTGCTTAAAGTGCGTGGGTTATGTGCTTAAGGTGCGTCGATTTTGTACTTAATGTGAGTAGTTGTTGAAACTTAAGGTGCGTGATTTTTCTTCTTAAGGTGCGTTATTTTTTTCTTAAGGTGCGTGATTTGTGTCAGTTGTGTGAAACTTATGGAGAGTCATTTTAAAACTTTAGGTGCGTGGTTTGTGTACTTAAGGTGAGTGGTTTGGGTTTTTAAAATGCTTTGTTTGTGTGCTTAAGGTGCGTGTGTTGCATGTGTACTTAAGGTGCGCCATGTTAATACTTAAGGTACGTATAACCGTACAACCGCACGGAAAGCATTATCTGCACCTGAACCCTTCCCTATATACGGAGTGGCCATCTTGGGTCATTTAGTGGCTGGGATTTATCCCATATTTTGTGGTTAGTTTCCTTATTTAATTATTTAGGGGCAGTTTAGTAATTTTTCATGTTTTCAAAGTTTGGAGTTTTATTTTTAAGGCTTTTTGCAAGTTTTTAAGATTTAATTGCATGGGTATTTACGTTTCTTTCCAAGGTTCTTTCTCCATTCCACTTTTGATGTTTTCTTATTCTATGTTTCCTTTCTTCAGCCATTACCTTAGGTTTATTTTCGTGTTTTTAAATTGTATATCATTTGAGTGTAATAATGTCTATTTTTATGATTGGCCTATGCGCATTTTTTGTAAGTGGCGTGCTAGGTACTAATGTGCACTATGGCCTCCTTAGTTTGTGCATTTACATGGCCGAGGGTGTGTGTTTCGGGTTTCTATTGTGGATTAGTTTTGTGACATTTGGGATTAATCCTCTTGGGACTGTACATTGTAGTTGCGACTGTTGTGCAATTGTGGGTTAACCTTTGTACATTTATTGCAGGTGGCAAGCAATGTACTATTATGCATTGTGACCTCCGTAGTTGTGCATTTGCACATCCGATCCAGTGGGTGCATTTTGGGCTTTTAGTGTGGATTAGTTTAGAGACACTTGGAGTTGTGCATTGTAGTTGTAGATGTTGTGCAATTGTGAGTTAACCTCTGTGCACTTTTCGCGGATAGTGTGCAACATATTGTTATGCATTATGGTCTCCGTAGTTATGCATTCTTTCGACAGTAAGTTGTGTATTTTCATGGTCGATGGTATACATTTTGGGCTATAGCGGGAGATGGGATGCTGGATATCCGCCATTCCGACGAGTAGCCAAGAAAATTGGATGAAAAGTCAGGTTCTCTCCTTATTTTGCTGATGTGTTGGATTTTATGACAAACTAATTTACCCTTTATGTCTAAATATGAATTGTTTAACATCCTTAATTTTATATATGTCTCGTTCGGTTAACTATGATTGACTAAAGTTATTTTTAATTCAAATTTTTCATAATATTATGTTTAGTATTAGTATACAAATTTATATATTTAAAAACTATATTAAAAGTAACTATTAAACACACACACACAAAAAGTACAAAACAAATTTGGTGATTCACTTTGGCAATATAATAACCAAATTTTGATACGAGAGACATACCTACAACTTGTGCTTTTGTTGTACTGTCTTAATAAGTATTCTAATAAAAACCAGAATTTCAATGTTTTAAGACAATAAGACCCCAACACAGCTAAACTATATAATTCTAAAGGGTTTGGTATTTTAAATTGTCACAATATTTACCTTTAAAAATTGAAATAATAATGCAAGTTTGAGCTTATTATTTGGAAACACATGTTTTTGCCCTATTTAAAATTCATAGGATACAATAAAAATTCTTGAGAAATTATGTGTAGTATGTGCGAGACCCTCCATATTATTTAGTGAAATTATAGTGTCATTATTTTTAGTTATTAACCAAGCATAAACTATAATTGCACAAAATACAAAACATGATATTATATTATAAGATATAAGATATTACTTTTAAATACCTTTCATGTATTCTTACTCATCTATATGATTTGTAAATAAATTTTTTTTTTCTACCCCAAGATGTAATTGGCCAATTCAAGATAACCAATAAATAAAAAGAGTTTTATCGTGATTAAATGATAAAAAAAATTAAGGTAAAAAATTATAATTCCTGTATTAATGTTGTTATTGAAAATACTATCATATTAACAATAAAAATGTCAATAACTAAAAATAAAAATGTTACACATTCAATCATCTTGGCGGCAATAATTCCAACCAAATTAGTCAGACAATTACTTGGTAACTACAATATTTCAAGTTTAACTTTCAATGGGGGTTGTATATTAGCCTTTTAGGTTTAAGTCGGTCGGGTATGGACAACTTAGATTCGTTTGTCTTTGGCTGGCTAGTGTTACAAAGGGGACTTCACCCAATGTACACTTTCGAGTAGTGGCTACGGGGTTTTTTCGTAAATAAAAAATATTAAAATGCGATGCTAAAATGTCATATATTAATTTTTGAATACTACTAACTCAATTACAATATAGTATCTGTTCATAACTACTTTCTCAACCTACTAAAGATTGAGGCTCAAACTCATAACCTCTCATATGAGAGACCAACCTTGTGCCATTAGACCACAAGGTCTTGGCTGAAAATATATTAATTTTAAAAATAATTTTCATAAATGCAAAAAAAAAAAAAAAATGAGAAAATTATAGTGGTAGTATCGCAAATAAATAGAATGGTGAGGGGGAATGGGCAAAATGGGGGGGTTTTGTAGGCTAGGCAGGGGTTGGCTTTTGTTTGAAATCCATCCTTCTTCTACAGACTCGGTGTAAAACACACCATTAAAATACCTTAATCTTCTTGCTCTCTCCGCTCTCTTCTCCATAACACAAAATCTCTTTTACACTCACAACTATATATATATATATATATTGTTGTGCACAGATTCCGTTTGTAGAATTCCATCCATACAGGTTGAGAAAGGGAAGAAGAGCGAATTGAGAATCATTCCATTTCAAGAAAAGTGGGAAATTTCCACCCAATTTCGTGTTTCCCCGGTGAGATAAGCTCTGGAATTGGCAGGGGAAAGCGATATATTGTTGTTGGTGAAGGGAGAGAGAGAACGAGTGAGCGTGGATGTATCTTTATCCGCATGTATAGGTAATGCATCAGAAGAAATCTGAAGTTCAGATCGGAAAAGAAAGCAGCGGCGTCTCTTCCGATTTCAACCCTACCCTGCTTTCTTCGTCTTCTTCGCTTTACCAGAAACACAATAATCCCCATCTCGCCCCCAACGCTTTCTTCTTTGCGGCGCCTCCTTCTCCGCCTCCGCCTTCTCCCTCTGCTGCTTCCCCGCACAATACAACCCTTCAAATCTTCATCAACGATGGCTATGACTCGATTCCGCCTTCTCCCACCGCTGCCCCGCCGATGGTGGTGCCAAATAGCAAGACCACCCCTCATAAGAGACCCCTTTTGGGGGTCTCCTCCAATAACCCTTCCAATTCTTCTTCCAGCTCCATCGTCAAATCCCCCACTTTGAGCAATTCTCTTCACAAATATTCATTTTCTTCCGCTCCTCCTCCGCCGGTGGCCAAGGGTCAACATTCTTTTAGAATTATGGGTGTCCATGTTTACCATCAGCTTCGTCACCTTCGCCGTGTTGTCCGGGTTCACCTCCGCCTCATCCTCCTCCTCTCCTTGCCATTTTTCTATTTTCTGGTTTCTCATCCCACTAACTCCTTTTTTCTTGATTTCCTCTCGGCTTTTGCCTTCTCGGCAGCTCTGTTGTTTTCTTTGAATTTGGCCCTTCCCAGGCTGCCCTCCATTCGGTTGTTCCTTGCTAGGTCTTTACCAATTAAGCTGTCCTTGTCAAACCAAGTGTCCAGAAGGCCTTTGCCCGTATTTTGGTCTATCGGGTCTCGGCCTAAGTTTGAGAAAAAGGTGAATTCTGGGAATTTTGTGCAGGCATATAGAAATGGGGATGTGTATGAGGGTGAGTTTCACAAGGGGAAATGCAGTGGGAGTGGTGTTTACTATTATTACATGAGTGGAAGGTATGAAGGTGATTGGGTTGATGGGAAGTATGATGGCTATGGAGTTGAGACGTGGGCGAGGGGGAGCCGGTATAGAGGCCAATATAGGCAAGGACTTAGGCATGGTTTTGGAGTTTATAGGTTTTATACAGGGGATGTTTATGCAGGAGAATGGTCAAATGGGCAGAGTCATGGGTGTGGGGTGCATACCTGTGATGACGGTAGCCGATATGTTGGTGAATTCAAATGGGGTGTCAAGCATGGCCTTGGCCACTACCATTTTAGGTATTCTTTAGACATTCATTTTTCCTTCTTTTTTAGTTGCTTTTTGTTTGTTATTGTAGACTGTCATGTTCATCTTATTCTTGTTGGCTTTAATATGTCTCTTAATCATAATTTGATTTGCTGCACATTGGAGTTCAGGTGTTATGACTTACTATAGTTGTGAATATGATTTATATGCTCACTAACATATCATGCTGCAAAGATGATTCATAATTTCATATCCATAGGTAAAGCATTAAGCAAGTATGTTCACCAACTCACTCACCTTTCCCGTTAGTATCTTTTAGGATGCATTATTTTGAACAAGCAGTAGACTATACTAAAAATAGCATAGTATATATAAATGTACTACATAGAAGAGGTTTGATCCAGTGCATTAAGCTACTCATGTCCTACCTTCCCCGTGGCTTTGGAAAATATTTGTCGTTACTTACTCTTTACATAAATAAATGAACATGATAAAACGATTTTAACACTTGCAGCCTTTTATGGGAATTAGCAACTGTAAAGTTACCAACCTTGCAATATTATTAACTCCTTTGATAGGAAAAATTACAGCCTTTGCATACAGCAGTAGACTTTTACATGTGAAAAGGAATAAAATTCATGATGGCATCATGCATCTCATCCATCCCCTCTTCTTTTCTTTGATTCACGCAGACCATGTTATAAAGTAACACCTTTATTTTGTCATTTTGTGTTGGAAATATCAAGGCTGAGGTAATAGACATTGTTAATTTGGAGCTCTTGCAACATATTGTATCTAGAAGAAATAAATTAGAATGGCTAATTTTGTTCTCAGTCAATAGCCTGCCTTATTGAGTATTGATTCCGCATTTTTTCACATCTTAGGAATGGTGACACTTATGCTGGAGAATATTTTGCTGATAAGATGCATGGATTTGGGGTTTATTGCTTTGCAAACGGGCATCGTTATGAAGGAGCTTGGCACGAAGGCAGGAGACAAGGATTGGGAATGTATACTTTTAGAAATGGAGAAACTCAGTCAGGTCACTGGCAAAATGGGGTTCTTGACATTCCAAGCACACAAAGTGTGTCCTATCCTGTATCTCCTGTTGCTGTTTACCACTCAAAAGTGCTTAATGCAGTCCAGGTAAATTCATAACGATAACTAGCTTTTATCATCATAACCTATTTAGTGTGTGGAATTGTAAGGTTAATTCTCAATCTGATTTGGGTATAATTAATTTGGGCTACGTGAATAATCTGTGGCAGAGTATAAAACAGTTAGTTGTGAGATATTTGATGATTTTATAAAGGTCTCTTTTCTGCATATTTCTGTTCTCATGCTATGAATACTGCATGCAAATTGCCTTACTACTTGGGGAATACACATAGCAGAGGGCAACAACACAAACACTGAATGGTATTTTTTTTTTTTTCGGTTATTTTCTCAGGAAGCACGACGAGCAGCTGAGAAAGCATATGATGTTGCTAAGGTGGATGAAAGGGTGAACAAGGCAGTAGCAGCAGCGAACCGGGCAGCTAATGGAGCAAGAGTAGCAGCCGTGAAAGCTGTGCAAAAGCAAATGCATCATCGGAGAAACAGTGACGAGCTTCCTATTCCCATCGTGTAAAAGCAAATGCATCATCAAAGTTGGGCTTAGAACCGGCTCTCGCCTTTTAAAGCTGCACGTGGGGAGCGGATAAAGAGCCAGCCATATGGTATCACTTCTACACAGTACAGTACCTATCTACTACTTGGTCATTTGTTAACTTCTAAAGTAGCCCAGTATAATTAGAGCGCTGGAGCCAAGGGAAAACCTGACCCAGCCGGCTTTGTGTACGTATAATATTAATGACTTCTGAAAATTGAGTTCTTTTTAAGAAATCCTTATTCTTGATCACCCTTCTTGTCTTTGGCCCATTTTACTTGATCTGATCTGAAAGCCATATTTATTTAGGTTAGGTTCTATCTTATAACTAAAACTAAAAGCAAGCAGCATCTCACATTAATTCCAACATGCAAAAAGATTCAGATGTTTCAAAAATCAAAACACCCTCTAACATTACACAAAGGTCTAGATTTTGATAGCTACAAAACAACCAAAGTATAAAAGTCTCAAGCTTGACTACTAGCTTCGCGTTTCTAGCTCTCGGTTTGCTCCCTAAGCCTTCGGATGGTGCTCCTTACTGTAACAGCACTAGCAGTGCTGCCAAGGAAAGTGAGAACCAATTAGTACTTGAGAAACAAGAGTGGTAAAAAGTAAAAACTCGGAAGAGTGAATTTGGCAAGAGCCACTTACTTCAGTGTGTAAGCACCACCAGCTTTGACTTTCCCGCAGTCTTTGCAACCCCAAATACCCACAGCTTTCCTCTTCACCGCGTACTGCAAAAATATATACACTAGAGTAATTAACAACAAAAATCCGGGAAATTTATAAAATGCACCAAACATGACATGGCTTACCTTCCCACAGAACTCACAGAAGTACTTGCTATGCTGACTGACCTCCATCTTCTTTATTTGTTTTCTCAAACTGGCACCATAGCGGGTACCTGATATGTTGTTGCTTATACATAAGTATACCAAACAATGCCAACATGATACAACAGCCAGGCCTAAGCTTATTACACGTTAACCAGTCAGAATGAGCAAAAAATTGGTGCAGACTACATTTTAGAGGATAACTAAAAGAGTTCTGGCTAGCTAAAGTTGAAGAAATTAAGGGGTTTACTCTTTAAATATGCATTCAGAATGAGCAAAAAATTGGTGCAGACTACATTTTAGAGGATAACTAAAAGAGTCCTGGCTAGCTAAAGTTGAAGAAATTAAGGGGGCATTTGGTTCAAGTTATATAAGATAACCAAGGTTATATTTGCTTGGTAATATAAGATTCTCATATTTGGTTCAGGTTATGTAACTTTCACAGAGAATGTCAAGATAACCACCGCATTAAATTTTTAGCTATTGGAAGGGAATGTGAGATCCCCTCCAATTTCTAAACCAAACACAGGAATCTAACATTCCCTAAGGGAATCTAAATATGCATAGGCTTGATTACTAGATTGGCCTATGAGCCTATCAGTTAAATCCACAAATACATCATTCTGCATCATCCCAAGTCCTATCATTTATTGTAGCAAAACTAACTCCATAAAAACATTGACTTCATATCACATAATAACTCAATAAAATAAGTGAATATATTAACCATGCTAGATACATACCGTACTTCCCAACAATACCAGCCTTCTTGGTTCTCTTGGTCTGGGTACATAGTTAACATAAATCAAGTTTAGAATGTTAACCAAAAACATAAAGAAACATGATTCAGTTATAGAATACAGAAAGCAGACCAAAACTCACAGAGCAATAACTGAATCAAACAAATACTCTTATCATGAAACCTTCAGGTGCAAAAATATGCAAAGTAAAACCTTTGGTCCTCTTTGAAAGCCTTATAGTTTCAGGGACGGACAATATGCTTTAATTAAACTACAATACACGTTTACTACTTGAGGATCTCTGCTCCTTTCTTTTTAGGGATTTTTACTAACTCCATTCTTCTAAATTGAAAAAGAAATCTTTAAAGAATAACTTTTTTCTCTGTTTGCATCAAATATTGAATATACATTACCCTTTTTCATTTTCTAATCTTGTAAATACCAGTAAAAATCAGTCCGATTGAAACGTGTTGATAAGATGAAATTGGACTTAGATTCTACAAAGAGAGAGAAAAGAAGTACCATCTTGGGGAGCTAGGATAACAGCGCTGAGACGGCCGAGTCTGTACGAAGATGAAGACGAACAAACTGAGATAAACCCTTAAGATGGGTCTATATAGGAATAGGATTCGTGGATCATGGATCTATCATTTAATCCTAAAGCCCAGCGGGCCTACCTAAGAAACCCGTTTGTATATTCTACAATCAAAAAATTTATCCATGAGTCGTGTGATCGCAAATTATGCTGTGTAACCGAATGCACCATGCGCATGGTGCATTCGATGCAAAACGACGTTGTTTTGGTTAAAAAACGCGCGTCCCACTTAAAGAAGAAATCAAGTTCGATTCCCGGCAATAGCATTTTTATATATCCATAAATTCATAACTATATATCCACAGTGAATGAATGAAGTAAAAATCCACAATGAATGAACTAAATATTCACAATGAATGAATGCAGTAAATATCTGCAATGAATGAACTAAATATCCATAATGAATGAACTAAATATCCATAAATTCATAACTATATATCCAGAAATTCATAACTATATATCCACAGTGAATGAATGAAGTAAATATCTACAATGAATGAACTAAATATCCACAATGAATGAACTAAATATTCATAAATTCATAACTATATATCCACAAATTCATAACTATATATCCAAAAATTAGTAACTATATATCCACAATAATGCTATTGCCGAGAATCGAACCTGATTTTTTTTTTAAGTGGGACGCGCGTTTTTAGTCAAAACGACGTCGTTTTGCATCATATGCACCATGCGCATGGTGCATTCGGTTGCACAGCATAACTATTTTTCTATCCAAGCTAGAGCAACTTGGTGCCACTAGACTATAAAGTCCTTAGCTTATCCATGAGTCGTTAAAGTTGAGGGAAGGTATATAAATTCACCGCAAATTATATCGTGCACCGCGATGCATAATCGATTATGCACCGCGCATCAAAACGACGTCGTTTTGTTAAATGAAAAGAAATGGCATTTGTTTTCCGTCGTTCCGCACCCTTCCGCAAAAAGTGACTCTGTTATTCAGTTTCATTTTGTATACACTGTAGTTTCAGTTCAACACAACTACAGTTTCATTTTGATATAACTACAGTTTCATTCGATATTTATAGACTCAAATATGTGAAAATGTTATCAAGTGGCTTGTGGTTCACTGGTATTAGATTGCTCCCTTAAGTGGGAGGTGATAGGTTTGAACCTCACTTGAGGCAAGTAGTGTGTATATGTAAGGTATCCCCTTCTTTATAATATGTGAAAATGTTATTTAATTTTATTTTATATACACTATAGTTTTATTAAAACACAACTACATGATCATTTTGATATAATTACAGCTTCATTGTACAATATACACTCAAATATGTGAAATGTTATTCAGTTTCATTTTATATACACTGCAGTTTCATTTCACCACAACTACAGTATCATTTTGATATAACTGCAGTTTCATTTGTCGTGAGGCAGTGTCGGTTAAGATATACTGTAGTGCCAGTTGGTGTTTAATACACCAAACATGCGGATTCCGTTAACGGTAACGACAGGCCGTTTCTTTACTTAAAGAAATGGTGCCGTTCTTTTACCGCGGTGCATGTGCACCGCGGTCTATGATATAACGACGGTAAATTCACTCATTTTACACCTTATAGCTCCATCTTTGTTTCTATACTCAATTGCCGCAATTGTAGTAACAATTACTGATGAATTCAAACATTAATGGGAATCGGGGTAATCCCTGTTAAGTTGGTTGGGATGTTGGCTTGATAGTCACAATATTCCAAGTTTAATTCCCAATGGAACGACCTATTGGTTTTCTTGGTTTGAGTCGGTCAGTTATGAGTAACTTAGATTGGTTGGTTTATCAAGTGCACATCCTCGGATAGTGATTGAGAAGTAAGATGTTATGATTTACCAAGTGCACGCCATTAAATAGTGGATGATGTTACATGTGGCTCATACTTTCTATGTTATAGAGCTGGAGACATGAGGTGGTTTGTCCAATTGTCTGTCACCACAAGGTCCTTGGATTATCCATGAGTCGTTAAAGTTAAGGGAAGGTATATAAATTCACTTATTTTACACATTATAGCTCTAGCTTTGTTTCTATACTCAATTGCCGCCATTGTAGTAACAATTACTGATGAATTCAAACATTAATGGGAATCGGAGTAATCCACGTTAAGTTGGTCGGGATGTTGGTTTGGTAATCACAATATTCCAAGTTTAATTTCCAATGGAGCGACCTATTGGTCTTCTTGATTTGAGTCGGTCAGTTATAACTTATGAGTAACTTAGACTGGTTGGTTTATCAAGTGCACATCCTCGGATAGTGATTGAGAAGTAAGATGTTATGATTTACCAAGTGCACACCATTGAATAGTGGATGATGTTATATGTGGCTCATACTTTCTATGTTATAGAGTTGGAGACATGAGGTAGTTTGTCCAATTGTCTGTCACCCTAAATTGAGAAGCTAAATTTTCACCTTGCCCTAGCTCACTGTTGCAAGGCCATACATAGCCCACAGTCACCCACGAAGCAATTGTGCCGAACGGTAGGGCGCTGCTTGGCTAAGCAAGGCACCAAGTTGCCTAGCCACCCGCTCATCCCTCTTTTTTTGCCTTTGGACCTTGGACCCTAGATTTTGTCTTCCTACTCCATGGATGTTAAATCTTTACTTCTTTGCAGTTTGACCCCAAACTCCCTATTACCCTGCCCAAAATTGCCTCCCTTCTTTAACCCATTAGAAATCTTTCTAGGGATCATGGGCCGATCACAACTCCCCTGTTTCTTTTGATTATCTAGAAAACTAGAGCAATTAGTAGGGGTCGAACATGCAATCTTGCAGATTGCCCATATTTCCCTATTTGAATATCAAATTTAACTACAACAAGGTGCATAGAACCATCATTTTGAAAGAATTTAAATCCCTGCAATTACATAACCTCTCTCAACTTCTTTCCCCAATTCAAGCATTCTCAACCTCGCTCAAAGTGCCTATAAAATCTTATTTTCTCTTGAAAAATTATTTTCCTTACTTGATGGTAAATTTTTGGCTCGCAAAATTTTTAGCACTTCTTTTTCCACCGTAAAAAAAACAACAAACTAGATGCCCCCCATCCCTCGCCCCAAAAAACAACACCCATGACGTCAACACACCATCGCTCCAAATTATTGTCACCATTGACATTCTCACCACTGGTTCACCAAAAACTACCACTGTCCACCTACTTGGGACGCTAACATGCTGCCTACCTATGAATGTCATCACTAGCCTACTTAGAGCATATGAGTATCTATCATTGGCTAGCTTGTCTCTCCCACCATCAAGCTACTTGCAGCTCATTTCGTTAACCTAATGACCCAAGCTACCACCCCGTTTGGTACTAACCTAGGCATCTCGCTATGCTCTTCCACCATCGGGCATCTAACTAATCCCTTCGCGGTTGGTGAGCCCTATTTGTCCCCGGCTCCTATGAGCCTTACACTAGCCACCCCTAACCCTCCCCCAAAACAGGTTATGGCCTTAAGTTCTTTTTAGCATCACTAGTAATATGAAAAAATTCAGGTTTTGCACATCCTAACGTACTTAATGCAATTGACTACTATTCAGGGCCAATAATACCCTTGTAACAAAACATTTTTTGCCAAAGGGCATTGCCCCCTAATGGGTGGCATAAATCGTTTCATGAATTTCCTCTATGACTTGGTCCATTTCCCCTTGGGTGAGGTACTTTTGTAATGATCCCATGAAGGATTGTTTGTATAATTTTTCATATCATTTGATAAGATAGTGGCATGGTCATAACTGAGGAACGTGAAACCATATGTTACAAAAGTCTAGTGTATTGAGTAGTCAAGATTAAAATATAAATAGAGTGTATTGAGTAGTCAAGATTAAAATATAAATAGAATAACAATCAAACAATCATAGACTTATACCGTGAAATAAGCTAGGAGCAGTGGACTAAGACTTGGACTAACTACGAGTAGATACGAGCTAGGCAAAAATGCGAATCAAACTAAAAAACCGAGTAAGTAAATGAACCCATGCAGTTTGATAACCCAGTTCGGAGAATAACACTCCTACGTCTAGGGGCATTCCAAGATCTAAGTGAACTTTCATTCATCAATCAACCAATCAATGAACATTACAACAATGTAAGGACAAAGTATAGATGCGACATACACAACACGATTACTTAGCTTAAACTCACAAGCACTTCATTGAAGAGTTGTTTTTATTGATTTCTCGATCAAAGCACATTGAGGCTTCCCCTCAATAGCACCATGTTCCTAACTTCTTGTTAGGTGATCTTGGAATTCTTCTGCCTAATAATCCTTGAATAACAAGAATTTATATAAGCCTACTTGGTCAAACGCTGATGATTAATTCATTGTTGAATATGTGAATTAAGTCTTCAATTTAGAGCATTCATGATTTTCTTCTCTTTCTAGAAAATCTGGATTATTTGAAGAAGTCTCTCTCCTTTACTCGTACAATAGTTAATCTCTCTTTTATATTTGGCTTCTGCATTTGACATTTGGAGTTGAACTGATCAACATCCAAGTTTCTTTTTCTTTCATGAGAGGTTTGTCCACTATTGTCTGCCATCTGCCAGCAAATCTTGGATACAAGAAGATTAGAGCATATACCTGCTATGCTGGTTCTATAGGTTGTTTAATGGAAGGGTAAACTATTTGCTTCTTCCTTTTTCACTTTGATTTTTTAGCTTGAGTCTCTGGAGACTCAAGTTCATTGGTCAAAATTTTCTTTCTCTTTAGACCTTTATTCTTTTCAGGTGTAGAAGTGGCATGTGCAATGATTGTTAGAGGAGACCGTTTCATAGTATGAGATTTGGTGACTTTTCTTTTTGTTTCAGGGCTATTTGGAAACACTTGAATATGATGTAGTGATGGGTTTGTTCATTATGATCCCTGGAACTTTCTCTAATCTTGGTCTTTCCTTTTGCTTTGGCTTTGTGTTCAGCTTGTTTTCTCTCAATTTCACCAAGTTATTTCTTGTATTCATCAGGAAAATATCTAGTTCTTGTAACAAGAAAGTCTCAAAGTCTCCACCAAAGGATCATAATGTATGATGGGTTCAGGAAATTGTTTAGCATATATAAACTTTGTTGTGGGGAACTCAATCTCAACATTTTGCTCACAAGATAAAGGGTTTTGGATAGACAAATGAGGAAGTAAGATACAAATGGGTGTGAGCTTAGTTTTCCAATAAGCAAGAATTCATCAATGATATGTTACAATGTGTTTCATAGGGGTGCAAGGAATGTGGGTTATGTTTAGGATATTCAAACATAATCATTTGATTGTTCAAAGTGATTGCTTCAATTTCAACTAAGACAAATTTTTCACAAGAGTCAGGAGGTACATTTAACATCTAAACATCATAGGGTTTAGATTTTATTGGAACAAGGGTTGACAAACTTAAATCTCTCATGGGAGAGTCACAGTCAAAATTAGATAGCACAATGATATTCTCAAAAGTAATGCGAGGAGGACTTTCTTTTACGAGATTTTGACATAAACTGTGAATAAATGGACTAAGGGTTACCTAATTCCACTGATTGACTGTTAGAAACCTGAGTAGTTGAAGCTGCAATGGTCGCTATTTGATGAGTGCCAAATATGCCTTATTTTGTGGGGTGTTTTAGTGATATTTATTGCCTTGCGTAAGTCCTTTTGGGTTAAATTGTGTGCTTAATTACTTTATTTGCATAAAGGTTGCATTTGATGACTAACATTGGAACACTTGTATGGCATTTGAGTGGTTTTAAGACATTTGGAAGCAAGAAAAGGACAAAGTGAAGAAAAGCATGAAGACTGGGAGTTGCATGAGTCGTGCACGATCGTACAACCCTCGTATAGGAGAAGGCCAACAGTTGCACGACACGGGCACGATCGTGGTTGCTGAGGATTAAATGAAGATGTGCACGAAGCCACGAACCCGTGCATGATCGTGGAAGGGCTCGTGGCGGCTCTAGATTGCGGCAATAAAAGAGAGATTAGGGGGGATTGTGTAGGGTGTTGGTCCCAAAAGAAGTAAGGTAAAAGTTTAGAGGGGGGTGAATAGACTTTTACACCGTTTTCGCCAAATGCAACAATTGCTAAGGCAACAGAGAAATCAACTCTTAACAGATTGTTAGAGTCTTGTGGACAGCGGAATAATAAAATGAGTATGTGGTGATTGTGTCAAATATATCCACGTGAGGAGCAAGCAAGTAGTAGTAAGTAAATAAAGCAGTAAAGAACACAGGAAAATTAGAGTGGTTCGGATGTGGCGTAATCATCCTACTCCACTTGCTCTTATCTCCAAAGCAATTCACTATATCCATCACTTCTTGGTTCCAAGATACAATGAGTTCCGTGGTCTAGTGCTTTGATCACCAAGCCCGCACTAATCATGCCCAACCCAGTGTCTACAACATTGCTACAAGATTTCACAACTCTGTGCTACTTTCCTCCACTTTCTACACTCCGGTAGAACTACAATTCGGATTTCACAACTCCGTGCTACTTTCCTCCCTTTCTACACTCGGTAGAACTGCAACCAAGATTTCACAACTCCTTGTGACAATCTTCTTCCTACACTCCGTAGGGACTTCACTTGTTTGTAGAAAAAACAAGTTTCTCTTACTTCCAACTTGAGACTTTGTTGATAGATCTTCAATGTGCAGCAAGTCTCTGTTGTGATGAAGATTTTAACACTCTTGAATATTTTCTTGTAAGCTCTGTATCTCTTGAGTGTTTTTCTTACTTTTGAATTTTGCACTCTGTTCGTATGTACTGCTCTTATTTTCAATTGTTGGAACTCTGCTTCAAGTCTTCAAATCTCCATCCTTTTATATTGAGAATTTGTCCGTTGGAAAAAGACAATCTCAAATTTGTAATCTTTCAGAAATCCTTATCTTATCTTCTGGCATTGTGTTAGAAAATATTCCAGCCATTGTTGAGCTCCAAGTTCACGCGAAGAGACTCCCAAAAATTCATCTGGTGTTGTTCACGCCTTCTGGGAATTCTTGAGCTCCAGGTTCACGCAAAAATGTCTTCTCCAATTTTCCTGATGTAGATCATGCCTCTTTGGAATTTTAATCTTCAAAAATATTCTTCAATTTAATCCCTTACTAGTTTGGACTAGTAATTTTTCTCTGTGGTTTCTGCTTGTAATTCTTCTTCAAATTCACGCTTACTGTCTTCAAAATTCATCTTCAATTTAATCTGACTTCAAACTTCATCCATTGATGGAAACTGCATCCCAATTCTGAAATTGCTTCCCAAATTCAATTTTGAAATTGCTTCTCATACTTTAGCTCTTTGACTGATCTCCTTTTGACTTGTAATTGATGCCCAATACTCCATCCCATCTGAAATTGCTTCTCATTTGAAATTGCATCTCATACTAAATTGCATCCTAATTTTCTCTTTCAATTGGCACCCAACTGAAATTACATCCCATACTTCTTCTCATAGCAATTGCCACCCAACGGGCAAACCAACAATATTAATGAATAATGTGTAAAATGATAAAATGCAATTTAACGTCATATTAATGAACCCACAGTATTACTATAATGGCCCATGATCAACCATGATCAATAGTACTTTTTAATTAACCTATAATATATTATTATTATTATAATAAATTATAAACTATAATCTATAATGCACATTAAAACAAAATCCATGATACAATTTGCCACAATGTTACAAAAGAGTACAAGACCGGCCATAAAATATATTATATCAAGGCGTTTTGGTTTCAAAGTTTTTGCTACTCAAGCAAAGCTTTGATATTTTAGGTCTCCTAAATATTGCAACATTTTATGTATGTATCAAAAAATTAATATCATTCCATATATTTCATTAGTCTAAGTTTAACATGCTCATCCACATGAGAACAATGCTTTCAAATCATTCTCACAAAATTTTGATTTGACTTATCACAAATTATTAATCAAATAAAATCATATTATATTTTTAAAAATTATGCCAAAAGTTTGAGGAAAGCAACAAGCACAAATTTTTATTGTACATCAGTACACAGAAATGTACTAAACATTACTTGCAAATTGCAATTATGGTGAAGCCAATTCAGAACTGCAATGACATTTGCAATATAATTGATGCAGAAGCATAAAATCATGCAAAAAGTTTCAGTATCGGCTGTTAGCTTCCATACCAACTAGTACTACGTAACATTTAGATATTAGTATTGCTGCAACCTAGGAACATAACAAGATCGAAAACAAATTATCTGTTCTAGCGACAATACAACAACCAACTATATAATACATGTTAGATTATAATATACGAATGAAGCGATCGAACAAGCAGATGCTAATGTGATATTCCCTAAAAACATTTTTTGTGAACAATGGAAGGTCCGCTTTCATCATAGTCTGCCTTGGTTATGTGTTGGTTTTGAGGGAACACAACTTTTGCAAGTATGGCGCCACCAACCCATGCCGAATACATAACCAAGTTCTCTGGCATGTACTCCGGAGGCTGTAATAATATGGAGAAGATAGAGGAAATCTTAAACCAACGACAAAGAAAAAATCTTTTTAAATAAAGAGACCAAGAACCCTGAACCTATATGACTGCTTAAAAGTAGAGGAATGAACTATTAGCACAACCACGATATTGATATAGATGTAAATTATTCAACATGAGATTAGGACTTAAGCAAATTCCACCATCCCCACATTATCATAGTTTCAAATGAATTCCCAAAATCTCCGCTTCACTAGTTAAAAAATCCAGATTGAACCGTTGTGCAAAATGAAAGTAGGGCAGCAATGGAAATATTGTCAAACTACAACTGGACATTTTAAGATCACCAGCCTACCTTCACTAGAGCAGGGCTGATAGCAGATGAGCAGAGGCTAGCTTCTTTCTGGAATCGATCTTCAAACCCTGCAATATAAGCACCAAAAAAAAAAAAAAAAAAAAAGGAATAAGCACATAATAATGTCTTTGCAGAAGAAGTGAGGTTACAGAAACAGTTTCAGTCAATTAAATTCACAGTGAAGTTAAAAGAATGATATTCTCTAACAATATATAGTGCCCAACCAATCATTGGGTGTTTTCCCCCTTTTCTTTTCACAGCTAAGAGAGGAATATTTCCAACTTCAGAATCTTAAAAACAGCTAGAAGACCATAACCAACTTCATGAGAAATTTGAGGAAGAAAATGAGGAAATTAGATTCCGAGAAAGTGCCTTCCAAGAAAGTGAGTCATGCACAGGAATGCCACAACAGCTTCTTTACACTGAATACATTTTGGATGCAATATTACAGAAATGCATGAAGCATTCTTGCAATGTAGGTTGGTACCCAAAATAAAATGCTTCTAGTTGCACTAATTAAGTTAAAGATATGATGAAAAGGCCCAGATCAAGTGAAAGTACAGGAAAAGAAAATATCATTCCTCTTAAAGTAAGCCATCTGAAGAATAAAATTGGAACCCACCAGTCATTGAAGTAGTGCCACCACAAAGCACAGTGTTTTCTAGCAGTTGGCGGTGATTTTCAGATGATACAGTTGAAATACTATGAACAAGTTGCTCCACAATTCCATGTGTTTCTAAACCCAGAATAGAGGATTGGAACAAGGCCTCCCCTATAGTATATCTTTCTTTTCCAATTTTGATAACCTGAAATAAAATATAAAGAACTTTATTCAGAAACTTAAACAAAAGATAAGGAATAGGACAACACATAGCTAAAAAGGCAAGTAGAAAAAGGAAACCCATGGGTATACAACCAAGTGTATATTTATTAATTATATTAATTATAAAGATACAAACAAGTTTTAATGAAAGCATCTTATGATGGTAACAAACTAAAAGGAACTACATCCATTGAGGCAATATGTAGACTGATGAGGGCATGTTTACTTCAGGAAACTGTTCTATTTTTCTGTTTTCTAATTTTTTAGTTTTCATTCTCTATTTTCTCTTCTTTGTTTTCAGTTTAGAAAACTTGTTTACTAACAATCATTTTTTCCAAATTTACTTTTTTTAGACTAACGTTATAATTAATTTCGAGTGATTTTTATACCTTATATTTAAAATAAATTTTGGATATGTTTGGTTTGAATGGAATAAATATAATTTTTACTTTTAAGTCTAATATATGTGAGATTTTTACATTTGATGTTCAAACCAAATTTATATCCGAATATAACATAACTAAAAATATATCCGAGCCAATAACCTTTTAAGGTCACCTAAAATTTAGTTTAAATAATATTAATATTTTTTGAGCTAATATTTGAAATTTTTTTGGATATATTCATTGGAATGACTTGTGTGTGTGTGTGTGTGTGTGTGTGTGTATATATATATATATATATATATATATATATATATAGAGAGAGAGAGAGAGAGAGAGGGAGAGAGAGAGAGAGAACCAACCTCCCCATGAGTCCATGAAAACCAAACAAATAAGCTATTGAGATCAATCAAAATCTAAAACTTGGGGTAGAGTTCAAATTTTAATTTTGATAATGTGAATAATGTCTAATTTTTATGTGTAAGCAAATAAATTATGTTTATATAAGTAAATGCGAGTAGAAAATATAGAAGATGATTATAGTGATATGTAACCAAATAGATGAAAACAGTTTTTAAAAGTTCACTAATTCTTTAGAAAATTGGAAAATGTTTTCAGTTTTCAAAATGGAAAACTGTGCTAGTAAATATGTTTTCTGTTCAATTTCTAGAAAACGGGAGAAAATTTCCAGTTAATAAACATGCCCCAAAGCTCCATTGAATTCAATATAGTAAGCCACTTATTGCTCCACCCCTGCCACTCCACACACACATGCAAAGAAAAAATGCTATCTATTTTCTTAAACCAACAATTTTGGATAACCAATTTGGTCTTTATGAAGACAATTTATGTTATTAGAGAGTGGAGAAGTGTTGAGAAAAGAAGAGAGATGACACCATAGTTTTTGTAGAGATTGTAAAAGCATATTAAGAGAGCTGGTTCAGGGCAAAAAACTACAACTTATATTAGGATTACAAATGATATGTGTATGAAATGACAGTTACCATTCCAAGCACAATTGTAAAACATCATTAAACTGATGATTGATGAAATGGATTGCGATATCCTGGTTTCTTTACAAGGATTCTTCAAAAGAAAGGAAAGGTGCATGGCCATGCAAATTATAAAATAAAAATTTATAACTATTCTGGTCCATGTAACTTAGCACAGTCATGGATATGGTGGATAGCAATGTACACAGAAATAATTTCTTTACAACATCTACAAATTACATTTTATGTTATGCAATTAAAACAAGAAAGGATTAAATTTAACTATAATTTCGGTTTTCAACTAGAGGGATTATCAAAAGCAAAATTTCCTGGGCAGTTGGGCTCTATGAAGAAATGAAGTCATTTGCATCTAAAAGCCAAAATAAAGAAAACCTGGCCATCAGGAAGTGTGTGCTCCTCTTCTAGGCAAGTTTGTTGCATCTTCTCATAAGCAATATCATCCTCAGCACAGCATGCATATTGCTCTTTTATCTTCTCAACATCTGACATCTTGAGTTTCACCATTGGATTTGATTTACTGAGCTTTTCTGCCAGCAGCTTTGTCAGATCTACACCGCCAAGTTCCAACCTTCTGGAAGCTATGTGCTGAACAGCACCCTCAATTACTGGTGCAATATCTGAAAAATGTCAAATCACAGAAAAACTGAGTATATATGGAGTAAGTTCAAGAGGACTAGGAGGCACACACAACTATCCTCAGCCTAACTAAACTTTAATCCCAATTAAGTTGGGTTCGGCTACATGTATTATGTATACAGAAAAAACAAAGGGGATGTTTGGAAAATGGCTGACAGTTGGTTTGACCAACTTTAGCAGATTGATTTGGTCAATAAGCTAAAATGGGTGTTTGCTAAATGGATATTTGCCTTAGCTGATTGGCACCAATCAGCTGAAATTTGAAATGCTACTCCAAGCGGGGCACTTTGAATCTGCTTATTGGACTTAAAATTTTAAAAGACTAATATAACCCTTAAAACCTTATCTCTAACCTCTCACAAAAGACTCCCTTTACTCACAAAAGACTCCCTCAGCTCAACATTTATTGAACCTGAGCTTCATAGGCTCATCTTCTGATATGCCCAAACTCTCAAAGCCATTTTTGAATGCAGAACAATAATCCATTAAAAGGGACTTCAAGTATATTATTAGCCTAAATCATTTTATATCCAATGCTGCGGTTTAGATCTAAATGATACTAGCACTTTATACTACAAATACTGCAAAAACAGAAAAATTTTCATTTCTCCCATCATTCCATGGGTGCAGGTGAAGTTTCTTGAAAGTTGAGGTGCTCCATAGTATGTTCATTTTTTCTTTGTTGGAATTGGGACCTCTACATTGAGTTTAACTGTACGCCCTAGGCAACACTAACATAGAAGCTTCAACTCCGAGAGAAAAAGAAATAAAATAAAATAAAAATAAAAAAAGAAATCCAGGGTCATATGTTTTGCTCTTAATATTATCATTAACTTCAAAAAGTCTCAACTCTGTGTCTCTATAAACATGTTAAAGGCCTAGATACTGATAACTAGTTAACTACACATGATATCCAAATAATGAAAGGGTATTCTACTTTAAACAAGTATTACCATATGAGCCTCATTGAACATTTAGGTTATTTATAAGAAATGCAAAGAAAGATAATAGGAAAAGCAAACTCATTTATCAGAAAATGATGTGTTGATGTATCCACATAGAAAAAAAAATGATTAAGCTATAGACAAGACTGAACTCCTTCAGTTATTGAAAATTTTGAGGAATACTAAGCAAATACATACCTATTTTTCCATGACCAATGTCAACTGTGCATCCTGATATGCGCCCAACAGCATAGAGTGACAGCACTGCTTGCTCAGAGGCATAAAACCCTGAGATGTTAAATGTCTCAAACATCAGCTGTACTAATTGTTCCCTGATAGCCTGTGTCGATCAAGAAAAAAAGAATTTAATATTCCATACTATTAAAAGATAAAAGGTTAAAAACTTTAAATTATTAAGTTGAAATTATTTGGTGTTTCAAGTTTTGAACCAATTTATTACTCCATCTGTCCCATTTTGTCTGTCCTACTTACTATTCATTGGTCAAACCAACATTTTCTTCTTTGTTTATTTTCTTTTAGTATTTTTTACTTATTTTTAAATTAATTTTTTTGTGTTAAATAGTACTTTTAGGGTAGTTTCTAAATTTCTAAATATATAAATTTTGTATACTCATACTAAACTTAATATTATAAAAAATTGAATTAAAAATAACTTCAGTCAAGCCTCGTTAATCGAACCAGACACATAAAATGGGACGGAGGGAGTATTTACTAAGGTTCAACAACTTTATTTGTATCCTAACATATAACTATATAAGAAAAGTTTACAAGATCATTTTTTTTCCTTAATATCGCTTCCACTATCCAAGTGTTTAAGTTCTCCAAATATTTCTCAACACTGGTTGTGTAAATAGTTATCAACAGAAAATAGTTGAACTTGTTTGCAATCTATAAAAAAAATTCTTTTCTTAATTATAAGGCAATTAATTAACAACTAACTTAAACCAAACTAATTCTACTTGACCATAATCCATCACTCACTAATAATATCTTCAAAACTAAATCGTAGGTAGCAAAGAAAAAGAAAAAAAAGTGTACATTTTTCTAGAGTTGAGGATGGTGAGTGGGGGGTAGTTTACCTTGGGAGTGCAAAGTGGATCAGTGAACAAGATTTGGCCCTCATTCCCCATTTCCCAACCAAGGCCGGTGTAAAGCACATGGTGCAATAGGTCTTCCATTGCATCCCAATCCTTCACAAAGCCACGGACAACTGGGTCCACCGCGTCTTCCTCCGCCGTTGCCGTCGCCTCCTCAGCCTCCCCATCCGCGGCACTATCGTCCTCAGGAACGCGTTTCATTTGAGTTGGAATTATCTTTAAAAGAAAACCCATAATAATTAATTTTCATAGGCATGCGAGGTTGTTCTAACCGTGGAGCTAAGCAATTAATTAAAAGATAATAATTTTGCAGGCGAGAAAAAGTGAGTGAGTAGTGTACCATGGACGGAGCTTGGTCAGGGACGGCGAAGCCGGCTTTGAGAAATTTAGAACCAGCATCCACCACCACCGCCTCCATCACGGGAGATTTGAGTAATAGATGGATAAATATTCCGCTGATGGGGAAGAATGTGCAATATGTTGTTTGAAGAAGTGGAGACTACCTTCAAATAGAATTTCAATTTGAATGAAAAGCCCAGTTTAGCAAAGAATTCAGCTGAGACCATAGTTTGAATTGATTAGCCCATGATATAAGGACATGTATCCCCCCGCTCACTTTGGGCCCTCAAATTGGGATCATCCCACTTCCCACTATCATCCACATACAAACGAAATTAATAATCTTGTATGTTATAAATAATATTAAAATGTAGACATTATGATTAGAGAATGTAACGGTTGTAACGATCAGCGTCATTATTGTCATTATTATTGTTGTATTATATATATAGTTGTATTATATATATATATATATATATATATATATATATATATATATATATATATATGTTGTACCCCTCATCTTTGTAGAGTAAATGATGTTATTGGAATGAAATAATTAACTTGTCTCTACAATGCTGCTATTCTCTTTTCTTTTCTTTTGTACTGATTTCCATTAAGAATACGGTTCCGGGGATGGCTTTGAGCTAAAGGCTACAATTACCACACATTATCAGCACGCTCCTAATTTACTTCTCCGGTGAACGGTATGTTTTTTTTTTCCATAGTCGCTACAAAAAAAGCCTATACTTGCACAATCGTGTTCTATTGATCTGTGGATATGATATTTGGATTATATACCTTTGAATATATTATTTGGTATGATTTTTTTTCTGCAAATCTATTGATACATATTCCTACCATTTTGTGTATACATTTTTTTTTGAAATTAAAATGTTAGTATAATTCCTACCTATCAGAATATGAACTTCATCATCTGCCACTATCTTGAAATTAAAATGTTAGTATACATTTCTAAAGTTAGAAATTATAAGTACTCTTTTTTTTTAAGTACAAAAATCTGTTCATTTATTGTCATAATAAGTAGCTGTCCTTTTTTATTTAAAAAAAAAAAAAAAAAAAACTCATGTCCAGTACCCAGTAATCATTACAATCTAAAGTTGTGTACGTTAAATAAATCGAAGCTATTTTGACAGTATTCAATCGAATTTTATAATCTCTGAAGAAAATCTAAACATGTAATTTTATACAATTATGAATAAATCTAAAAAGCTCTCTGTAACTATAAACAAGTTAAATAAATTTTGGTTCATTATACAATTCAAAACGGAATATGGTAAATGAGATCACAGTTTAAATATTAGATTCAGTTTCAATATGTATTGATTCTTTGAGGCAGAACTGTGTATGAAAAAAATATGATTTACATATAAAGATTTGACCAAATATTGATCTATATCATATATTCAACATGACAACATTATAACATAAAAATGGAGAAACAAACTTACCTTTGTAGATCGGTAATTTTTTACTGGTGTCCTTTAGTTGTGTAGGTAACGCCGAGGAAATCAGATCTGGTAATAAAAACGCCGATCTGTGACATAGACACATAGTGATAGTACTTTCACCGGCGTTAGCAACAGAAAACAAGACTCCGGTATACTAAACAAACGTATATACGGTAAACGATCATGGACTTCTTTCGTAATCAGCTTTCAAAACTGGATCAACTAATCACAAATGAACGAAAAAACTAACAAAACAAGGGGAAAAATCACTAAGAATTGCGTATGAGAGCTTTAAGTCTTGGTGTGTTCAGGGACGGAGTCAGGATTTCTACTGAGGGGGGAAAAAGCAAAGGTAAAATGAGTTCAAAAATATTCATACATTAACCAAACTCATACAGCCAGTAATAATGTATAGAGTTGCTCATACAGTAAAATACAATTGCCCTAATTTGAGTAATTTCCCTAAACAAATTCATGTATTAAACTAATTCAAGTATTCAAAAAAGCACATACATTAAATTGATTAAATTAAAATTAGAGAAATTAGGGAGACGGGAGACCAGGGGCCAGAGACAAATTAAGATTTTCTAAAGAAAGAGGTCAGATTATTTTACTGCCATTGAGTAGAAATTAGGGAGACCAGAGACCAGAGACCAGAGGCCAGAGGCATTTCCCAGACTTCAACTAATCCATGTATTCAATTAGAGAAATTAGGGAAATTAGAGAAATTACAGAAATTAGTGCAAAAAAACAAACCTGAATACTGAGAGGAGAGTAGAGGCGCTGCCACGCTGAGGGCTGAGACGGTGTTGCCGGTGTTCCTGCTGACCGGCGGGCGGCGGCTGAGGGCTGAGGGGGTTACGGCGGTAAGGCGGCGAGCCGGACACGGTGAAGTAGCGACTCCAGAGGCCCTGCGTGAACTGCTATCTAAATGTAAAATAATACGGAGTAATAATGCGTGAACTGCTATTTTAGGGTTAGTTAGAAAAGCAGGAAATGACTTTTGAAAAATAAATCATTTTTCAGAAAATATTTTTTTTTTTAGTGTTTGGTTACATTTTGAAAAACTTACCGCATGTTCAGCACGTTTGGTTCACGGAATGAATTTTGAGGTAATAGGAATGCTATTCCATAAGGAATGGAATAGGCAGGAATAGAATAAGAATTGTATTCTATTGTTTGGTTCGTGGAAGGAATAGACTTTAGGAATTATATTACTGTGTTTGGTTGGTTTAAGGAATAGAAATAAAATATGTTTTAAAAGGCATAAATACCCTTATAAAAATATGTGGTGGTGTCGATGGCGGCGGCGGTGGCGGTAGCAGTGGTGGTGGTGGTGGTGGTGGTGGCGGCGGCGGCTGTGGTGTCGGTGTCGGTGGTGGTGGCGGCGGCGGCGGTGGTGGTGGTGGTAGCAGCGCTGGTGGTGGTAGTTGCGGTGGTGGTGATGGTGGTAGTGACGGTGGTGGTGGTGCTGCTGGTGGTGCTGGCGGTGCTGGTGGTGCTGGTGGCGGCGGCGGTGCTGGTGGTGCTCGTGGTGGCGACGGTGCTGGTAGCGATGATGGTGGTGGTGGTGGCAGTGGTGGTGCTGGTGGTGTTGGTGGCGGTGGGGGTGGTGGTGACGGAGGGTAAAATAGGAAGTAGAAATTTTAAGCTATTCCTAATAACTCAGTAATAACCTAATACCAGGGGGGCCCCTGGTATTAGCTATTACCTTATCTGGGGGAATGGGGTATTACCGGGAGTAATATTCCCGGTAATAGAAACTGTTACCAAACAAAGGAATAGGCCTATTACTGGGAATGCTATGCCATTCCCGGCCGTTTAGTTTGCGGAATAGGTCTGGAATGGAGTAGTATTCCTGGGAATAGACTTATTCCTTTGTTTGGTAATGCTTTTTATTCCAGGAACATTGTTCTTTGGAATGAGCTATTACCCTTGCAAGGGGAATAGCTATTACTAAGGGCCCCCTGATATTAACCTAACCTATTCCTGAGTTCTCAGGAATATACTAATTTTCTTATTTACTACTTTACCCTTAATTAAATTTAAAATATACTACTTTACCCTTAATTAAACTTAAAATATGTTTAGATTACAACACTCTCAATCAATTGTACACACAACATCATTGTTGAATCAAGAAATCCATGTTCCTGGGCAAATTAAATTAGCAATGCATCAAAGAAATTTGTAGCATTCGATTCACACAATATCATTTTTCAAAGAATTATGATACAATAAATTGATCAACAATAAAGAATACTCATAAATTGTTAAATCGTGCAGGTCTTCACTTTTCTGGTCGGAGCATACGATCTCGTCTTGCTCGTTACTGCCCTCCTTGAACCCACAGTCTCCGTCCCTCTTCTCCAAGGCATTCAGCTTCGTCCCTCGTTTCAGTGCTTCTGCGGATGTCCCTAACTTCCTCTTAGCTGATTGACTTGAATCACATCAAAAAGGGCCTTTTGGACCGAGACTAAGTTTTAGTGCAGAAGATGTTGTCATGTACCAACTTGGACGCTTCTTTGATATGCGACAATTTGAACGATTCAGGCGGATTTTTCACCATTCAACCTATAGGATTCTGCTTGGGCATCGAGTGAGTAAAATAGTTTGCAGTGATGAGATGTCTGCTGAAGATATGTTTGTTGTTAATGAATATGAATATAATAATTGAGTCTGTAAATATGTTGAACAAACAATACTTGGATAAAAATAATTATCTGACAAGGTGTTGTAGAAAGACTCCTTGAATCAAGGATAATCTCTTAATTTGAACAAGACTCATGAGGCCTTCAAATTTAGTTGCTCTTTCAGACCTAATGAGCTTAAAACTCACTCAGTCACGCCTAAATGCCTAATGCAGCATAAATTAATTAAACAAACTAATTAGGTTACTTCCAAAGTGATGTGGAATATATTTATTATTATTATAATTTAAAAACATATGTAATAATAATAATGATAATAATAATAATAATAATAATAATTAAAAACATATATATAATAATAATAATAATACTAATAATACATTTTTGTATAGGGGTATTTATGTCTTTTAAACACATATTCTATTATATTCCTTAAATCAACCTAACACTGAAATAATATTTCTAAACTCTATTCCTTCAACGAACCAAACAAAAGAATACAATTCCTAATCTCCCTGGCTTATTCCATTCCCTATGGAATACTATTCCTATTCCATTAAATATCATTCCGTGAACAAAACGTGCTATTAGTGTTTTTAGTTTATTTTCTAGAAAAATGAGTAGAATTGTATGTTTAAACATTTTGGCGGAAAATGACTTCCCCAAATTTTGGCGGAAGTCTTTTCCACCAAAATAGCTTCATTTTCTCCAGACAACGGAAAATGTTTTCCATTGACTGAATTTTCCTATTACATCAAAACATTGAAAACTCAAAAAATATTTTTCAGAAGTCATTTCCGGGGTTTCTAAACGCACCCTAAGGGGATGTTTGGTTCATGGAAAATGTTTTCCAAAGGAAAACATTTTCCTTAAAGTGAAGAAAAATGTTGTTTTCTAGTGTTTGGTTCATGGAATTCATTTTCCATTGAAAATTGAATTCCTTAAATTTGAGGAAAACAAAATCCTTGGTTGGACCAATGATTTTGTTTTTCATGGAAGATGGGAAGAAAAAGTAAATAGATTGCCTATTTTACCCTTACTTTCTTTTTTAATTATATTACTTTTATTAATTTTATTAATTTATAGGGGCATATAGGTCTTTATACTCATTATTCCTTCCAATTTCAAATCTAACCAAACAATAGAATTAGTATTCCCAGTAATTCTTTTTCCACCAACCAAACAACGAAATTCATCTTTCTAGTAATTGTTTTTCCATGGAATTCCAATTCCACTTTCCTTAAAATATTTTCCACGAACCAAACGAGCCCTAAGTGAAAAATGCTCTATTCAAGTCCTCTAAATCCATAAAATTATTCAATTAAGGTTAAATTGATATGGTATTGACACGTGTACTTCTTATTTTATTTTTTAAAACAAATGTTTTTTATTTATTAAAAACTTTAAAAACTAAAAATATTATTTATTACAAATTAATTAATTAATTTAAAAAAAAAACAGTCATTGGCTGTCCGCGCTGGACAACTGGTGGATGTCTTCCTTCTTCACGGACAGCCATGGCCAACGAAGGAAGGTGGACATGGCCGTCTTCTAGATCTACAATAATTCATAACTATATATCCACAATAATGATGTTGAGGAGAATCAAAACTGAATTTTTTTTTTTTAAATGGGACGCGCGTTTTTAGTCAAAACGACGTCATTTTGCAACCGTATGCACCATGCATGGTGCACATGGTTGCACCAGCATAACTATTTGTGTTCGAGGGAGAAGACATAGGCAGAAGACCAATTCCAAAGGTCGACAATAAAATGCATTAGGGTTCGGGAATGGTGTTTATATATGGGTTTGATGGGTTTATCCGGTTTGGGCTGTCAGATTATATGTTACATTTGTTGGGCCAATACAAATAAAAATTATACCGTGCACCGGAGCGCACATGGCTCAAAACGACGTTTTGTACATTTTCGCGTGTTTGTTGTTAACTACTTTAAAAAAAATTCATGTTTCGAATGTACAGAATTGTATAATAGAATACACAGAATTTTATACCTGAAAACACAGCATTTTATAACTAAATACGCATAATCTTTTTTTGAAATGATAATACACATAATTTAACATAATACATAATATACATAAACTCTTAACATAATACACATAAACTCTTAACTCTTTAAAAAAAAATCCATGTTTCGAATGTATAGAATTTTATACCTGAAAACATAGAATTTTATACCAGAAAATACTAAATTTTATAACTGAAAATTCTCATGTTTCGAATGTACAGAATTATATAATAGAATGCACAGAATTTTATACCTGAAATTAACAAAACGACGTCGTTTTGGGAGGCATGGGGTGCACATTACTATGTGCGTCTTGGTGTTGGGGGGAATACAAGAACAAAGGACCCAAAATTACGTTTATTTTGTTGTATATACGTTTGTATATTATATAGAGTAAGATTAGTTATTAAATTGGCTGATTGTGAAAATTGAAAATTGTGTGGAATTTGTGAATTTTGGACGGGTGGAAAATATTGAAAATTTGGTGTGTAAAGATGTTGCACAAAATATGGCCGTTGCCATTGGCAACGATCGAAAAAATGGTCGTTGCCAATGGCAACAGCCAATTAAAAATATAATTTCAGAGTGGCCGCCAACTGAAACGCCCTAGCGGGCGCGTGAACTGGCAGCCACTCTTAAACGCCCTAGCGGGCGCGCGTGTTAGAAGGGTGAGACGCACCTGCGCGTCTCACCCTTTATTTTTTATTTTTTTTTTAAGTTGACATGATTTTTTTTTGCTTGCAGGAGGAAGAAATTGTCAAAAGTTACCATTCTCATTTGTCAAAAGCTGAGCCAAGAAAATTTTACTGTTCTAAAAGTTGATGATGAACCCCTATTGGGGTTGCTCTAATGCCCGTGCATCACACGGGTACAAATGCTAGTTATCTTTAAAAGAAAACCCATAATAATTAATTTTCATAGGTATGCGAGGTTGTCCTAACCGTGCAGCTAAGTAATTAATTAAAAGATAATAATTTTGCATGAGTGAGTAGGGTACCATGGACGGAACTTGGTTAGGGACGACGAAGTCGGCTTTGAGAAATTTAGAACCAGCATCCACCATCACTGCCTCCATCACGAGAGATTTGAGTAATATATGGATAAATATCCCGCTGATGGGGAAAAATGTGCAATATATTGTTTGAAGAAGTGGAGACTGTAAAGGAGTAGTATATTAGTTCAGTTTATTTTACTTTATTTTATGTGGTTAGACTTTGTCTGGCTCTGTTAGAGTTAGTCTCCATATTATTAGCGTTAGACTTATTCTCCATATTATTAGCTTAAGAGCTGGTGTGCTCAGGCTATTTAAAGCCCTCTTCCTTTTCATAATATCATGTTCGCTTACTCTCTCTATATGGTATCCAGAGCCACACTCTAACGAGCAAATTAATTTTTTTTCCCCTGCCTTCCTCTAAATGGCCACAACTACAGAGAAACAAGTCATTCAACTCACTGCCCCAGCCAATTTCCCTATTAAATTAATGTCTTCCAACTTTCAAGTTTGGAGAAAGCAGATTCAAGCCTCTCTTATTGGACTTGATTTACTCGACTTCATTGACGGTACCTCCCCAGCTCCTGCTCAACTCCGTGATACAGCACAAAAGGACCCTAATCCAGAGTACACCACATGGTTTAGACAAGATCAAACCATTCTCAACGCCATTTTAGGGAGCTGCTCCGACCCTATCCAACCGTTAATCTCTTCCGCGGCATCCTCCGTTATCGCCTGGGAACGATTGACTACAACTTTTGCAAGCTCGTCGCCATCTTGCATTGTCTCACTAAAAACCAAACTGGCTTCTAATCCTCAAAATGGTCGTCCAGTTGAAGAATATATTGATGAAATGTTCAATATTGTTGAAGCTCTTGCACTTGCTCAAAACCCAATTACTGAGGAAGACCTGGTAATCTACATTCTTACTCAACTCAATGATGACTATGATCACATAGTCCCTGCCCCACGTATACGACCAATCCCTATTACATTCTCAGAACTCAAGGACGTGCTCACAGAATTTGAAAGGCAACAGAAGAAGAAAGATGCTGCTAGACAATCGCTGGTTGCTACGGTCAATACCACCCAACGCCAGTCTAGTTTTTCACAAAATAGTCGAAATGCTTACAAGTCCAACCGGAATAATAATGGTCAGCAGTCTTATCAATACCCACGGTCCAACAACTCCAATCAACGGCGCCGAAATGTGGTATGCAAATTCTATAATTTCAATGGCCATGAAGCTCGGGAATTCCGTAAGCTGCAACGCTTTTTGAGAGACAATAATGTCTCTACAGATGATAGGTTCGGGAAAAATCCCGCAGTGAACACTACAACCGTGAACTCTCAGTCGCCATGGTTGTTTGACTCAGGTGCGTCCCGTCATGCCACCTCGGACCCTTCTATGCTACAGTCTTTCTCTAAGTACGGTGGACCGGATGAGATCCATTTGGGTGACGGTAATTCTCTGTCTATATCTCACACTGGTAAAACTTCTCTCCCAACTAAAACCCGTCATCTTACTCTATCTAATGTCCTGTGTGTTCCACAACTACAACGCAACTTAGTCTTTATTTCAAAACTCTGTAAATCTAATCATGTATATGTTGAGTTTTTTTACACTCATTTTGTTGTGAAGGATCGGCTCACGGGGGCGCCACTTCTACACAGGAGGAACGTCCAGGATGTGTATAGTGTTCCACTGTCATCTCCACCTCAAATAAATACAACCAATAAGTCTAGTCTTGCTAGTTGGCATCATACCCTCGGTCACCCGTCCAGTAGAACACTGACTCAAATGCTAAGAAGTGCCAATCTTTCGTTTCGGTCTATTTTGGGTTTTCAATGTAAGTCTTGTCTCAGTAATAAAAGTCATAAATTACCGTTCCATGCAACCACAATGTCAAGTTCGAGACCTCTCGAATTGTTGTACTCAGATGTTTGGAGTACAAAACAACAGTCTGTTGATGGGTTCCGGTACTATGTGATTTTTGTGGATCATTTTACCAGATATATATGGCTTTTTCCTCTAGTTAAAAAATCTGATGTGTATGATGTCTTCTCTCAATTCAAAAAACTAGTTAAGAATACATTTAATCACAGGATACACACCTTGTTTTCAGATAATGGTGGTGAATTTCAAAAATTAAAACCTTTGTTAAGCTCATGTGGTAGATCTCACTTCACTAGCCCACCGCACACACCTGAACATAGTGGGATGTTTGAACGTCGACATAGACATATTGTTGAACTGGGTTATCATTGCTCCATCATGCATCTATGCCCCTAGCATACTGGTCGTATGCTTTTCAGACAACAGTATACCTCATCAATCGAATGCCCACTCCAGTCCTTAAAAATGAATCTCCCTTTCTCGCGTTGTTTGGCACTACACCGAACTATTCTAAACTACAGCCGTTTGGGTGTTTGTGTTATCCCTGGCTCAGACCTTACACGAACTCCAAAATCCAACCCCGGTCAAAGCCGTGTGTATTCATAGGTTATTCTACGTCGCAATCTGCATGCAAGTGTCTCGATCGTATGACAGGACGTGTCTATTTATCCCATCATGTTCGTTTTGTCCCGTTTGATTTTCCTTTTCAGGCACTATCACAGACGCGGAGTTCCCCGATAGATGTGGCGAGCACCAAAGGTGACAAGCTTATTCCTTATCTCATTTTCTCTCCTACACCAGCTGTACCCATAACAATGTATCCACCGTCCCAAACTCATGCTGATTCACCTGCTGCCTCACATAATCACAATACTCACCCTGATGCCACGCAGTCCCATAACTCTACAAACTCTCAACCGTCATCTGAACACACTCCCATAATGCCGCAACCCCCTCTCGCCCATCACCATTCTGCTACCAGTATGCCTTGTTCCAGTTAGCAGCGAAGTCACTCAGTCGACACTCCACAGAATTCGACTGAGTCTTCATCGTCTAGCGCTCAAAATGTGGTGTGTAGCAGTTTGGCCGAGTCAGATATGTCGCCACCTGTGGATGAGATAACTGCAGGAGGTGTCGCACATATGCAAGCTCCTCAAAGTCAGCCTCTACGGCGGTCAGGACGTGTGAGACTACAGAATCCCAAGTACTTTAATTCTCACTTTGTTAATTTCACAACAAAGCATGACTTGCCTACGTTACTAGAGCCGACCTCTGTAACTCAAGCCCGCAAGTCTCCAGAATGGTGTAATGCTATGAACGACGAATATCAGGCGTTGCTACGAAATAACACGTGGGAGTTAGTACCACCCTCGTCTCATACTCCAATTGGGTGTAAATGGGTTTTCCGAATCAAGCGAAAACCTGATGGGTCTGTTGAACGGTATAAAGCCCGGCTGGTTGCTAAGGGGTATTTACAAGAAGCAGGCAAGGACTACTTTGATACGTTCAGCCCGATTACAAAGCCGGCAACGATATGAATTGTTATGACGCTAGCGTTAGCCTCTAACTGGCCGTTGCGACAGTTGGATGTCAACAACGCGTTCTTGCACGGGACCCTGTCAGAAGAGGTATACATGAAACAGCCACCGGGATTTTATGATCCTGAACGTCCAAAACATGTGTGCCGTATGAAAAAGGTGTTGTATGGTTTAAAGCAGGCTCCTCGAGCATGGTATATGGAGTTGTCATCCTTTCTTATTTCTTTTAGTTTTCGAAAATCTCAGGCGGATTGCTCTTTATTTATCTATCAAAGTGATGATGTTGTTGCATATTTTATGGTGTATGTGGATGATGTGGTTCTAACAGGGAATTCACAGAGTTTCTTGGATCAGTTTGTTACTTCTCTGGCAGCACGGTTTGCACTCAAGGACTTAGGGTTGTTGCATCACTTCCTTGGTGTGGAGGTGATATCGACTAAGACTGATATTTTCCTTTCTCAGGCTCAATACGTTACAAACATCCTTAAAGAGTTTAATATGGAAGATGTCAAGCCCATTTGTACACCGGGGTCTGCGATTGAACTGCATGGTGCTGACGGTGCATCTCCTGCTGATAGCACCTTGTACCGTCGCGCGGTTGGACGTTTACAATATTTGGCCATTACTCGACCAGATGTGAGTTTTGTTGTTAATCGGTTGTCCCAGTTTTTGAATTCTCCTTCACTACTACACTGGCAAGGGGTGAAACGGGTGTTGCGTTATCTTAAAGGTACGTTGTGTCATGGTTTATTTTTACGTCGTGGTGTGCAGCTCCATCTCACTGCTTTTTTGGATGGGAGCTGGGGTGGTGTCCATGACGGTGGGCGGTCAACTACGGGCTATGTTGTATACTTGGGCTCAGATGTTATCTCTTGGCAGTCTGTTCGACAGAAGGTGGTGGCTCGTTCATCCACTAAAGCAGAATATAGAGCCCTGGCGAATGTTGCGGCAGAAGTTGTGTGGTTACAGAATTTACTACTCGATCTTGGGGTACGGCTCACCAGGCCACCAGTGTTGCGTTGTGACAATGTTGGTGCCACTTATGTTTGCAAAAACCCGGTGTATCACTCTAGAATGAAGCATCTAGCCTTAGATTATTTTTTTGTGCGTGATCTTGTTAGTAATGGTACATTGTCAGTTAGCTATATCCGTACACAAGATCAGATTGCCGATGTGCTTACCAAATTGCTACCGCGTCGGTCATTTGAAGGCTTCCGTTCCAAGCTGGGTGTCTCCGATGGATCCACCATCTTGCGGGGGCGTGTAAAGGAGTAGTATATTAGTTCAGTTTATTTTACTTGATTTTAAGTGGTTAGACTTTGTCTGGCTCTGTTAGAGTTAGTCTCCATATTATTAGCGTTGACTTATTCTCCATATTATTAGCTTAAGAGCTGGTGTACTCAGGCTATTTAAAGCCCTCTTCCTTTTCATAATATCATGTTCGCTTATTCTCTCTATAGAGACTACCTTCAAATAGAATTTCAATTTGAATGAAAAGCCCAGTTTAACAAAGAATTCAGCTAAGACCATAGTTTGAATTTATTAGCCCATGATATAAAGACATGTATCTCCCTGCTCACTTTGGGCCCTCAAATTGGGATCATCCCACTTCCCACTCTCAATAAAATAAAAGCAAAGCTGCTATCATCCACATACAAACGAAATTAATAATCTTGTATGTTATAAATAATATTAAAATCTAGACATTATGATTAGAGAATGTAACGGTCAGCATCATTATTGACATTATTATTGTTGTATTATATATACTAGATATTGTCACGTGCGATGCACGGGGTTAATACAATTTTTTTTCTTAAATAAAGTATTGTTTCAAAATGAAAAAAAAAAATAAAGCGTTGTTGTACCCAAAAGAAACAGGGAAAATAACATATTAAATTATTGAAAGAAAGATTAAATTACAAATTATTAAAAACCCATTTGTAAACTACATTAGTGGTAGAAGTACCACTATTTTGTACTTCACCATAAATTAATATTTTGAGGCCATCTAGGTTGCTTATTCTTGATGCAACAACATATAAGCATATTTTGGCACTTGTACTTGCGAAACTAACCAACTGGAATATTAGGTGTGGTTTGCTCATGTTCAATTGCTTCGTTGAACTCAATGTGTAGGTTTCGACATTCAGTTGAATAATCACTCCTAATATGTGTTAACTTGCTTGTAATCTTATGGTTGATCGGTTCGGTAGTGAGTTGGCTCCCTATTTATAATAATCATATAAAAACAAATAAGTCATAACTTTCAAGAATTTTGTTACTTGAATGGTTAAATAAAATATATGATTCGTAAATGACGTACTTGATACTCTATTCGTATTATAAGTATCATGTGTATTCAGTGAGTCAGATACTGAATGTTTTTGCGCTCCGCCTGTTTTGGATAGAAGAATATTAGATTGAATATATAGTTAGATACTCATTCTCTTGTACTTTTATGTTCCAAAAGAACACACAATTACAATAATTATAAACATGATTCATTATGTGAAGTTGTGAACTAAACTAACCGGAATTCAATATAGTACTTGGAGTAGCAATTGATGGTTGTACAAATGTCACCATTTTTTTCGTGAAGTCTATTTTCACTAATCACTTTTGACTTTATTGAACTAATTGACTGCCGCATCTCCCGAGTAGAATTCTCTACAAAATAAGAAAAGATAATAATTAACAAATGTCCATAAAGTACACATATTGCTTGACACAAATTCACAACTAAAAAAAAAAAAAAAAAAAAAAAACTTAATATGCAATCCAAAGTTTTTTTATTAAAGTAAGCAAAATTGAAATATACTAACCATTACTAAGGGAACTAATTTGTCTGCGTGTCGGATTGTTGATATATCCATGTTGTTTAGCTGATTTTGAGGAGAAGATAAGTAGTACCATGTACTATTTCGTTGCTATGACATATATATGATTTTTTTAAAAAATCGACATAAGATTTAAATTTACCAAAAATATGAAAAAAAAAGTTATTATTAATGATCATATTTGAATTTAAATTATTATTATACCTGTAGAATGACACATTATAGGTGTAATTGGCAACTCAGTCAATGGAGTACGATTACCATTGTCAATGACAAAATTGGTGATAGAAGTTTCTCCTACAAAGTTATACTTATTGTTAGAAATACACAAGTATATGATGTAGAAAAATTAAATACTAACCGTTACAGACTACACTCAAGGGAGTGGATAGTGATGCTTGAAAAACTCCAAACACATGACGTTTATTTTGATTGAATGGTAATCCGTTGAGATTTGTTGGCAACTTAAATTTTCTTGAAACGCGCTATTTTCATTCTCTACAAACACAATTAAATAGAATTTTAAAAAATAAAAGCAGTACAAAATACCCATTATATCAAAATCTGTAATATAAACGCTCTATATATTAATTAATCTCTATACTTTTTTTTAATCTATTTCTTTATACAAATAGATATATATAAACCTCTCTCTCTCTCTCTCTCTCTCTATATATATATATATATATATATATATATATATATATATATATATATATATATATATATATATAGAATCCGGATCAGGTGAGGACCTAATCTTAGGTGAGGACGTGAGGACTAATCTTGTGCGTTTATTTTTTTATTTGGATGGTCCAAATTTGAGTTCTTGAGATGACATGGATTGATCTTTTTTGTTAAAGTGAGATAATAGTGTCTTTTTCTATTTTTTTAAGTGTGAACGCATGTATAGTCCTTGGCCAAATTGGTTTCCTATTTTCTTGGATCATCACCGTTGCAATTTGGAGCCGCGATTTCTTCACCATTGATTGAGTGTTCGCCCATGCAAACTAATCAGTATTTTTTATTTTTTTTTCGCTTGTTCTTTTGAGTATAATATTGTCTATATTTGGATTGTCGTGTATATGTATAAATGCCTGGGTAGTACGATTGTGCATTCGTGTGTGCTGATTATGCAACCTAGTGTTGTAATTTGTGCACTATAGGCTAGGGAGTTGTGCATTATAGCACATAGTTCAATGCATCGTAGAACATTGGATGTTCACTGTATGATTTTTTGGCGGGGTTTGAATGCACAACAATCAAGTTATTGATACACAACACTCAGTATAGGAATGCACAACATTTTGTATAGGAATGCACATCTTTTAATAAGACTGATTTACCCTAAATTTATATATTTTAATATTTTAAAGGGATTTGTTTTCTTAATCCGTGTAATTTGTTTCTTTTAATCTCAATCATACATCATTCTGATTTAATGGTCTAGATTAGTCCTCACGTCCTCACCTAAGATTAGGTCCTCACCTGATCCGGATATATATATATATATATATATATATATATATATATATATATATAATAAAGCCAAATCCCACACATAAAAGACAGATCTGGATCATCCTCACATCTATCCTTCTCACCGTCACTATCTCTCTGCATATATCTATTCATTTCCAGATGATCTCACCCACACATAATCCCTTCCTCACCGTCGCTATCTCTCTGCATCTATCTATCTCTCTATTACATCTCTGTCTCTATCTTAGTTCCTTTACCAAATTTGTGAAGCAACCACTGTCCAAGCATCCTAAATCTAGCAAGCCTACTAACGTAAACCTAAGCCGTGGTAAGTATGATTCATCTATCAAATCTATCTAATTTGTTTAATTTACTGAAGTATTTGTAGATTATCTTGCTTATTTTTTTCAATTTAAAGTCTAAGAACACAAAATCTATTGTAGATCTGAGCATTAGGATGTTCGTTTTTCTACATTTTTTTCTTTAAATTTATAAATGCATGCTATGGTAGTTTAATTTATTTGAACTCCAAGTACTTGGATGGAGATTATTTTTCTTGATTATTGTAGATCTATGTTTTTTTTGAAGCTCTCGTCTGTGTACTGTCCTAGGATTCTAACTGTTTATACAATTTCTGTTTTGAATTTTTGTCGAATGAGTACCTTTTGAAATAGGCATATGAAGAAAGCTAAGTATTTTGTGTTTCATTTGTTCAATAAGTAGTTTTCATATACTGATGATGTGAACTGATAACAAAAAAATCAAAATGAAGTTGTATTTACCTTTGTTTTCATCCTGAGATTTCCGCTTACTTCCTATAACACACAATCTTGTCAATTTATTCATTTCATGAACAGTTGAAGCATAGCAGGATTTTAGATGTATATTACTGATTACTGATGTTTGATTATAACTGTTTGGGTAATGGTTTGTTTTATAGCTCTGTGTCTGACAATTGCTATTATTAAAAAGCTGTTGTTAGTTAATGCTTCATGGGAAACTTAACAGGCATGGGACTACTTACTCCACCATCCTAAAAGTAAAAGATTCTTATTATTTGTGTGTTGTTTACTGTAATCTTTATACATGCATTGGGAGTTTGTATTTTTATTTATAGATTTTTGTAGGTTGTTAATATACCCCATGGCTCAAATCATAGTTGATGTGATTATTAAGCTCAAAAAAATTGTATTGAAGTTGTCTATATATTTATTATCTAGATTACTCAATTAATTCATTTTTTATAGTATAGCTCTGCAATAGGTATCTATGTGTATGATTTTTTTACACAAATCATTTGAGTCTTAGTGATTAATTTAGAATGTTTTCGTTGTAGATTTTTGGGTGGCTTATTTTAAGGAGGCTCAAAGGGATTGGCACTTGAAATGTCAAGTAAGTGTTCTTAAACTTTAAATTAATTAATACTTATTTCTAAAATTATGCTTTTTTTTTTTTTAAATCATCGTTGGACTTATATTAAGCTCTCTTGCCCCTTCTACTTATATTAAGCTCTGTTGTTCAGACATCGTTTTATGTAACTCTGGTTTTGGTGTAGGGGATGCATTGTTTGGGTGTGAGGATGACATGAGTGCTGATAGTCCAAATTAGAAATATAGCCCTCATATTTTGAACAACAGAATGAGATATGGTCAAAATATTGGAGAAAGCATCTCATTTGCATGCTTTGGTATCCCAGGGCAAAAAAAGCTAGTCAGTGGTTCACCTCAAGAGGATAACATTCTCTCCTATTCCACTCAAGAGAATAACATTACCTATTTACCACTGATGGAGAGAGGTAAATGCTCATTTTCTAATCTAGGACATTACTAATGCTATCATATTCCTTTAAGAGTAGCATGCTCATTTTCTAATCCGATGTGTGCATTAGGTTGACTTGTGTGTCTCTATTTAAAGGGTCTCATTTTTACACAAATCTGTTGAGTCTTAGTGATTAATTTTGACTATTTAAGTTGTACCTTTTTGTGTGGCTTAATTTTAAGACCTAGGATAGTATGTAACTGGTATAATTCTCAATACATGATTAGTTGTGCTACACTATTTCTTGTATTAGGCTTAAAATAGACTCTGATTGTGTGTAATGAACAAAATAGTCTTTATTTCTTTAAATTAAAAAAAATTACAGCATGCTAATTACATCAATCAAATACATTCCTAAATACAACCTAAACTGGATGATATATACATCATTATTTGAAAAAAAAAAAAAAAAACTTCTATCTTGACTTCTGCTTGTCTACTACCTGTCAATAATTTCAAACCAAACAAAATAGAAAAGATAATATATTAAGCAATTCAAGCATCAAATTAATCAGGTAAAAAAAAATTAAAATTAAAAGATAAAAAATTTAAAATTAAAAGATAATATTAAAACACTCCAAACATGTAGGTCTTAAAGTAGTCCCAATCAGGTAGAAGCAAACTAAAAGTCCCAAACAGTCCAAAACAATGTAGAAACACTGTCTTTAGAAAACACAATTTAAACAGTTAATGGAGAACATAATCAAATTGTTCATTCATCTGCAGGAACTTTATCTTCATCAATATTCTTTTCCTTCATTGACAGTAAGTTTCTTCTTTTTTGAACTCTATGTCCTGGAAAATTCATCCAGTAGGCATCTTTTAACTGCATCACTTTTCAGTTCCTATGGTAGTCCTTTCTTGACCAGAATTCAGCATGGGGCTCTCTGCATCATGGTCTGAAAAAAATCCCTAAATAGATAACATAAAATGAGTCAGAAAATGCAAATTTTAAAGATAGATAGATATCACATTTCATATGAAGATGAATACTTAACATACCTCATCATCATCCGAGTCTTCAGCCGTCATTCCTAAAAGCTCAACACATTCACGGTCCCAAAGTAACAAAGGTGCATTACCATTAACATCAACGACACGAACTCTGACCTTATATCTTAAAACACCCCCATTCGAATTTCTACCACATTTTGTGCAAAAATACATTCCGTCTTTGAAATCCAGTTTTTTGAAACATCCTTGAGACTTGCAGGACACATAGTACCAGTCATATATGCTATAATCAATACAATTAATTTTACAGGCCACCCAGTACTCTCCGAACTGCAAGCAAAATATAAAAAGATGAAAAGTTATATATATAGATAGTTAAAAGGTATATTTATCTAAAAAAAAAAGTATAGAATATATCTCTCTCCGTTCATAGATATCAGAAATAGTACTCATAACCATCTTCCCAGTACTATAACCTGAGTTTGCTAGTGTTCCATTGCTAAAGCTCGAATTGGATGTAATGCTCCTAAGGGGAGTTTGTTCATGACTTAGGCTGAAATATAATTTGTTAGTAATTTATTTAGCACAGGACAATATTAGAAAATTATTAACTAATTCATTGAGTATATGTATATCAAATTCACATACCTTTCTCAGAACTGAATGAATTCTATAGACTCTTTGTTGAAAATAAGTTGTGTAGCATCGTATGAACTACATATTTTGACTTCACCAGCTACATAAATAATAACTCAAACTTTATACTTATCTACATTTTTTGTGCAGTAAACTAAATGTTTTGTGAGATTAAGAGATTTTCAAAACAGAGAAGGGCAATATGTTTTCCCATATGTAAATGAAGTAAGTACATCCTTCTACATTTATATTTACTTTATACGAAATGAATTCTAACTAAATAAATAAAAGAATACTTGCTAGAAGTATTCTTCAACTTTAAAGAAATGGTAGCTGTATAAAACAATTAAATCCTTACTATTTTCTACAACTTTGACCCTACAAAGTTGTATTAGAACAATTAAATGTTCATGTAGATCTGAGTTCCAATAAGGCAACAGTTTGTCAACATGCTGGTCCCACACAATACATCTCATTTGATTACCACTGTACAGAGAAAATTAATAAATTATTATTTATGTAATTAGTAAATTATTAGTTAGACAATACCATGTTATTAGTATGAATATGAAGAATAATAATATGCTCACTTTGAGTCCTCAATTAGAAAATCAATTAGACACAAAGGCCTCCCTGCTATCTTTACATCCAACGGTGAGTAAATTTCCACGACACGATCAATGACATCTAAAAATAAAAATAAGACAGGTTTTAGTCAATCTTGCGAAAAAGAATATAATAAAAAAATAGATATTAGGATGAATAAAACAACATATCAAATAGGTGCTTTGGATCAATTCCTTCAAGGGACTTCAAAGATGCAAAAGATTTTAACCTATACATGAATCTAGGGAAGTCTGTACCCTTGTACTCTTTCACCAGAGTCTTATGATAGAATTTAAGCATGTAAGGATAATTGCTTGTTTTGTAGGTGTAGAAATAAGTTACTGGTACAAAATTTTTGATACAGTAGACTTTTCCTTCGACAAAAATACTAGGACTACAAAGATGATCCTTTGGGATATGGAAATGAACATATTCTCCCTGTATAACATTAACACAGTGCGGGTATATTAGACTGATATTCAACAAATGAATAATGCAAGAAAACACATGAATCAATAAAACGAAATGTTTACATGTATGTTTAATTTAATGCCAGAAAACGAATGAATAAATAAAATGAAAGTAACAAAATTTACCTGTTCATCGTTAAACACGCATTCTCTGCATTTTATAACATCACTATCTCTACTTTGATAAATATCATAGGTGCGAACCAATCGCAACTTTATCGCCACTTCAGTCTTCATAGGAGTGATATCTCTTGCAAAGATGTACATTGGAGCCATGGTTTTAACAGAATGCAGCTCTGGAAGTATAGTATTTGATATGCAGTAGAATTGATTCTGATTCTGTACGATGTATTTATAATTAAAGATAATCATTATTGTAATTAATTGAATGCCGTATTTTGAGAAACGAAGCGTCGTGAATTTGAATTCACGCATGCGAAAAAGGTTTTGGTACTTAATATAGAACCTTTCTCAAATATAAGCCACAAAATATAAACCCTAAAATAATGCATCTGACATATTACCTTGGAAATTGTGTGGCCGAAAGTAATTCAAATGCCTAAACCGACGTCGTTTACCATGGGCGGGAAACTGAAATTTTTTTTAATTACCAAAAGTCGTGGCTTTATTATATATATATATATATATATATATATATATATATATATATATATATATACACACACACACACTAGTATTTGTCCCATGCGATGCACGGTCATATATATATATATATATATATATATATATATATATATATATATATATATATATATAGCAAATAGAATATAAAATATAATATATATACTAAGAGAAAAAAATATAAAATATGAAAATCTAAAAATTTTGAAATGATAACCCAAATATATAATTGTAATTTTGTACATATAACCTAAATATCCTTCTATATGCTAAGACCAAAATAAATCATTATATAGATCCATATAACCCATTTGCATTTCAGCCCAATACCCGAGCCCATTAGCCCAAGTATAAAAGCATAATACCAAACCCTAACCCCAAATACTTGACGATTGAGTTTCCTTCGGCGTAGAAACTGATAGGTTTCTCCGAAGATTTAGGTGGCTTTAGTTGTCTTCGGCGTCTCTCTAGTGGACCTAGCGCAGAAACCCTAGACAAACAATTGGTAGATTCGTCTCACTTTCGCCTGATTTTGAGTTTCTTCGGTGGATTTGAAGGGCCATCCGAGTTTCCGCTCTCTCAGCTTCGATTTTTCTTTTTCAGAACCATAAATGGTTCTGTCACTTCCTCTGCGGATATGGGGTAATAGGAGACTCTATAAGCCTCAGTAACCGACCTTTTGATATCGTGTGCTCTTTCTTAACCAGTAAGTTAGATTAATGTTTCATGAGATTTATATTATTGTTAATTTTTCTTCTAATTGATTATTCTGTAAGGACTTGCACATCTGATTTCCCCAAAATTTTGGGTTCTTTCCCCTTCATTATTTTTAAAATGATTTTCATTGTTTAAGTGTTTTTTTTTTTTTAGTTTTTAATTTGATTTTTAAGATTTCTTTTTAGTTTTTAAAATGATTTTCAAGTGTCCATTCTAGTCTTAAAAATGATTTCAAGGATTTTTAGTGTTAGAAAATGATTTTCAATTGTTAACATTTACTTATCTGTTTTTTCATTCATTTTTGGGTTCTTTTTCCTTTGATATTTCATAAATGGTTTTCAGGAGTAGTTTTTTTTTTTTTTTTTTTTTTTTTTTTTTTTTAATGATTTTTTTTTTTTTTTGTGTTTTTAGGTAAAAATAGTTTATATTAAATAAGAATAATAATATTAATATTTTGTACTGTACATACTAATGAATCTCCTCTATAATGAATCTGTATTTTTATTTTATTTTATTTACTGGTTCTGTTTATCCAGACTTATCTATATTTATAGTATATACACCAACATTCTGACTTAGGTTTTTTCAGTAATGAATGTATATTTCTATCTAGAAATTTAGTTCTCACATTCTGTTTTAGTTACTTAATATTTATTTCTGTAAACAACATATGTGCTGCTTCATGGAAAAGTGAAAGGGTTCAGAGGTTTACCAAATTTGTAGCCCCAATTTGTAGGAGAGGTCATTGTCACAGATCAACACAGCTCCCTGTAAAAGTGCTATCTGGTGTTTTCAATTCTAAGCCTCTTCCCACTTTAATTTTCAACTCCAGGCAGGCAGGCACGACTGCCCTCCACATCCTAGTTCGGCACATCATTTTAGTCTTTCTCCTTTATTTCAGCCTTTCTCCTCCGTATACATGAACTTGTTTCATGAATTGTGAAGAGTGAAGGCTTATTTATAGTGTTAGGTTTATAGAAGCATTCATTTTAAAATTAATGTTTAGTCTTCAACATTCATCTACTCATCTTCCATTCCATGTATCTACTCATCTTCCATTCCGTGTGTGTGTGTGTGTGCGCGCGCGCGTGTGTGCGCGCGCGCGTGTGTGCGCGCGTGCGTGTGTGCGCGCGCGCGTGTGTGCGTGCGTGCATGTGTGTGTGTGCGCGTGCGTGCGTGCGTGTGTTGTACCCCTCATCCTTGTAGAGTAGATGATGTTATTGGAATGAAATAACGCTACAATTACCACACGTTATCAGCACACTCCTAATTTACTTCTCTAGTGAACGGTATTTTTTTTTTTCCATAGTCGCTACAAAAACAAAACCTATACTTGCACATTCGTGTTTATTGATCTGTGGATATGATATTTGGATTATATATACCTTTGAATATATTATTTGATATGATTTTTTTTCCTGCAAATCTATTGATACATATTCCTACCATTTTGTGTATACATTTTTTTTTGTATAGATTAATATATATATATATATATATATATATATATATATATATATATATATATAAGGTTGCATTCACATGCAAACCCCCTTAAAATACAAACGTGTGGGCAAATATGGGTCATTAGATTTCAGTAGATTAACGGATTAGATCTAAGCAAAAAAGATTATTATACAATCCTAATTAATGGTAAAAAGGGCAATGAAGGCAATTCAATAGTAGGTTAATTACGTAATATAATCAATATTGATATTAAACCATAATTGAAGAGGTCTAATCATGGAAGGATTAAAATACATAAAATAAACTGCACAACCCCCCACCCCTAGCAACAATGGCAATCCAGACGAAGACACCAAACACCCTCCACCGACGGCTTTCAGTGATCTATGATGCGAGAACTCATGGATGCAAATTTGGAGCAGAGGTCGCCTTCACTACCAGGTAAAGAAACCCAATTGAGTATGATAGTTAAACGACTCCGTGTGTATGGTAGCGAAACAAAGTGTGCATGATTCATATAATTTAGAATTAATAATGGGATTGCGATAGTTTTGATGTGGTGAACATGTCTTTTACGAATTAAATTAGTTGGAAACCCTAAGTTTGGGGAACAGATTAACGAGGATTATGCAAAGGAAAAGCATGCGAGTATGAATCTTTAATAGACATTTATATAGCATGATGCACACAGTAATATGGTACCATGCACACATGGATGTCCTAAGTATTGCTTATTACGCAAACGGCTAATTCAGTGCACTACACCACTGCAGAAATATGGTGATGCACAACCCCATGCACACACGAGAAAACCTTAATTAGATTATAAATTTATATGTCCATTTTTACTGCTTATTTGGCCAAACGTGCACGTTAAACGTCCATGAAGTATCCAACACTAGTTGACTAATTTATACGTATATTACAATTTATTTATATGGTCACGTGTGCACTTATGATTTTCATATGGTCAACTAGTTTCAGGTGAAGATCACTATGGAAGCAGTGTAGAAGAATGTGTAATGGAAATAGGCGAGGACGGAACGAAATACTAGAGACCTACAATCCAAGATGACAAGACACCATATGAAGGACAAAGATTTGAGATTATTAAAAGATGGAAACCGTACCCTAATTTTGGGGAATGACTATTAGGTAAAGAAATCCAATTGAGTATGATAGTTAAACGACTCCGTGTGTATGGTAGTGAAAAGAAGTGTGCATGATTCATATAATTTAGAATAAATAATGAGATTGCGATAGTTTTGACGTAGTGAACATGTCTTTTACGAATTAAATTAGTTGGAAACCCTAATTCTAGGGAACAGATTAACGAGGATTATGCAAAGGAAGTGCATGCGAGTATGAATCTGTAATAGACATTTATATAGCATGATGCACACAGTAATATGGTACCGTGCACACATGGTTGTCCCAAGTATTGCTTATTACGCAAACGGCTAACTCAGTGCACTACACCACTGCAAAAATATGGTGATGCACAACCCCATGCACACACGATACAGACGCACCCGCCGGCACGTGAATTACAACATCCTAGGCACAAAAGCCACACGCACACGCCTACATGCGTCTGTGCGCACAAGAATTGAAAAAACTAATACACGACTAAGATATAATAAACACAACAAGCACACTAAACATTTAACCCACGAACATAGGTTCAAAAGTAATAAATACTAACAACAGTATTCGGACAAAAAATAGCCAATGCCAAAAAAAATACTATAAGCACAGTATGAAATAGTCGTGTGCACATTACAAGGACCACCCAAAAAGACCATAGTAGATAAAACACACATCTACACCGACGAAAGAGGAGCAGAGATAGACTAGTGATTAGTAGGCACGAGACAAGTTTCGTAGTCTGTGCACTTTGAACTCAGACACTTATAAATCCTTCATGGAACGTAGTCTTAGATTATGCAACGTCGTAATGTCCCCCTTAACAAGGATACAATCCTAATTCGAGACCCGCTGCCTACATAAGACTCCATGTGACGCAGTACCTTGGACCTTTGGCCTGGAAAGAAAACATGCAAACATGTCTGTAACATTTTACGAAATAATAAATTCATGTAAAAATACCACATCACAATAATCTCATTAGTGAAATCTTTTTATTTGTACAACAATGAGGTTCAACCAAATTACACTATAAAGGCATAAAATGAAGTCAAAACAAAATGCACACAACCAAATTAACCAAACGAAAGGCATGCGGGGCGAGCACGCACCAAGGGCAACAAACGCACACACTTATTTCTGTTCAAAAACCAATACGCAAAATTAATGCCCATAAAATCAGCAAAAAAAATAGGCAACTCCTGACTACAAATTCATGCCCACAATTCATCACCCCAAGCAAAACCCCCCACGGCAGGTTAAACAATTAAAAAAACAAACAAAACAAAACACGTCAATGATCAGAAAACCGACACCAAATCCGCACCCACCAGAGCAGAAAACTGGCATGCAAATCCGGCAACCCCCATAAAATACAGAAAAAAAAAACGCAACCCTACCTATAAATTCCAGCAACCACCACACCCCCACCCTAAGAAACGACTAAGATTCCTTGAAACAAGCAAACCCCCAACCAAGACGACAAAAAAGGCACAAAACAGAAGAACCCCCCCCCCCCCCCCCCCCCCAAAAAAAAATCACGGATAATAAAAGAAGAACAAACCTCGACCGGCAATTCCAACCGGTGGTCCTCGCCTCTTCGCTGTAACGCGGTCCCCACCGGCAACCATCGCTACGTGGGAGTGAAGAACGAAGCAGGAAAGCAGCCAAGTCGACGCGATTTGCCGAGATAGTCTCAACACCTCCTGGGAACGGGGAGAGAACGAAAGAATGAATATAGAAAGAAACAGCGTGCTTATGGAATTGAAAGACTAATCTGACTAGATTTCTACTATTGTAAAATACCATAACTACCCCCCTAAACATAAAAACTTAATAAAATAAGTCTAAAGCCGCAAAGATAGAACACGAGAATCACAACCATCCAAACTTAAAATCCAACGGCTCCATTTAATCCACATGTTTGTATTTTAAGGTGTGTTTTTACCTGAATGTAATTCTCTCTCTCTCTCTCTCTCTCTCTCTCTCTCTCTCTCTCTATATATATATATATATATATATATATATATATATATATATATATATATATATATATATATATATATATATATATGGTCAAGTTCCTGTGAGGTTAAGTCTTCCCGTGCGGTCAGTGCGGCATACACCATTAGGTATGCATAAATGCACCACACAGTGTTCGTAAATACACCATTACGTGTGGTGTATTTTTTTTTTTTTTTGTGTGGTGTATTTTTTGGCATTTCATTCTGGTGTATTTTCGAACACTGTATGGTGCATTTATGCATAACTAATGGTGTATGCCGCACTGACCGCACGGGAAGACATGACCTCACAGGAAACAATATATATATATATATATATATATATATATATATATATATATATATATATATATATATATGACAACATATAGTTTAAAAAATTATGTGTTTCAGTATTTTGAAATAATTTTGAGTATTCCCATTATATGAAAAGTAGCCTACTATTTGCAGTAAGTACAATGAAATCTACAGTCTGACTATATATGCATCTAAAAGTTTCGAATATATATCAATCTGTGTGTTCCAGTTTGTTTATATATATATTTTCAAAATCTTAGTTTTCTTATAACAAAAAAAAAATTAAAAAAAAAAATCAATAAGCATTATGGACCCATCAAACTACATTGTTTGTGTTCAATAATTTTGGAGAATATGTTTACTGTCAATGTTCTGTTGTTCTATGTATGAATGTATCTAAGAAACGAAAATCATCGCAACCTACAGTTTTTTTACTGATCTGCCGTCGGTATTTTGATCAGCGTCATTGTCGCCGACCGGCGTCCTAATCGACGCCTCGATCCTCGTTGTTCTCTCGCTGGCTGCGATCCGGGAGAGGGTTGTAGCATTACACCATGGATAATAGGAAAAACAAACTCATTTATCAGATACTGATAACTAGTTAACTACACATGATATCCAAATAATGAAAGGTAGAGTCGTCAAAATGGGCTTAGCCCGCCGGATTTTCCCACCGCCCCGCCCTGGGCTCATGTTTTAAAAGCCCATTTTAAAAAACGGGCTTTTTTGCCCGCCCCGTCTAGCCCGCGGGCTAGCATTTTTTTTTTAATTTTTTTTTATTTTTAAGTCTTAAATCCTAAATTCCTAATACTAAAATAAAATAAAACTGAAACTAAAAACTAAAAGTCTAAAATCCCTAACTCCCTAGATCAGTAATTCCTAATTTTCTGTCTCTCATAGTCCAGTGGCGATTTTGTTTCTCCATCGCCACTTGCTTAGTCACCTACTGCCGTCTGCGGTTTGTCGTTCTCCCAGCGACGATGCCGCATCCGGCATCACAGCCGGCCATGAGTCACCACGACCAGCCGTACAACAGCGAGCCAGCGAGCAGCGACGACTCCGATTCAATTCTCCGAAGTCCGAACACTACAGTCCAGGTAATTTATTTTCCTTTTTTTCTTTCCCTTCCATTTAATTAATTTTATAGTGTACATATGAGTGATATGATTAGTAGTTTACATTATTACATATGAATATATTATATATGATTATAGTGTACTGATTTGTTTAAAAAAAACAGTGTACTGATTTAGTAATTTAGACATTTAGTGTATATAATTACTGATTTAGTGTATTGTGTCATTTGTACTGATTTAGTAATTTAGTGTATATAATTACTGATTTCATGCGTACTGTTTCGTCTGCTCAGATTGCTCGTGATGGATTCTGTGTCTTTGAACCAAACTACTAATACCATTGTCGATGATGTTGTTGATGGAATGCCAGGATTGGATAGTTCTACAAAGAAAGGTAAGTCTAAAGAACTTACCTCTAATGTGTGAACTTTTTTTACGAAGACTAGAGTTGGTGAAGATGGTATTGAAATAGCAAAATGCAATGGGTGTTTAAAAGAATTTAAAGCTAGGGGAAAACAATATGAAACTTCTGCATTAAAGAGACACAAAGACACATATAGGATGTTAAAGTATCATGATGTTAGGCAAATGTTTGTTAATAATGAATGCATACTTGCATCTAGGAAAGTAGATCCAAATGTTGCTAGGGAGTTGTTAGCTTCTGCAGTCATTGAACATGATTTACCATTTTCATTTGTTGAATATGATGGTATTAGAAAATGGCAGAAGTATTTGAATCCTGATGTGCCTTGTATCTCTAGAAAGTAGAAACACACTTGTGTCTGACATTACCAAACTCTACTTTCAAGTGTTGGCAAATGTCAAAAACATAACTTGTTTAACTTCTGATGTATGGACTGCATGCACTAGTGAGAGATATATTTGCTTAACTCGGCACTTTGTTAATGTGAATTGGAAATTGAATAGCAAGATACTTTGCTTTGCTAAGATGCCCCCACCACACACATGATGTGAATCAGCTGCAAAAATATTTGAATTTTTGAAGTATTGGGAATTGAAAGAAAGATGTTCTCTTTGACATTAGATAATTCATCTTGTAATGATAGTATGCAAAACATTTTAAATGAGCAATTAGCTTTGCATGACAGTTTGTTGTGTGATGGAGAGCTTTTTCACATTCGTTGTTCAGCCCATATATTAAATCTCATTGTTCAAGAGGGGTTGAAAGTGGTTAATTCAGCTTTGCATAAAATTAGAGAGTCTGTCAAATATGTGAAAGTTTCCGAGGGTAGGATAAAGAAGTTTAAAGAAGATAAGTGCAGTTGGTAACATTGATACTAGTATTGGTTTGAGATTGGATGTGGTTACTAGGTGGAACTCCACATATTTAATATTGGAAAGTGATATTAAGTACAAAAGGGCATTTGCTTATCTTCAATTGAATGATAGACATTATAAATTTTTCCATTCAAATGAAAATGGAAAAGATGTGAGAAAATATGTGAGTTTCTTGAGCCATTTTATGAGGTAACAAATTTGATTTCCGGTTCTTCTTATCCTACCTCAAATCTATATTTTATGCAAGTTTGGAAGATTGAAAGTATGTTGAAAGAAAATTTGGATAATGAAGATGTCTTGATAAGTGGAATGTGTAAAAAGATGTTTGACAAATTTGATAAATATTGGAGTGAATATAGCCTAGTGCTTGCATTTGGAGCTATTTTTGACCCAAAGATAAAGCTTGTAAAATTGGAGCATTTATATGAGGAGGTTCACGGTGATCCAACTAAACTTAAAGAAATGATTTCACTTTTGAAGACAAAGTTGAACAAGCTTTTTAGTGCTTATGCATATATTATTACTCCACCTCCTTCCCAACCACGATTTTCTCAAGTCACATCTTTAAATATGCAAAGTGAAAGTTTAGGTAAAAGTCAAAGAAAAAGAGCATTTGAATTTGTGATTGTGATAACATGTTTAATGTTTTAAATTTAGCTGAAGTGTCATCCCGCACCCTGAACCATACGTCATTCTTCATGCCGCACCCTGACCTTTTATGTGTTGATTCGCTACACAAACTAATTATTATTTTTTTCCGCCTAGACTTTTTTACAGGTTTCCCTGTAAAAGTGATGACATGGATCCGGTGGTAAGCTGATGTGGATTATATATTTTACATTTCCTTCTATATTCAGTCTTAATTTTACATTTCCTCCTAAACCTAACCCATTTTGCAATCACCCACGATGCACAGACACAGAGCTCCGAGAAATAGGACTTTTTCCGGCAACGCAATCAGCCACAACTTACTGGTTTGTCGTCGGACGACGAAGCAATCTGCGTATAAATGTTTTCTTCCTTGAATTCTTCACGTGTGAGAGTAAATATGGAGTACGAGCCTAGTGTTTATTGTAATTGTGGGTTGAAAGCTCCAACTTGCACAACTAGAGAGTCAGGAAAGCAATTCTTCGGGTGTCAAAGATGGAAGGAAGGGATATATTGAATTTTGGAAATGATTTTTGAGTTTTCTGCATTTTGCGAAGTCAGTTTAGTAATTCTAGATTTATTGATTTATTTAGCAATTCTGACAAAGTCAGTTTTGAAATTGAGTGGATTTATTGGATTGTTTACATACAAAATTCTGCATTTTGAATTTTCTACATACAAAATTGAATTTGTTTGATAAAGTCTGTTTTGAATTTATTGGATTGTTTACTGGATTTATTGGATTGTTTGATAAAGTCAGTTTTCAAATTGAGTTTACTAGGATGGAAATGGTTGTGGTTTCTTCCTATGGAAGGATGAAAGTGGAAGGAGGGGGGAAGGTGAGCATGAAGACGTAAAGAAACTCGTGGTGTCTTTGAGGTGTGAAATAGAAGGTGTAAAAGAACTCATTGCAAATGACTATAGTGCAATGAAAAAAGAGAACGAGGCGTTGAGGAAAAAGTGTTTTTTTTTCTTATAATTGTAATTGTGTTTCTTGTAGCAAAATTTTGTGTGTAGAAAATGTAATCGTTTGACATTGTAATCAATTGAAATTGTAATGAAAAATCTTTGATTTGTTATTTTCAATTGGTTTAGCAAGACTTGATATGGTATTCTGTAGTTTGACATTGGCATTATTGGCTTTGATATGGAATATGTAGACAAACTGCCATATGGAATTCCTGAGCAAGTAGACAAACTGCCATTGGCTTTGATATTGAATTTTTAGATTGGTTATGTTTCAAACTGCCATATGGATTTCAAAAAAAGTAGACAAAATGCCATTAAAAAAAAAACTTGACACATTGCAATTCCATAAAAGTAGCCAAAATGGCATTTCATTATAATGTGGCTAAAATACATTACTACCAGGGTACATTACAACCATTAATGTAGCCAAAATACATCAAATCTATCATTCATTTTAATAGCAAAACAGTAGGCATTCCTCCACTATAAATCAGTAGCAAAATAGTAGGCATTCCTCCACCATAAATCCGTATCAAACCAGTAGCCTTGCAGATCATAACGTGCTGTTCCATTCCATATTTAGCATCTCTAGTAGATCACCAGAACAGTAGAAAAGGACTCAAACAAAATAACTTGCTTTTGTACATTCCAAACAGTCAGTTCATCAGCACAAAACAATAGGCCAAAATGCATTTTATAAATCATTAGCAAAAGAGTAGCAGCAAACTGCCTAAACATTAGCAAATCAGTAGCCCAAACTGCCTTAATCAATAGCAAATCAGTACCTAAAAAACTATTTCAGTAGCAGCAAAACAGTAGCCTTTAGCCTTCAACCCTTCAGTTTTGTGTGCAATCTACAAATATAAACAATTTATTAGTATCATAATCCAATAGAACTAGACTTGATAAACATATAGGGTTTAGCTTAATGTAATTACCTGAAATTCCAATACTGCTTTCTTGAGATAACACAACCCCTCTCCCTCTTCCTCTAACACTTGCAGCCCTCCCTCTTCCTCTAACACTTGCAGCCCTTCCTCTAACAGCACTATAAGTTACACATTCTCCTTGTTGGCTTGGCAATGTAGGACAAAATCTTTTGTTGTGCCCCTTCCCCTTGCACAGTTGACAAGTCATTATTCTTCCTTTCCTTGACAGCTTTTTAACCTCTGAACTCAATTTGTTTTTGTCCTTGTTCTTTTCATCATCTGCAAGCTTTCTTTTTTTCTTGGGTCTGCCAATCATCTTCCTTGGAACTGGGGCATGTATCTCATCTCCTTCAGTTCTTGGCCAAAACATTTCTCCATTGACTGGCTCAATTACAGGCTCATAAGTCTTCAAGTACATATCCTTACTGTATCATTGATGGATGTATTGATCTGGCGGGTGCCCCTTGTGAAACATAGCACAAATTGAATGAGAACATGGTAAACCAGTCAACTGCCATAGTCTACAAGAACAGGTCATCAACTGCAAATTGACCTTGAATTGGAATCTTCCTTTTTTCACCTCATATCCATCAGCTCCATTGTAGACAACCTCCCAATTAGCACTGCCAAGTATGTTCTCATTTAATTTCTTCAGCACACCTGACCCATAATTCCCAGTCCATCTTTCAGCAAATGCTCTCTTCTTTGCAACCCTTTTCATCACAAAAACTCTTATATCTTCTAACATTAGAATAATGTACTTGGACCTTGCATTCAACAATGTCTTGTTGAATGCCTCACTAAGATTGTTGTCCACCAAGTCACATTTAATTTTTTCTTTAAAGAATGCTTTGCACCAGAACTGCATAGGATACTTGTTGAGATTATGAAGTGTTGTAGCATCTACCTTCTCCAAATCTTTCAACTTTTCTGGAAGTAGTGATTGAGTAGGTGTCTTTTCAATATGTTAGAAGTGAGCCTTGAATAACTTCCCTATGTGATTCTTACTCCAGTTGGCATGGACATGCCTAGCACAATTTTTGTGCTCAACTTCAGGAAATAGCTCTTGTATCACATTAGCTAACCCCCCCCCCCCCCCCCTCCCAAGATCAAATCAAAGTTAATTACCTACTGCTGTAAACTGTAAACTAACAAATTGCATAAAGGAAATAATAGAATTGGATTTACCTTCTGCTGATCACTCATTAAGGTCCGTTGAGTGTTGTCCACAATTCCCAAATCTCCCTTTAAAAGGTCTAGAAACCATCTCCATGATGAGCTATTCTCATTCTCTACTACAGCCCAAGCAATTGGGTACATTTGATTGTTCCCATCTCTACCCACAGCAGTCAGTATCTCACCCTTCAGTTTTCCTTTTAAAAAGCAGTCATCCAGTCCAATAAACCTCCTGCAACCCCCAAAAAAACCCATCTTCATTGCATTAAAACACACATATATCCTCTCAAACACCAATGGTGAGTTTTCCACTCTGCTGGTTGTTTTTATCTTAACTGTAGAACCTGGATTTGAATTCAAGCACTATTGAGCATAATCCCTAAGTCTTTTGAACTGACTCTCATACACAATATCCAACTTTTTCAGTATCCTTGTTATTTCCCTTCGACACATACTAACAGTTACATTCAAGTTCATTTAAGATTTTATGTCTCTGCTCAACTCTGAATATCCAATAGTTGGATTTTGCCTCACTTTCTCTTCAAATTTCCACTCCAACCATTTCTGACTAACTATCCCTAAGGTAAATTGGTTGTTGTATTGATGTTCCAACATAAGTGCCTTCACCTGAAAACACCTTGTTCTTTCTTCCCACCCTGCACTAACATGAAAACCACAACCCTTTCCTAAACACTCAACCCTAACATACTGTAATTGATTCTTTGTCCAAAACATATCCTTTTTTTTTTTTTTTTGTGCTCACAACATAACTAATCATAACAAGCTTGAATTGCACATTGTCATCAAAGTACATACCAATTTCAATAAATGGTGAATCTGATTTTGGGTTGAACTTAGGGTACTTATCGTTTGTACTTTGATTGCACCTCATTCCCTTCATCATTTTCTAACTCTTCTTCAACTATTGGGGGATCTTCTGAGTCATAATACACAGAATCTGCCTCATCTCCTAAGGGGTTTTCAGATGTTGGTACATAAGGTGGTATTGATGCATCATCTACTCTGGTTTTCCTTTTTCTCCTGTTAGTAATCTGCTCACAACCACTAGTAATATGCTCACTACAATCAGTCCCCTCCTCACTGTAGTAGTCACTCCCAATTCCTGAACCCCCAAATTCCTTACCTTCACTCAAATCTTCCTCACCCCCCAAATTCTGCCTCCCCACCCCCTAAATCTGCCTCCTCATCCTCAGCTTGAACTGCACTCCCCCCTTCAGGCCCAGGTAAACATAAATCAACCACATCAGGCTCATCTACCCTATGTTCAACATAAATCTCACACCTTTTATTCTCCCTAGCAATCTGAGCTAAGTGGAGAGTAGTAACATCATTATGAAGTAGCTTTAAAGCTGTAAAGAGTTCAGTGGTCAACTTATATGTCAGTGAGGCTATTTTTCCATATTTTTGGTCTGCTATATACTTCAGTACTAAGTGGGGATAAGAGATAAATTCAGGGTCCAGACACACTTGTCTCACTATTCACATATTTTAACTTAGGTTTTTTTTTTATGAAATTACCACCATGATGGATAATTAATTCCACCCTTTCATCCATCCTGACAAAAAAAAAAAAAAAATCAAGGCACATTTAAACACAAAACACAAAGCTATTGTCACACATTCAAGGCACAGTTTTACACAAACCAACTGTAAAAAAAAAAAAAAAAACTAAAGAAATGCTGGACCACACTAAAATACAAGCATATTCAAACACCAGGACCCCACTACATCATAATGAAAGCAAAATCACAGTGTATGAGGACCACACCACATCATATTCAAAGCATATTCACACCATATTCGCATATTAAGAAATACCTACACCATATTCTACATATACATATATTTAAATACCTTACTTGAAGTCCACTCTTCTTTCCTTCATCGCCCAGTGTTCTCTTCCACCAACAGTCGTCGTCTTTAATTGGGTCGTCGTCCACGGATGTTGTCTGGATTTAGGGATTTAGCGTTTGAGTCGTCGGGTGGAGCTATTCTTCGCGATTGAGGTTTCCGGGTAAGAGCAAAGTAAAATTACGGCTTAAAATTAGGGCTTAAAATTTAGGGGTTAGTTTGTGTATTTGAATGAAGAGATGAAAGGGATGCCAACACAACATATTTTAACACGTCAGCGACTAATCACCTTCACATCAGCAATTTCTACCGTCTACCTGAGGGAAACCTGTAAAAAAAGGCTAGGCGAAAAAAAAATTAGTTTCTGTAGCGAATCAGCACATATAAAAGGTCAGGGTGCGGCATGAAGAATGGTGTATGGTTCAGGGTGCGAGATGACACTTCAGCCTTTAAATTTTAATTTCTAAGTTCTAACTAATGTAGGTAATCAATAATAAAACGTTCTTATTATTGGATCAGTGAGTGTACATTTTTCTAGGGTTGAGGATGGTGAGTGAGGGGTAGTTTACCTTAGGAATGCAAAGTGGATCAGTGAACAAGAATTGGCCCTCATTCCCCATTTCCCAGCCAAGGCCCGTGTAAAGCACATGGTGTAATAGGTCTTCCATTGCATCCCAATCCTTCACAAAGCCACGGACAACTGGGTCCACCGCGTATTCCTCCGTCGTTGATGTCGCATACTCAACATCTCCATCCGCGGCACTGTCATCCTCAGGAATGCATTTCATTTGAGTTGGAATTATCTTTAAAAGAAAACCCATAATAATTAATTTTCATAGGCATTCGAGGTTATTCTAACCGTGGAGCTAAGCAATTAATTAAAAGATAATAATTTTGCAGGAGAGAAAAGTGATTAAGAGGAAAGGGCGCCGACAACCGTTAATGCACCGGGGAGGATGTCAACTGGCGCCGAGGAACCCAGGGGCGCCGGTCGCGCCCCCAAGTGCCCTGGTGGCATGGCCGGCCGCCTGGGGTGGCGGCTGTTCGTGCTGCTACCCGAGTGGCCTTAGCGTACTTGCCTCGCACGCGTACAGCGCGGTAGCGCGTGCCCGCCCAGCGCAACAGGCACGCCCGTCACTCCCTCGATGCGCATGTCTCGCGCCCCTAGTTGAGTTTGTCGTGTTCCTTGGGCGCTTAATGTATTGGTGGCTGGTTAAGGTGGTTGGGGCAGTTGCACGAAGAGAAGATGTGGGACGCGTGTCGGGTAGGAGTTGACACCACCTGAATGCCGTACGCGTGGAGGGATCTGGTCTATACAAGGCATCCCAAAAAAAAAAAAAAAAAAAAAACCAAAGCAGCTGGCCAATGGCCAGATTAAAAACAAAAAAAAAAATAAAAAATAAATTGCAATTGAGAGCTGCCGGCCACTCTCAATGTTGGTCGTTTTTTTTTTTTTTTTTAACTGACAAGAGTTTTGTTTCTTGCAGGAGGAAGAGCTCTTAAAAATCATCCCATTTGTCAAAAGTTGAGCTTCCAAGATTTTACTGTTCCCAGAGCCTTGAATGAACCCCCTATTTGGGTTGCTCTTATTATTTGTATCATTTTGCTGCTTCTTGGTAGCGGTGACCACGGTTCGGTTCAAACCGGAAGATCAAACCGTAACCAGAACTATGCTAATCGAACCGGAACCGAAATTGTCCGTACATTTCCGGTTAAGGTTCTCCTAATAAAGGAACCAGACGGTTCCGGTTCCAAACCGAAAAAATAAATAAATAAAGCATGGGCCTAGCGGCCTGCAGCATACTGCCGCACTGGGCAGTGCAACAGCTGACTGGCGCAAAGGCTAAAGTGCCAAACTTTGGCCTTTGCGCCAAGAGGCCCAAGACTCAACTTTGAGTCTTGGCGTGTTTATTTCTTCCGAAAAAAAAATTCACAGTTAGAACCGACAGTTCCAACTGGAATCGCCGGTTCAAAAACCAAAACCGGAACCTTAATATAAGGTTCTGATTCCGATTTTGCCATCCAAGGAACCGGAACCAGAACCTTGGTCACCCATACTTCTGGGCCGCCTTTCTTGGGCCGGTACCTTGAGTTTGTATATATTTGCTAGGCCTCATGCCCCAATAATAAAAATATTATTTTCCTGTCCTGTTCAATACTGTTATACCCGATTTATGGTGGACACGGTCCCGATAAAACTATCAAAAATATAAGTTATAATTATAGTAAATCATTATATGATTATTGACACGAGTCTTATGCATGGAGCAAATTCGAGAGTTTTAGAGTAAAGAAAATTTGGGTTGAAGGGAGCATGGCATTGGTCAATCATTATTCTATACATAATAGTCCACACATCTTTGTGACCATAAATAAAAAGTACATTATTTGTGTATATAAAATATATTATTTGATAGTACATTAATTGAATACTGAAATTATATTATTTTGTATATTATCAAATAATGTGCATATTATACAAATAATGTACTTTTAAATATTAAAAATATACCTTGTATTCATAGAAACTATATTATTTAAATACTTAAAGTACATTCTTTTGTATACTATCAAATAATGTACATTCAATACACAAATAATGTATATTTATTATATTAAAAATATATACATTTTTATGGTCTACAGAGCGCTTTGTGACCATGATACACAACAAAAATTTATCCACATTGGACTGCAACGAAGAGACTTGTTGCGGAATGATTGTTAATAATGTGGAGACCGATAAAGAGAAAATATTATTTTTAGACATGCACATGCATTTACCATATATTTTCTTATATTCTTTAATGATAATAATATTTGTAGACATTATATATTGGATTATTATAAAAAATAAATTTAATTTCATATAATTTAATTAGTAGGGAATTGTTAGTTATTTTAAAAAATATATAAATATTGGACACATGCTACTACCCAGTACCCACATATACAATGTGTATAAACCGAGGCTTGAATCTTAGACCTCCCACATAAAAAAGCAACCAGATATCAATGAACCACAAAGTCCTTAATAACTTATAGCTTATTAGTAGTTTAAAATAAGATATAAACTCCTAAATAAATTTTGCCAAATAAATTATAGTTGAGAGACTAAAAATAATATTTTCTCTAGAGATAAATATGGTAATGATGCGGAGAAGAAAACTTACATATGCAAGGAGAATTAAAATATGAGGACTATAAACCGAATATTATTAAAACTGAGGGGCTTTAATACTATTATTATACAAGCCAGGTAGTCTTCAACACGGCCCCTCAACCGCGTGTGTTTTTGAAAAGTGAAAAAACCCAAAAAATTGTCAAAGGCCAAAGCCCCAACAGAAAACCTCTTTCTAGTCTCCACTTCTGCCCGTAAATTGATTCATTCACGTAAAAATCCCAATCTCGATTTCACCGTCAACTAACATTTCTCCAATTTACTCTTCCTCTTACCTTTGAGAGAGATCGCCATGTTTATGCTTATAAATTGCTCCAACTGCCGGACCCCATTGCAGCTGCCTCCGGGCGCCCGATCCATCCGGTGTGCAATTTGCCAGGCCGTGACTCAAATCGCTGATCCACGCGCCGTCAATCCTCCGCCGGCTACTCATCATTGGCCGCCTCCGGGTCCTCCATCCTCCGCCTCTCCTTCGCCGTATAACCACGCCCCTCCTGGCCCTCCGCCCAACCCGCACGGCCGGAAGAAGGCCGTGATCGTCGGCATATCTTACAGGTACTCGAGGCACGAGCTCAAGGGGTGTCTCAATGACGCCAAGTGTATGCGCTACCTTCTGATCAACAAGTTTCAGTTTCCAGAATCTTCCATTCTTATGCTCACAGGTACTACAGTATTTATGTATGTTGATCAATCACATACATACATACATTTTTATATGTCTATGAAACTTTGATTTGCTCAATTTTATATTTTTATATTAAAAGAAAAGAAAATTGTGAATTTTGGTTTGTTCATCACTTCTGCTGTCCCGTTATTATTTTCTTCTTTATTGGGAAGGAAATTGTAAAGCTGTGGAGTTTGGAAGTTCCAAGGCTGCTTGTTTTTGTCATCCATTGTTATGGTATTGGTCTATGTCTAATTTTCTTTCATTTGTTTTGTTTGAATCACCTCTGCAGAAGAAGAGACTGATCCCTATAGAATTCCTACCAAATACAATATGCGAATGGCCTTATATTGGCTTGTGCAAGGATGTCAACCCGGAGATTCCTTGCTCTTTCACTATTCTGGGCATGGCTCGAGGCAAAGGAACTACAATGGTGATGAAATTGATGGATATGATGAAACATTATGTCCTCTGGACTTTGAAACTCAGGGAATGATAGTTGATGATGAAATTAATGCAACAATTGTCAGACCTCTTCCTCATGGAGTTAAGCTTCATGCTATAATAGATGCTTGCCACAGTGGAACTGTCCTGGACTTGTCATTTCTTTGTAGAATGAACAGGTAGTTGACTAACTTCTTAAATTGATGTTATTCATTTTCTGCCTATGAATTTTTGCACATTAATACTCTTAATAGAAGCACAAATGAGATTCTACAAGGAGTTGGGTTATTTTGATTGAGTGTTTACTATATTATCTACCCTTTTTTTCGTCTTTTCTGAAGGGTAGCTTTTGTATAAATATGGTGTTGGAGCTCTCTTTACTGTCAAGTTAAAGTCTAGATGAAGTACACCTGAATGGTGTTAAAATCAATGATACAACTTTACACATGCTTTGTACCTAAGAGGGTAGACAATAAAGTGAAGTGAAGGCTCATATGTTTCCCAAAAAAATAAGTTACTGTTATATTCACCCCATGCCATTCATGATTCTCATAAAACCTTACAAGGTTACTTAATGGGAGTCAAGTTTTCTTCAAGAAATGAACAAATTCAATATGGCATCTAATGCATATATCATGTACTTGATGGATTAAATTAGAGTTAATTCCATTTTTGGTCTTAGATTTATAGGTGCCACTGTGGCAGTCCACTTTTAGTCCTTTTCTAGAACATCCTTCTTTGGTCGTAGTGTTATTGTGGTATGACCATTTTTGGTCTTCCACTCTTCCGTCAACAAAATCGTCCAAATGTCCTTAAATACAAGGACATTTTTTATTTTTGATTTTTATTTATTTATTTATTTTTTTTTTTTTATAAAAAGTGGGTTGACCCGTTATATTTTTATTAAAAAAAAATCAAAATTGAAGACCTAAATGCCCTTGTATTTTACGAAATTCAAACAATTTTGTTGATGGAGGACCAAAAATAGTATGCCACAATAATTCTTGGACCAAAAAAAAAAACTAAAAGTGGATTGTCACCTATAAATCTAGGATCTAAAATGGAATTAACTCATTAAATTATTTCTATTTACAATATACTCTGTAAGTAATTTGTTAATTCATCCCCTGCTACTTGAATGATGGGTACTAAGTATGTACCATACTTCCATCTGTCTTGGAAGGAACATTGGAATTCTTTCTTATTTTATCTTCTCATAGTTTTGCTTCCAACTTGTTCCATTGATTTACTTCTTTCTCTTGCCAATAGGAGTGGTCAATATTCGTGGGAGGACCATCGTCCACGTTCAGGTATTATGAAAGGAACTAGTGGAGGTGAAGCTATTTCTTTCAGTGGTTGTGATGATGACCAAACTTCAGCTGATACATCTGTAAGTTTTCTAAATTGGACTTACATGAGAAGTTGGTGCTTAGTGTAAGACGATAAGATTAAAGAAAATTGTTTTGGTGTTTAGGCTCTATCAAAAATAACCTCAACGGGTGCCATGACATTCTGCTTTATTCAAGCTATTGAGCGTGGGCATGGAAGAACATATGGTAGCATATTGACTGCAATGAGGGCAGCAATTCGAGAGGCAGGAGGTTCCGGAGGTGACCTTGGTGGTGGTGTTGTCACATCTCTCCTCACCATGCTTGTGACAGGTGGTAGTGGTATTGGTGGTGGATTTAGACAGGTAAACTATATAAATATTGTTCTGACTTTGTCTTTCTGAAGTGTCCTACCCCTTGCTCATTCAAACTTCGATTTAAGATTGGAGACATTCACTCTAGTTATGAAGTCATTATCTGTTAATAAAATATATAAGAGTTGATGTGTATTATTGCATTGCAATATATTTGGTAATGTGTATCTCGCTTGAGTTTTTAACATTATGCTCGTGATCTTGTTGTTACAGGAAAAAACATAAATGAGGTTCTTTGATAAGTAGAAAAAACATATGTGAATCAGTATAGTTAACATGGAGGAATAAATTAATTTATGTGATTATTAACTTAACTATTTAAAGTTGTTATGTTAACAAATGCCATTTAGTAATGGTTCATAAATAGTATTCATACAAATCCATAAAATTATCAGGACGTTTAGGGTCATATTTCCACCTACTGTTAGTTTTAAGGCACCAAATTTGGAACAACTCCACTACTTAGTTCCCCAGGACCCCACCATCCACATTGAACATCTGAACTATTTTCTGCTGCTGCAGAAATGCATATTACACTGTATTAGCTAAATGTATATTTCAGTCATATATAGACCGAAATTGCATGTATGGCCAAGATGGCTAAGGATACAAACTTGTAACCACAAGGTCACGAGTTCGAATCATTGCCTTCTTGGTTTGAGCCGGTCAGCTATGGGCAACTTATGCTGGTTTACCTTCTTGTGGCCCTTTCTGACTAGGATCACAAGGTGGGATTTACCCAGTGCACATCTCGGGTAGTGGCTGCGGAAAAAAATTGCATGTATGGACTTGATGTCTTCATTGTTTTGGATTGCATCTGATCCTCTAACGTTTCTTTTCTGTTGCATTTGCTAACAGGAGCCGCAGTTGACTGCTTGCCAGCCTTTCGACGTGTATGCAAAGCCATTCTCCTTGTGAAATTGACTCAGTTTACTTTAGTGTTTATGTTTGTGGTGGGCAGGGTGGTGGTGGTGGTGGTGGCGGGGTGTTGTGAGCTTTCTCTTGTGGCCGTTGTTTATAATACAAAGGATTTTCACTTATTGTTGTGGAATTATAGTTCTTTCATTTCTTTCTATTTAAAGGAAACTTTAATAATTAAAAAAATAACTATTTGTTAATTTACCTGTTATTGCCAGTATTTTTTCGGTGCAATGCACAAGTGTATATACATTCTATATATTGATCCGAATTCCTATCATACTTTTTTTTTTTTTTTTTAAATGTTTACGATAATGTAAAATTGGGAATATTTACTCTATTGGTTATTTAGATCAATTTTTTTTTTTTAATAAATGTTTTATGAATTAGTTTTAAAATGACAGAACCTCCAAATTCAAATACAAATTAAATGCTAAAGGATTCGATAAAAAAAAAATATTTATTGATTTTATATGGAAGCATCTGTTATTTTGTCAAAGTTTACCAAAAGAGGCATACTCGTTAGGCAGAAAGTTATTTTCGTTGCAAATATTCCGTAATTATAGTCATAATAAATAAGAGGGTATCGTAGTTTATTTCATCTATAATCTTTCTTTTCATTTTGATCATCAATTTTAATTTATAGTATTTTTTTATTTTTCAATTTTAAAATAGTGTTTTACTTTTGGTCTAAAATATTTCTTAAAAAATTAGGGAAAATATTATGAAGTCAAAGTATTTTGCATATTTTAAACTAAACATACAAGAATATAACAAATTATAAATGAGAATTAATGATAAAAGAAATTATTGTCATTAAGAAATAAAAAGTGAAATAAACTCATGTTTCTCATAATTTCGATTAATAAATTCTAAAAGTAGGAGTACGATGTGTGATTTTTACCTAAGAGCACGTGCCTAATTCGGATAGATGAGATGATGAATCATTCTATTTTAACTCTCCTAAAAAACCTATTTCTTGACCATCTCCCCATGTTTTGTAGTTCAATTTGTTACCATCATTAATAAATAAATAAAAGAATTTAGAAAAATAGAAAAAAATATATATATACACACAGAGAGTCAGAGACACATACTAATTTCTCTCTGTGTGTAGATCTCTAGCTATAACATACTAACATAGTGCCGACTCATTCTGTTTTAACTCTCTATTTTATTTATAAAGAGATAATCTGATAATTAATTCAAATCAAAACTATTTTCATTAATTCTGACTTAGCTGTTTTAACTCTCCTAAAAAAACTATTTTGACCATCTCCTGCTTTGTAGTTCAATTTGTTACCATGAGAAAATAAAAAATAAAAAAAAGAATTTAGGAAAAATAGAAAAGAAGAATATATACACAGAGAAAGACACATATTCATATTTTTATTCATATAAGCTTAAACTCGCTATCTCTCTCTCTCTCTAAATTTATCTCAGTAATTTCTCTCTCCGTACGTCTCTCGCCAGAACATAAAGCTCTCTGTCTGTATCAGTGCGGTGGTGGTGCTCATGGTTCCCGCCAATCGCCACTCTCATTGAAACCCTAGTTTCTTCATCGCTCCCATTAATCTTCGTTTCAGGTAACTCATCGAACTCCGGGGAAAAAAAATTGAAAAATTTTGTTAATTGGATTTTTCTGTTTATATTGCGGTGTCAGTGGTGTTTATTTATTATTATTGTTTTTTTTTTTTTTTGGTGTTTTTGATTTTTAAAAAAATATATTTTCGATGGAACCTGGACGTTGATTGAATCGATCGGTGGATCTGTGTGTGCAGAAAAGATAGCGGTTTTTAAGGGTTTGGATATATGTCCCAAAATCAATACAGGAAGACCGGCCGACCCGTTAACTTCAATCAGCACCGCGGCGGTAAAAGCGGTGGTGGAGGGGGTAGCTCCGGCCCTCCTCCTAATCCCTCCTTGTCATCCAATAGAAGGTAACCCTGACTTTCTTGTTTTTATGCGATTTTGTGTGTGCAATTAATTCAGGATATGGTGCATTGTGCTTGTATTTGTTTGGAGAAGTTAGGGTTTCTGTGAAGATTACACTGTTCAGTGACTAGCTCCTAATTGTTTGATATTTATACTTTTTTCATCAGCTTCAATAGGAAGTATAATAATGCACAAGGAGGGCAACCTAGGGCAAGTGGCCTGAATGCTACTTCAGAGGGTAATGCTCCATCTGCAACTCGAGCAGTGCAGAATGGTGCTCACCAGCAACCGCCATTATCTGGTATGTGATGTTATCCATCTCTTTCCCAAAAAATAAATGAATGAATTCTGAGAAAATCACTGTTTATCCTGTAAGAGGTCAGCCTGGGGGTGGTGAGTGAGGGGATGATTAGTAAGATTTGTATAATGTGAGGAATGTCAGAAGAAGGTTATTCACTCATTGTGATCACATTTTTTGGTTAATGGGGATGGGTGGAATTTTGATGTTTTTGTTAACTACAACTACCATGTAGGTTTCTACCCTTATTGTTGTAATTTTTATTTCAGGAGTGTCAGATTTACCTGTTACATCTGCAAGTATACCTGCTTCAATTACTCCTTCTAAGCCCGCTGATGAGGCAACACAAAAAATGGCTCGAACTGTGCCAATAGCCCCATTGTCTAATGTTGACCCTACTGGTCCCGACTCAAATACAGCAGTTGCTCCTCCCAAAGGTGTGCTCCATAGGACATGATTTGTTACATATTTTATATGATTGAATTTATTTCCTTTAGGTGGATAATAATAAATCATATTTGCCTCTGTCAAATAATTTCCTTTTCAAGTTTCGACAATCAGTTGATACTGTTACTATTTTCTGATGGTTTAGCTCCAGGAGATGTATCTAGGTCCTCTTTCCCTTTGCAATTTGGCACAATAAATCCTTGTTTTATGAATGGGATGCAGGTATTAATAAGTTTCATGTGGTTTGATATTTTTGTTAATTTGAATTCTCTCCTGAAAATTTCTTCATGTTGTGACTGTAGGTACCTGCTCGAACAAGCTCAGCCCCACCAAACTTGGATGAGCAGAAACGTGACCAGGTATGACCCTTTGTTGCTCTTCTCCTTGTTTGACAGTGAATTTATATAACTTCACATCTGCATGGCAGAGGTCTAGATAATAATACAAATAACAATCATCATCATCATTTTATTATTTTGATAAGTACAGAGCTGTATATTAATTGCCATCATATTGCAATCTCTAGAGTAAGTTTTAGTAAGAGATATAATACTTATCTCTTGAAAGCTGAGTCTACTTTAGTCATTGTCATTTGATGTTAAATTATCTTTTGCCATTTAATGTCAGTTCATTCCCAAATACCTTGTCATATGGGAATTAATAATTGAATTGCTTTAGAGGAACATATGAGTTTTGTTTTGGTAAATATCTAAAATTTAGACTGCATGTTCGAAGCTGAGATTGTACTTCTTTTTTCCCTTCACTGAATACTTATCTGGCAGGTTCGCCATGACTCTTCAAGGGCTGTACCTGCGCTGCCAACTCCATCATTGCCTTCCAAGCAATCACTGCCAAGAAAGAATACAGGGACAGTTGACCAAGCTAGTACTGGTGAGGCTCATCCTGTAGTGGCCAGGTCCAAGAGGGATGTGCAAGTTTCAGCTCCATCCCCTGTGACCCAAAGTCAAAAGCCTTCTACTCATCCTTTGCCAGGAATGCCTATGCAAATGCCATTTCACCCTCCTCCTCACCCTGTTCAATTTGGTCCACAAATTCAATCTCAGGGCATGTCAGCAGCATCTTTGCCTATTCAAGTGCCAGTGCCCCTACTTGGGAATCCCCCTTTGCAGCAGCCAATGTTTGTCTCTGGTTTTCCACCTCACCCAATACCATCTCAAGGAATCATGCACCAAGGACAAGGTTTAAATTTTTCATCTGGAATGAGTCCTCAGATGCCTCCACAGTTGGGAAATATGGGAATGAATATGCCTCCACAATTTCCTCAGCAGCAGGCTGGAAAATTTGGAGGTACTCGCATACCTGTAAAGATTACTCATCCAGAAACACATGAAGAATTGAGACTTGATGGAGCACCTGGTCCAAGGCCACATCCTAATATGCCACCTCAGTCACAGTCTCTATCCTCATTCCCACCTACTCATTCTATTAATTATCACCCTAATTCATATAATAACAACAGCTCTGTCTTTTTCCAACCTTCAAATTCTCTTCAACCTAATAACACACAGAGTTCTCAGCCTGCAAGGCATTATAATCAGGTCAGCAGCCCTTCTAATTGTACCAGGAGCTCTGTTTTATATTTTTACAAAAAATAACATTTATCAAGGCATTGGCTAATAAATAAACTTGTAATGGTGTTGCATGATATTATCTCCTTTATGAATTCTGATGCAGGTGACAGTAAAACCAGCTTCTGTTGTGTACGGAGAAAAAGACCAGTTACCTTCAGTAAGTTCACCCACTGCAAAGGATTCACAGAAACACTCAAAGCTCCATGGAGCAGCTTCAATTCACCCCCAAAGAGATTCTCAGATGTCTTCTCAGAATTCTGTGCCTCAGTCAAAACCTGGTGATGGGTCACTGCCTTCATCAGTTCCTGCAGCTAGTAAGCCATCCACTGTAGTTGTAGGTTCTTCTCTGGAAGGTGCACCATTGTGTTCATCTTCATCAAAGACAGCATTGGTTGAGAGTTCTACATCAGTGCCAATTGGCACCACTGAAGAAGCATCAGTCCCCGACTCCAAAGATTGGCAGAAAAAACAAGGCCATAGAGGGCCTCAATCCACGCAGGATCAGGTACTTTGTTGCCTTCTTTTTAATAATCTCAGTTTTGTGGCAGCTCTTAGTAATTAATTTTTATTGCTTTGAGTTTTTCAGATTGCCAAACAATCTTTAGTTTCGCCTTCTCTGTCACCAGTAACCAGAGAGGTTGATATGCCTGCTTTGGCGACTAGTGTCAATCTGGAAACTACTAGGGAACCATCATCCATACATTCTACTGACTTGGATACTATTGATGCTAAAACCAAGGAGGGACAAACACAATATTCTTCCAATCCTTCTGGCACTTTGAGTCTTGAAGGTGACCCTCCAATGCCTGAAACCTTGAGTAAAAATGACAAAGACTTGAAGTTGCAAAAGAGTCTCAAACAAGATAGCAACACTTTTGGAGCTTCTTCAGAATCTGTTTCCTTCAAGGCTTCTGAACTTATCAATCAAACTGAAGAGTCCTCTTTACAGAGAGTTACTAATTCCATTGATTGTGGCACTTCAGTAGAAACTACACTGAAAAAGTTTGATGAATCTGCCATAGGTTCAGTTGAAGGTGATAACAAGGATCATAGTTTGTCATCATCCCTTTCAGTGATAAATGATGTGAAACCTGAGGATAGCCCATCATTAGTAGGTCTATCTGCTCGTGGTGGTCATGTGGCCAGTAAAGAAACTGATGTCTCGACATCTGCTACTGGAAATCAGGAATCTGATCCTCGGTCTTGTCAATCTCTTTCCATGACAACATCAAAAGGTGAAGATGAAAATACTGAAAGTAATACTGCTGGTTCCTTTGCCAAGGAGAAGTCTCTGACAGAGCAGAATATGCAAAAAAGTACCACTAGAGGAAAGAAAAAGAAGAAAGAAATATATAAAAAGGCAGATGCTGCTGGTGCAACTTCTGATCTTTATATGGCATATAAAGGTCCAGAAGAAAAGAAAGAAACTGCCACATCTGCAGAAAGTATGGATAGCACCACTAGTGATGGTTCAAAACCAGTCACCCCTGAAGTTGTGCAAGATGTGTCAAGCAAGAAAGGCACCCAGATCAAAGTAGAGCCTGATGATTGGGAAGATGCTGCTGATGTTTCTAGTCCAAAGTTGGAAACTGCAGAAAATGGACAGCGAGTTATTCAGGGATTTAAGAATTATGGTGAAGATGGTGATGGAACTGGAACCAAGAAATACTCAAGAGATTTCTTACTTAAATTTGCAGATCAATATATCGATCTTCCAGAGGATTTTGATAATAACACTCCTGATATATTGGAGTCAGGGATGGTTGCTAATGTGAATTTTTCACGTGAGTCTTACCCAAGTCCTGGTAGGGGACCTTCTGGTGTGTCTAGATCAGACCGTCGTGGAGGTGGCGTGGCAGATGATGACAAATGGAATAAACTGCGTGGATCTGCTATGGCTGGGAATATGCGGCTGGACTTGCCTTATGGTGGTAATCTTATGGGATTCCAACCTGGCCAAGGAAGTAACTATGGTGTTTTGAGGAACCCTCGTTCACCATCACCAATTCAATATGCCGGTGGCATCCTTGCAGGGCCAATGCAGTCCATGGGTCCTCCAGGAGGTCTGCAAAGAAATGGTGTTGATGCTGATAGGTGGCAGAGGGCTAGTGCATTCCAAAAGGGGTTAATTCCTTCTCCTCAGACTCCTTCACAAATGATGCACAAAGCTGATAGGAAGTATGAAGTTGGTAAGATTACAGATGAGGAGGAAACGAAACAGAGACAATTAAAAGCAATTTTGAACAAGCTTACTCCACAAAACTTCGAAAAATTATTCCAGCAAGTTAAAGAAGTAAATATTGATAATGTAACAACGCTTACTGGTGTTATTTCACAAATTTTTGATAAAGCTCTGATGGAACCAACTTTTTGTGAGATGTATGCCAACTTCTGTCATCACCTTGCTTCAGAGCTACCTGATTTGAGTGTAGACAATGAAAAGATCACTTTTAAGAGGCTGCTTTTGAACAAGTGTCAGGAAGAATTTGAGAGGGGAGAACGAGAGGAACAGGAAGCTAATATAACTGATGGGGATGGTGAAACTAAACTATCAGATGAAGAGAGAGAGGAGAAAAGACTAAAAGCTAGGAGACGGATGTTGGGAAACATCAGACTGATTGGAGAGTTGTACAAAAAGCGTATGTTGACAGAGAGGATTATGCATGAATGCATCAAAAAGTTGCTAGGTGAGTATCAGAATCCTGATGAGGAAAATATTGAAGCATTGTGTAAGCTAATGAGCACAATTGGGGAGATGATAGATCATCCTAAAGCCAAGGAGCATATGGATTTTTATTTTGAAATGATGTCAAATTTGTCAAACAACATGAAACTCTCATCTAGGGTAAGGTTTATGTTGAAGGATGCAATTGATTTGAGGAAGAATAAATGGCAGCAGCGAAGAAAAGTTGAAGGACCAAAAAAGATTGAGGAAGTGCATAGGGATGCTGCTCAGGAACGGCAAGCGCAAGCTGGTGGTGGTAGAATGTCTCGTACTTCTAGCATGAGTTCTTCTGTTAGAAGGGGTCAAGCAATGGACTTTGTTCCCAGAGGTTCAAGTATGTTACCTTCTCCAAACTCCCAGATGGGTGGTTTCCGACCTGTGTCCCCGCAAATACGGGGTTATGGTGGTCAAGATGTTCGGACAGATGAGAGACAACATTCTTTTGATAACAGGACTTTTTCAGTTCCTCTGCCACAGAGATCCCTTGGTGATGAGATCACCCTTGGACCCCAGGGTGGTCTTGGAAGGGGAATGTCTTTTAGGGGACAGGGAGCTGCACCAAGCATCCCTTCCACAGATATGCCAAGTCCAGGTGATTCGCGAAGAGTTTCATCTGGTCTAAATGGCTATAGTCCTATGCCAGATCGGTCAACCTATGGCCCAAGGGAGGATCTCGTCCCAAGGTACATGCCAGATAGATCTAGTCAATATGATCAGCCTGGTACACAAGACCGGAATATGCCTTATGGTAGTAGGGATCGCAGTTTTGATACAGCTGTTCCCACATCGCCTCCTTTCAGAGGTGGAGGGGCAAGCTTTACGCAGAATGTTCCTTTGGATAGTGCATTACCAGAAGAACACTTGCGAGACAAGTCCTTGAATGCTATTAGAGAATTCTACAGGTATTACATTGTGCTAATATTCAGTGTCAGATATACATTGTACTTAATCCTTTTATTCTTTGGTTTTTACCCTAACAACATATTTGATTATCTAACTATGAATTAACAAGAGCTCTCTGTCTCTCTAATGGCAGTGCTAGAGATGAGAATGAAGTTGCCTTATGTGTGAATGAACTTAATGCTCCAAGCTTCTATCCTTCAATGATTTCTATTTGGATCACGGATTCTTTTGAGAGAAAGGAAAAGGAGAGGGATCTTTTGGGGAAACTACTTGTCAATCTAGCCAAATCTGGAGATGTTATGTTAAGTCAAGATCAACTTATTCAAGGGTATGGTATTTATTATTGTTTTTGAGTGTGAGAGGAAATATGAATAATAGTGAGTTTATGTAAGTAATTGTTGGTGTGTTGGCAGGTTTGAATCTGTTCTGAGTAGCTTGGAGGATGCAGTAAATGATGCTCCTAAAGCAGCAGAGTATCTGGGTCATCTTTTTGGGAGAGTGATAATAGAAAATGTGATTCCATACAACGCAATCGGGCATTTAATATATGAAGGCGGGGAGGAGCAAGGACGGTTGCTAGAGATAGGGCTTGCTGCAGAAGTTCTTGGAAGCACATTGGAAGTGATAAAGTCAGAGAAAGGTGATTCTGTATTGCATGAGATATGTAGAAGCAGTGACCTGGTGCTAGAAAACTTCCGGCCTCCTGGATCTAACAAGCAATGGAAACTAGACAAGTTTATTTAGGTGAGGAAGATGGATAGAGAGAGATATATTGAGATTGATTGTATTTGGTAGAAAGGCTGCTTAGTTCGTTCGTCACGCTTATCTTTTTCACAAATATAATTTTGATTTTGAATCGGGAATTTTTATGCTGCAGCAGCAGGGTTTGTCCTGTGTTGGATGCTTTCAATATTATGATTATTATTTGGTTTAAAAAAGTGGGAAAAGTTAAGTTGAGCTGCTTTCTGGTGTTCTGGAGGAGGGATTTTGGTTTTAAATGTAGTTGCTTTCTTGTTTACTGCAAATTTTTTTAGTTTCCCATTTTATTTTAATTACTGTAGTAGTATATAGTGGCAGGCCGGAGAATGAATTCCTTTGAATTCAACGCTGGGTCTCTCTCTGACGGATTTCTTTCTCAATCCCCAAACTTGCCTTCTCCAAACTTGATTTCCATATCTCTCAATCTTCACCATTTTACATTCCCCAACTTTTTATTAATGGAGTTTGGGTTCCCCAATTCTTGCTACTTTTTAGTCCCATCATCCACGTGATAACCATTCAGCTCAAGAAATGACCTAAATTACCTTTGACTAAACTCTAATCGCTGCCCAATTACCATTGCCACCGTTTGAGTCCATTAAAAAAAAAAAAAACTAATAATATAAATTAGCAAACCAAATAATAAAATTCATAACTTACTATCACCAAACCATTATAAATAGGAATAAGGTTTAAATTGGCCACTGAACGTAACCTGAAAATGCAATTAGACCACTGAACGAAAAAAAAGTGCAATTAGGCCATTGAACACTCAAAAAATGTGCAATATTATGCCACTGAATTCTCCAAACGTATGTAATTTTACCGGATAGTAGGTTACCATCAATTTTAGCAGGTTACCTGCTTACGTGGCAGCTTAGTTGGCATTTTTAATAATTAATTTTAATAATAAATTTTATAAAAAATTGGAAAAAAATAAATAAAAAATAAAATAAAGTCGTTTTTATTTTTTAAAACATTTTTTTAATAAAATTTATTAAAAATTAATTAAAATTTATTAAAAATGCCAACTCAGCTGCCACGTAAGCAGATAACCTGTTAAAATTGAGGGTAACATGCTATCAGGTGAAATTGCACATTTTTGTAGTGTTCAGTGGCCTAATTGCACTTTTTCTTCGTTCAGTGGCCTAATTGCATTTTCAGGTTACGTTCAGTGGCCAATTTGAACCTTATTCCTTATAAATATAAGGATCTAAATGACATTCAAGAAATGACAAATTATACCGTAGATAGGTTTACATGTCAAGGTAGACCAATAATATACATGTTTGTTTTTAATGTATTGTAGATTCATCTTTAGGTAGTATACTAAAAATAGACTTGCTACTCATTAAAAATAAACTTTTAATATACTAAAAACGAACCTTTTTATTTCATCTTGCAATATAGATCATGGTCAACCTTGTCAAAAAACACATCCATTGGGAAACAAGATGAGGAAACTATTTTGTTGGGATTATTATTCATTTAGAATGATAACAAATGTATCATCACACTATATAGTAGACATTTAATTACATTTTATTTATCTAGAATCCAAGATTTTTTTTTTTCTTTTTATTTAGCAAAACAATCTCTTCATTTAATGCCTCCAAACAGAATTTGGTATTAATGAATTCACAAATCCATAATCATAACGATCACGAAAATGCACAGAATTACAATTAATATCTCCCAGCCTCTTCCAACCAAAAAAAAAAAAAAAAAGTGTAAAGACTACGTGCAACGTGGAATTATAGTCAAGATTCCTTCAACAGTAAAGCTTGATTGACTCTTGTTTAGAATATATAAGAGTTAATACTCATTTTGATTTTTTGACTATTAAATATAGTGTAATTTAGTCACAAATTTTGTAAATTACGTTGACTAAAAAAAATCACACTTAATTTAGCCCTCTGTTAAAAAAGCCATCCAAACACTATTAATTTGATGTGCAAAAAATGTCAATTAACGTTCTAATACCCGTTCCTCAACCCTTTCCTCGCGTAATCACCCTTCCGCTGATCTAAATATCTAATATGCCCCATGACCTCTGAAAAACAGCAAAAGTGGGCCTTAAGTAATTAATTAATTTTTATAAGTCTTCTTTATATGGTATGTGTTCCAATATATTCTAACATGTAAAAAATAATATAAGTGGGTTACTGAATTTTTTGATTATTTTCCTATACATTTGATTCATTTGGTATGACTCTAAGGCAATTGTTATACCATGTATTAGGCCTAATGTTGCATTGTGAATCTTAGTTCAAAAAGTATGTGTGTCTGCAATTAATTGATTATATACCTATAGTTAATAATTTCTGCACCTATAAACAAATTAAAAATACATATAACATGATAATTGTAAACACATAATAGGATAGCTACAAACACATAATTGTTAACTACAGACACATAAGATGTTGGTTAACATGTTGTGTCTGCAGTTAACAGTTTGTGTCTTTAGTTATCATGTTATGTGCCTGTAATTACCATGTGATGTAACTTCAATTTGTTTACAGGTACAGAAACAGTTAACTGCATGTACAAAATGTGTCATCCACCGATACATAATCTGAAGGTTATTTTTGAACCAGGGTCCACAATACAAGGTAGACCCTGATCCATGGTATAATTTGTCATTGTAAGGTGTTATTAATGCCTAGTCCTTTTCAGCCCCAGTTTGGTGCTCGTAAGACCTTAGAGCAACCTTATCAGCAAATATTTGTGGGGAGAATGTTAGATTAAATCTCTTTGCTCAAGATCATAGCTAATGTGGGGAAGAATTAATTGTGAAAGAATTGCCCTGCAAATGCCAAAAATAATGTCAGAAAAGCAAAATGAAGAAGGAAAGGTGTTGTGTGCGTTTCGCGCACAGCACCTGCCCATACGGGCGCGTCAGGCGCACATGACACTGTTTATATATATATATATATATATATATTTTAAATCAATTTTGTTTTTTTTTTTCTCTCCCCTCCCATCTTTTCTTTCCTATTCACTCTTACAATAACTCCACCATTGTGTATTTGTGGATGCTCTTAAGGAAGTGTTTGGTTGGATGGAAAACATTTTCCAAGGAGGTGTTTTTCAGTTCATGGAATTCATTTTTCAACGTTGAGGAAAATAAATTCTGAGCAAAGGGGTGGAATTTTGTTTTCCGCAGGGGTTGGGGAAAATATAACATTGTTTGACCATTTTTGTTTTTTAATTTTTTACTTTTTTTTTAATTCATGTATTTATTTATAATAAAAATATTTTTAATTTTGAATAAATAAATTATATAAATTATTAAAAACAATTCTAATTATATAATATGAGGGACAAATGTACCACATTATGAACAATTAAAGGGTTAGATTTGTTCAAATCAATTGACATGGATTAAATTTCCAAAGGTAAAACAATTGAGGGGCTAAAAGCGACGTTTTCCCTTCTATTTATTCATTCATCTTTTTAAGGGCATATTAATCTTTATTTTTATTATTCCTTACTTTTCTAAACCCAACCAAACAATGGAATCCCTATTCCCAATAAATTATTTTCTACCAACCAAACAATGAAAACCATATTCCTAGTATTTTATTTTTTATGAAATTTCAATTTCATTCCTCCTAAAATAAATTTTTTTTTTTTTTGGTGAATCAAACATGCCGTAAATGCCTGGGAAGTGAATTTTTTTAACACACTTGATTCAATTATTATTTATTAATATATTAATATATTATTATATTTTTCCAGTTCCGTTAATGTTGCCAAGAAGCTATGGGGTAATGCTTGTATTTTTGCTGATATGATGCACTTTACTTTATGCTTGTATTTAGGTAAAAATATTATTAAAAAAAAAAACAAAAACAAAAGTTAAGCAATAACTTTTAGGAGGTTTCTGAAAGGTTAAACTGTAATTTTGGAAATTTTAATTTTTAATATTGATTGACTTATCATGATTGGTCACAAAAGTTTGACGCAAAAAGCATGCCAATTTGTTTTATTGTTTTGTTTTTTGAAGTTTTACGAGGCAAGTTTCTATTTTTTTTCAATCGGTCTAAGAATCACAAGGGGCAACTCTCATGGATACTTAAATTTAAAATCCTATAATTATCAAATTAATTGGAATTGTCCCATGTAATGCGGTTGTTATACCGTGAACAATGGTCCACAGAGTTTTATGAATCATGGCCCGAAAACGGCGTTGTTTCATTAAGTAAAGAAATGATAGCCGTTAATTTTTAACAAATCTCATATTTTTTGAGTGTTCATAACAAAATGAAACTACACTGTATCTAAAATGAAATTGCATCGCATATTGTGTTTATATTATCAAATGAAACTGTAATTGAATTGAAATGATACTTTAGTTGTGTTGAAATGAAAACTTCAGTATGTATAAAAAGAAATTGAATAACATGTCTCACATATTGAGTATATATTGTCAAATAAAACTGTAATTATATCAAAATGATAGTATAGTTGTGTTGTAATAAAATTATAGTTTATATAAAATGAAACTGAATAACAGTTTCACATACATATTTGAGTGTAAATTGTCTAATAAAACCATAGTTGAATTAGAATTATAATTTAGTGGTGTTGTAATAAGACTACATTGTGTATAAAAGGAAATTCAATAACATGTCTCGCTGTAATAAGACTATTATATGTATAATGTCGAATGAAACTATAGTTGAAACAAAATGAAACTATAATTGTGCCGAAATGAAACTACAATATATATAGAATGAAATTGAATATGTTATACAAACAAATTAAATCTAATTACACGAAACAGGTACCGTGTATTTTCATTAATATAAACGACACCGTTTTGAATCATGGTCCACGATGTTGTGTCCACCATGGTACAAAGAAAAATTTGCCCATGTAATGATGTCCGATGGCCCCTCCACTGAAATGTAATTTTTCAACAAAAAGTATAAATTTAGGGACGTAGGAAGTGGTCCATCACAGCTCGTATCTGTATTTTGTATTTAGTGCAAACAAGTACGTACATTAAAGTGTTATTTATTGAACACAAATACGGAGTATCATTTACTGTGTTTGTCCAGTATATATATATATATATATATATATATATATATATATATATATATATAGAGTAAGGTTCAAGTGGGCAATGTTCTTAGGTGCTGCAGTGTGACGTCACTAATAGTTCAACAAATATACACCATTAATGTTAAAAAAATGCACCACAAAAATATACATAAATTAGATACGCATCTCCAAAAACACACCATTAGATGTGAGTAAAAACACTATACAGTGTTTGAAAATATACCATTAGGGATGGTGAATTATATGGTGTATTTTTTTATATATTTTTTTTTTTTAATATTTCATTGTGGTGTGTTTCTCTTACACTGTTGGTGCATGTTGTTAACACTGTTAGTGTATTCTGAAATTTCGCCGCACCTAAGGATATCGCCGCATTTGAACTTATATATATATATATCATTTACTGTGCACTGCCCTGCCCTACAGGCTACAGGACAAGCACAGCACACCTTCTCCCAAATCCATTTTTGCATCCCAAAGACCCAAACCCCAACCCCTGCAAACACTTCTTCCAAAGTTATTATTTACAGAATCACCATAATATCAAAGGAAAAATGACATTTTTCTCCTTGAATTATAGATTTATAGTGTTTTCTTCTCTTAAGTTATTCATGTATTTATATTTATCCTCTTAATTATTTTAAAAGTGACAAATTTCCATCTTTTGATGTTAAATGGATATTTTTACACATAAAAAATTAGCTCATTTATTTTTTGCTTCTCTAACAAATTATTACTTATATGTAGGAATGACTATGGTTCGATTTGAACCGAATCGGATACTAGCAACTGAACTGAAACAGTATGGATGATTATTGTTACGATTTAGAATTGAAATATTTTTTATTGACTTTAGACTATTTTAAAATAGAAAATGAAATTTACAAAAATAAATAAATTTTGTAAGCTGGATTAAAAATAAATGTGAATCAGAACCGAACAGATTTATCATTTACAAATGGTGTTTACAAATCTGTTTGGTTCCCGTTCGTATTTATTTTTATTCCAGTTTCTATTTAAACTGCCAGTTCAATATTTTATTGGAATAAGGTCCAAATTGGTCACTGAACGTAATCTGAAATTACAATTAGGTCGCTGAACGAAAAAAAAATGCAATTAGGCCACTGAACATGTATGTAATTTCAACTGATAGCAAGTTACCATCCATTTCTTCATGTTGTCTGCTTACATAGATGGTGAGTTGACATTTTTAAATAATTTTTAATAATAAACTTAAAAAGAAAAAAAAAAAAAAACGGGGTGGTCGGCGCCTCGGCGACCACCCCGTTCTCCCCTTTACCCCCTCCTTTGTCTCCACCGGAAACGAAGGAGGAGGGGGGAAGGGGTGGTCGGCGGCCACCCGGCTTTTTTTTATTATTATTTTTTAATTTTTAATTTTTATTCTTAAAGATTATTATTAAAAATTATTTAAAATGTCAAGTTTGCCAACTCACCTTCCACGTAAGCATACAACTTGATGAAATGGATGGTAACCTATTATCATGTAAATTTGCATACATTTGGGATATTTAGTAACCTAATTGTATTTTTTTTTTTAATTTAGTGGCCTAATTACATTTTCAGGTTACATTCAGTGGCCAATTTGAACCTTATTCATATATTTTTTCAGTTATGAATCGGAACAAGAACCATCCTACTATTTCATTTCGATTCTTAGTGTCCGGTTCGGTTTAAATCGAATCGTAGTCATTCCTACGTATAAGCAATAATTTTTTGGAGAAGAAAAATAAATGAAATAATTGTTTTAAGGATAAACATATTCACCAGGACTATGTGGTCCAATGGTACCCGGGTTGGATTTCCATTAAGAAGGTTGTGAGTCCAAACCTCGGTGGAGGCGTTATTAGCTCTTTGTGTTTCAGTAGGTTGAGAAAGTATATGAACAATGTAATAGAGCTAGTAGCATTAAAAAAAAAAGAGTTAATACCCAAAATCGTCCTCGACTATAGTGGTTTTTCTCAATTTCGTCCTAAACGACTTTGCTGACCTAATATCGTCCCAGACTTTTGTGTTTCGCTCAATTTAGTCCTCCATTTGTTATTCCGTCAAATTGGTGTTAAATTAAGGGACAATTCAGTAATGTCAATATTGATCTCTCTTTACTTTCAACTTGTGAAGTGAGAAATTCCTCTTTCTTGTACGAATTACACCCAGAATTACTCCCGGACCTGCAAATCAAATTTTATATTCGCAGTTTTAGGAGTAACTCTGGGAGTAATTCGTAAAAAAAAAAAAAGGATTTCGCAGTTCACATGTCTATGAGTAAAAAGATGTCAATATTAAAATTACTGAATTGTCTATTTATTTAACACCAAATAGACATAATAACAAATGAGGGACTAAATTGAGCAAAAATACAAAAGTCTGGGACTAAATTGAGCGAAACACAAAAGTCTGGGATGATATTAGGTCACCAAAGTCGTTTAGGACGAAATTAAGAAAAACCACTATAGTCGAGGACGATTTTGGGTATTAACTCAAAAAAAAAAAAAGGATAAACATATCCATTTAACATCAAAAGAAAAAAAAAATTCACTTTTAAAATAATTGAGGTGACACATGTGAATACATGAATAACTCAGGGCAAAAAGTGATATAAACATATAATTTAAAAGGAAAAAAAATGCCATTTTTCCCAATATCAAATGATACAAAACATATGATTATTTAATCAAAATTTTCCTTCTAGAACTATATTGAAACGCAGTATGAATATTCATATTATTTCACACTAATTAACATTGATAATATACGATACGTAAGTAGTATACAACAATATTACGTGTAACTTTTTATTTTCTATTAATATATTTTTCGTCACATTTTATATTTTTAGTTTCAGTTGAAGATGTTTGACTTTAGTTATTTATAATTTAATTTTTTATAATATTTAATTTAATATTAATACATAAATTATATATATAACTAAACTAAAAATCTATTACAAAATGTTAAAAGAAAATAAGTTAATAAAAATTAGGAAAAACAAACATTTTTAACCCCTAAACTATTTCATTTTTAAAAATTTGATCTTTGTAAGTTAATTTAAATAAATTTAGCCCTTAATTGTTTATAATGTTGCACTTTTAGTCCCTAGTGTGTAATTGTCAAACTTCATTATTATATAATGTTATTTTTATTATTTAATATCAATATTCACAGTTAAAAAAATGATGTTTCATAGAAAGAGTAAAACTTTAACCATTGATATTCATTCTAAATGGTAAAAGATAATCTCATAAATTTTCTAATAGAGTTTGACAATTATATCGCTCTAGGGACTAAAGGTGCAATATTATGAACAATTAATGAGTTAAATTTGTTTAAACTAAAAAAAAAAAAAATTGCAATTTTCATTTCTAAATTATAGGGTAATTATAAAATTCGTCCCTAAGTTAACATTGGCGTGCACTTTTCGTCCTTTCGTGCTCACTTTTCGTCCATGAGTTATACTAAAATTGCAAATTCCATCTCTATGGCGAAAAGTGCAACATCAATGATAACTTAGGTACAAAAACTGAGTATGACCAACACTTAAAGGGGCTAAAAGTGTTATTTTTCTTAAAAATAAATTTAATTAAATATGAGAGATCAATTGGTTACACAAGACTAGAGTAACATTTATCACTTCCTATATTCATTAAAAATTAAAAATTGAACAACTTCAGTCAAATTAATTGGATTACTTAAGTCCTCAGTTCTGATTAGTGTATAAAAATCTTCATCACCTATGATCGATCGAACTATATCTTATCACTGAAACAAGATTTTTAGGATCATCTTGAACTATTGAACTAATCTCGTTTTAAATGTGATTGATCCGCGTGGGAGCAGCCAAAATGAAGAGAGCTGACTTATAATAGGATAGGCTCTCTCTGTTGAAAATATGTAAAAAAAAAAAAAAAAAAAGATAAAGCACAGGGAACCCATATGATTATTCTTGCAAATCTGTCAAAAGCAAATCATCCCCGTGAGTCTTTTTGATTGAGATTTGAGTGAGACAGGAGAGAAAGGGGCCAACCCCCAAGCAGTCAAACTACAGTTGAAGATTCACAAACCTTCCCAGATCTTTAATATATTTCCTTTATGTTTATTTAATCTTTTAACTTCTGAAAGTTGACACTTTCCTGAGCCCCAGGAGTCCAAGCGGTTGAACAAAATCAGGTAAAACCCCATTCCCTACATTCAACTCTTTATAGTTTTTTATTATATAATAATAATCCTATTGAAATTCTGAGAAATTTCTTGACCTTTCTCTCTCCCTACATGAATGTTTTAAAGTTAAGGTGGTAACTTAGTCTGGGTACTCCTTAATTTTCTTGAATATCCATTCTTTTTCTATCTGAAATGTTAATAATTTCAGTTTTGGGACGAATCTTATTACCCTGATATTTTTTTTTTTTCCTTTCTATTAGTTTATTGTGAGGGAGCTGTTATTGAACATTGAATTGAGAGAGAGGAAGGGGGAAGAAGATGAATTGTTTGCTATACTTCAAGGATAGAAACAAAATCAGGTAAAACCCCATTGCCTACATTCAACTCTTTATAGTTTTTTGTTTTTTATAATCTTTTTGAAATTCTGAGAAATTTCTTAGACCTCTCTTTCTCCCTACTTGAATTCTTTAAAGTTAAGGTGGTAACTTAGTCTGGGTAGTCCTTAATTTTCTTGAATATCCATTCTTTTTTCTATATGAAATGTTAATAATTTCAGTTTTCAGATGAATCTGATAGTTTTTTTCCTTCTTATAGTTTATTGTGAGGGAGCTGAGCTGCTATTGAACATTGAATTGGGAGAGAGAAGATGAATTGTTTGCTATACTTCAAGGATAGAAACAAAGGAAAGGCACAAAAATCAGCACCAGTGTTGAAGGAGCAGAGCAAATCATCAGATATTTCAGGGGCGGCTGAAAGGGCCACGCGCTCTTCATGTTCAGCCTCGTCTCCCCGTAGCTTCTCTGAAGCCTACGAGGGGAAAGCTCAAAACTTGAGAGAGTTTTCCTTCAATGAACTTAGACAAGCAACCAATAATTTCTGCAGGTTACTTAAGGTTGGAGAGGGCGGTTTTGGGAGTGTGTACAAGGGAATGGTTAAGCCAGTTGATGGTAAAGGTGACCGAATCGTGGTTGCGATTAAGAAACTCAGCAGAGATGGTTATCAGGTAGATTATATATAGTCCTCATTTGTGTTTGGAATTTTTTCTTTCTAATGCATATAGAAGCTTAGGTGTCTATAGTGTAACCTGACTCTGATACCACTTGTTAGGATCGAACGTTTACGACTATGCCAAAAGCTATAGCTAGTAGCGAAGACACAACTTTATTTCCTTATACCGCTACACATTTTCGAGACACTTGGCCCTTTACTGGCCTCCGCCCAACAATTCCCTAGCCACTGCTGGAAATTATGGAATTTCCGACCACCTGAAAGTGATCTTAAATCAAATCGAAAGCAAAAAGTGGTCGGAAATGGCAACAAAGGTTTTTCCGGATACCAAAAGTGGTCGGAACAAGACTTTCGACTTGATTTAAGATCACTTTCAGGTGGCCGGAAATTACATAATTTCCAGCAGTGAGCCACCGGGTGCTAGACTTGACCTTTACTGGCCTCCGCCCAATACTAGGCTTCCTCTCAGTGTCCCTTTAAATTTGAACTGCTTAGTTATTCTCTGTAGGGACATAAACAATGGGTAGCTGAAGTTCAGTTTCTTGGGGTTTTGGAGCACCCGAATCTCGTAAAATTAATTGGATATTGTGCTGTGGACGGGGAGCGAGGCATTCAACGACTGCTTGTATATGAGTTCATGCCAAACAGAACTCTCGAAGATCATCTTTTCAGTACTGCTTATCCGCCTCTTTCTTGGCTAAGAAGACTGCAAATAGTCCTTGGAGCAGCTCTGGGCTTGACTTACTTGCATGAAGAATTGGAAGTTCAGGTTTCGTATCCATTTGTTTGAAGTTTTTGTGCCTCACTGCCTTTAATAGTTGCATTTATCGACTACTCCATAGATCAATATATGTTAATTCACCAGAAAAGAGTTTTAAAAAAATTTATAAAATGATTAGTGTGGCCAATTTAGTGATGTGTACACACTACATGTTATCACAAATACATTTACTTGGAAGTATATGGTTCTCTCTGACTATTCTTATGAACTAATGCTTTCTCTTTTATATTTGTTTTCAAAATAAAAATGGTTTGTAACCCTTGCCCTGTGCAAATGGCACAGGTTATCTATCGAGATTTCAAGTCATCGAATGTGTTATTAGATAACGATTTCAAACCAAAGCTCTCCGACTTTGGTCTTGCAAGGGAGGGCCCGACTGGTCTGCACACTCATGTTTCTACAGCGGTACGCTTTCTTCATCTATCTTTTGCTGACATGTAATATAAAAAAATGTATGAATTCCATAGTTTTGAGGAACACAACTTTTTTTTGGGCGACGAGGGAAACCTGCAGCCACAACCCGAGGGGTAAACCCTGCCTTGTGACCCTAGTCGTGAAATGACCACAAGGATAGTTTTGAGGAACACAATTTTTTTTTGGGGCGACGAGGGAAACCTGCAGCCACAACCTGAGGGGTAAACCCTGCCTTGTGACTCTAGTCGTGAAATGACCACAAGGATAGTTTTGAGGAACACAACTTTTTTTTAGGCGACGAGGGAAACCTGCAGCCACAACCCGAGGGGTAAAACCTGCCTTGTGACCCTAGTCGTGAAATGACCACAAGGAGGTAAACCAGTCTAGCTTGCTTATAGCTGACCGGCTCAAACCAAGAGGGTTGGTATTCGAACTTGTGACCTTGTGGTTACAAGTTTGTATCCTTAGCCATCTTGGCTGGGTTACCCCCACACATAACTTTGGTTGTAGGGACAAGTGATCCCTAACCTAAATAAATGTGTTTTGTTTCTGTTACCAGGTTGTAGGAACACATGGTTATGCAGCCCCCGATTACATCGAAACTGGTCACCTTACAGCTAAGAGTGATGTTTGGAGCTTCGGTGTCGTACTATACGAGATCCTATCGGGTAGAAGATCACTCGACAGAAACAGGCCTAGATCAGAACAAAAACTCTTGGAATGGGTTAAGCACTATCCTGCTGACAGTCGGAAATTCAGCACGATAATGGACCCGAGACTGGAAAATCAGTATTCACTAGGAGCAGCTCGAAAGGTTGCAAAGTTAGCAGATGCGTGTTTGTCCAAGAATTCAAAGGAACGGCCCAAAATGAGCCAAGTCGTGGAATCCTTGAAACAGATCATTCAGAGCTGTGGCGGCGAGAGTAGCCCCTCCTTGCACAAGAGTTTCGAGTGCGTGGAAGATGATCCAGTTGACGACGAGAAACCCAAGCAGATGGGACCCGCGGAATCAGCGAAAAGGCGGATGGCACAGTTGGCCAAGCTAAGTGAACATGTTGGTGGAATCAGCAGAAGAAGGTTTATGATGATGCAGAGAGCCAAAGTTACATGATAAAAGGCAAGCATGCATTTTTTTTTAATGTGAAAGCTTCAAATATGAAGGAAATTTGATGTTTCTATCAATCTGAAACAACGTTAACAAGACCACGAAACACATGTTCAAAGTAGTGTCACAGGTCTCAGGTTGTAGCCATATGTATGCCCATCTTGGCTGTTTGTTTATGTTGGGGCCAAAATTTTCTGAAATTAATGCAAATCCGCTTGTACAAAGTTGAACGACTTCAATGAGCTTGAGCTAAAATAACATCAAAATTCTCCAATATACTTTGATTAATAAGTTATATGTAGATGTAGTGAGATTTGATTGGAGAAATTGTTTATATTTTCTGTTGGGCGGAGGCCGGTGATTGGCCAAGTCTAACAATTGGTGGCTAGAAGATTGTTGGGTGGAGATAGATGAATGGTCAAATTCAGCATCCTGCCTTTTGAAAATGTGGTGGCAATCAGGTTATGGAGTAAAAAGTGTACATTTAAGGCTAGCAGGTAAAGTCGGTGATGGACTAAGTCTAATAAAACTATAATTTTTGGGTATTTTGACATAGTAGTAAGCGCTTGATTCTTAAACTTTTTCCGATCTAAAACCATTATAAGCGGGCACGTATTAAATGTCATTTTAACATGATGTAGGTATTGATTTATTTAGTCAAGACAATCTTATTCTTTTTTCTTTCTTTAGCCTAATTTTGATCGATAGATTTTATATATTAAGAAAATGTTATAAATTAATTTTTCATCTAAAATCAATATAAAATCAATATAAGCTGCAGATAGACACTATTTAGTTCTTAATTGGTGAAATAGTTAGCCTATCAGTTAATTTTGACTTATTTGATCACTATTAATTATTTGATTTGGTTAAAAAATTAATATAAGTGTTTGGTTAATTAGCTTTTTGTAACTTTAAAATGCTAAAATTAAAAAAGCTGCTCAAAGTAACTTTTTCGATTAACTTTTTGAGAAAAGAAATTATACCAAACAGTTAATTTACCAAACACCTTTCTACAATCAGTTAATGTTATCAACTAGTTAAATTCTCTAATTAACTCAATCAGCTAACAACTAACTGTCATTTGTCCTTTCAACATGATGTAAATATTGATTTGTTAGGTCAAGACAATCCTATTCTTTTTTTTTTTTTAATGTATTTTAACTGATAGATTATATATATATATATATATATATATATATATATATATATATATATAAATGAATAAAGAAAATGCTATACATGACATTGAGGTCCAATTAAAATATTCAAATAACGGCAAATTATAACGTGCACTACGGCGCGCCATGTCCCAAAACGGCGTCGTTTTGTACATTTTGCGTGTCTGCTGTTAACTTCTTTAAAAAAAAAAAAATTCTCATGTTTCGAATGTATAAAATTGTATAATAGAATCCACAAAATTGTATAATAGAATGTATAGAAAAATACATAATCTTTTTTGAAAGAATAATACACATAATCTAACATGATACGTAATACACATAAACTCTTAACATAATACACATAAATTTTTAACATAATACACATTAAAAGAAATTTTCATGTTTCGAATGTACAGAATTGTATAACAAAATGTACAAAATTTTATAACAGAATGTACAAAATTTTATAACAGAATGCACATAATTTTATAAACGCGTCAATTTCCTACACAACTTAATAAAACGACGTCGTTTTGGGAGATGCGGGACGCACATTACTATGTGCGCCGTGGTGCACGGGTATAACGATTGTCAAATAACAAATGTCCAACTTATAGGCCTAAATTTTTGAAATTCCACAAAAAAGTCATGAGTAAAAAGTCTAAAAAGAAGGCATATATGATATATTATAGAGGAAAGATTTTCATGCCACACTCCTATACTTATGTTTTAAAAGGGAATAAATGAATTCTTTTTAGAAGATATTATCTTTTTTTAAAAAAAAAATTCAATTGTTTAATATTACCAAACTATGCGTATCATTTTTAGTAGAATATGTAATGTTAAAGTGTTTTTTTTTTAGTACTATTGACCATTTTACATGTAGTATCTATTCAGATATACTTTCTCAACTTACTGATCTTCCATTTAAGTGAGTCTGCCGCTCGACTATAATGTCTCATGGACCAAGAAATTTTGCATACTATATATAACTCTTAACAACAAAAAAGGAAACAAAAACCACTAAGCTTTTGGGAGGCAAATCAAGCATTTTCCTGCCCAATCACAAGCTAAGACTTGGTTGAGTTGCAGGTGTTGTCACTTTTATACCAAAAGTAAGTTCAAGCTTTTGTGAAATAAATACGGAGTACTATTTACAAGTTTTTACAAATTTTATTTTTCTAACTTTATGAATATATTTACGAAGTAATTTTTCATTTGTCTATTATCTATTTTGAGTGTATAAATATATAAAATTTAAATCTATTTTTACTCAACTTAAATTAAAAGTGAATTTCACTACTCCAAATATACTTCAAAATAACTACATCAAATGTCATTTTTACTAATTTTTCCCAACAAATGTGATCTGATTGTATGTGTGCGGTGAATCAATCATTATATGGTGATATGCCACCAACATGTAAATTATCAAATTAACCTGTAATAGAATTAAAATGATACTTTAGTGTTGCTATAATGAACTTGTTTTATTTTATTGTGTGTATATATAAAATAAAACTGAATAGTAAAGATAATACAAATATGTATATTGTCAAATAAATGTGTTTTGGAATTAAAATGATATTGTAGTATTGCTATAATAAATATATTGTGTATATAAAATGAATCTAGAGATATGAAATATAATTAAAATAATACTTCAGCGTTACTATAATAAAATTAGTGTATGTGAAAATTAAAACTAAATCAGAACTCATACCAATTCCTAGTTGCTACACGGACTATGGTGTAAAATGAGTTCTACTATTTGTACTCCTAATTTTTTACTCCCTCACTTTTCATCTCTGATATGACATTAGTTAAAAATCATACAACAAGATATTAGCTCTTCAAAAAACCAACATAAAAATCCCTATTGGGGATGCTCTAAGCTAAGTATTAGTCTAAAGACTAAAACGTCTTCCTTAGTTATTTCCACCCTTTTTTATCCATTTCTTTAGTCTTTAGGGAGCCAAAGCGAGCAAGCAATGCCATTGGAAATGACAAGATCCGTTCAATTTATTGTTGCGTGTACTTTTCTTTGTCAGATAGCTAGAATTCTGATCACTATAACTAGAAAAAGGTTCATTCAAAAAAGATTTACGAATCCCTACGGCTTATATACAAACTTTTCAAGGCCCGCCTCATGGCACTGTTAGCCTATTGCCCTGGAACTAGTATTGGCAAGTGACATATTCTAATAATTACTGTAGCTCCCCAAAAGCTCATCTGACCCCCCCCCCCCCCCCCCCCCCCCGCTTTGATGTTTTCTTCTGCTGATTCAATAGTCAATTTTCATCAGCTTGTGGTTGAGAAGAAGGGGAAGTTTGAAAAGACTGACGGATATCAATTTGGGATCCTCATTTTGGTCAACCGGCCATGGAAGGAAGCCGGCTCGAAATATTTGATCTTAGGTGCATTTCTGCCTGGGGTGTGGGTACCTATTATTCGTCGGCGGTCCGGCGCACTCCTACGTGCTCCTCATTGCCCCCTACTTAAGAATCCGTTTTTTCTAAAGACTGCCCTCTCTCGGCTGGATCTTGGGGCTCTTTCTCTTATGAGAAGGTTAGTGTGTCTTTATTTCTTGATCCGTTTTGTCGATTTTTATCAGCTGTAGCAAAGAAAGAAACTTCATAGAATTCGAAATTGGGAGTTCTCCAACAGCATAGAGCTTGGGAAGCTCGGATCCGGTCAATAAGTCAAGTCAAGAATAATAATCTAATTGGACGAATGAAATCCACTCAGATAAACTAATCAATTTATTTATTTTAGGGATTCAAATTTCTTTTTCATCTTCTCAAAAAGTTGAATTCCCAATTTCAAGGGCCCCCGCATCTCAGCCAGACAAAGCGAGAAGATATAAATCACGATACCTCAATGATTAGTAGACATGACTAAATATTGAGTACACAAGAGGTCTGTCCACTTTAGACATAATTCCCACATTTTCGTCGACTAAATTTGAAGTCTCTTCTCTCAAATATTACCTAATGATTCCCTTTTTCTTTGCACTAGCTTCACGTCGTTGTTTCGTATACACCTACGTACTACTTTTTGTTTTGGAGCACCACTTGCCGTTGACGCCGACAACGGAGACTGCAACCCCTGTTGATAAGCACATCACATATTCACATTGAAAGAATAGAAAAATTATATGAGCTTATAACACTGTTAAATTAAATTAACTAATAGATTGGATTCAACTTAAATTTTTAATATAATTGGGTGTATGTACATTACAATTCATGAAATATAGTAGAAAAATTATTGCTAGCCTACATTTGGCGCTGTCAAATACTCTCAAATATTTTGTTGAGTCTAAGTGTACTTAGAAGGCCCTTAGGATTAGGGATTCACCATTTTAGGACGACGGGATTAACTCAATGGTTTAGTGGACAGTATATTTAAGATAAGAGACCAAAGTTCGAACTTCGACGACGGCAGTATGAGAATTATGTTCAAAGTGGGCAGATTTCTTGTGCGCACCGGCATTTGGCCCTGTCTACCAATCCATTGAGTCACTGTGATTTACATCATTCCACTCCGTCGGGTCGGAGTGTGAGGCCCTTAGGGTTGGAAATTCAGCCTTTATCACAAAAAAATGGGATAAGGAGAAAAAGAAAACTTATTACTAAAGTTATTCACGCACATTCATGAAATTTTGGGTATTGTAAAGCTTACATGACATTTTTTTGTTTTAGTTAGACCATGAGGTGTCTTGAGCAGACCTTCACTATAGCAAACACTTTTAAATTCGTACCATATTCAAATTAATTTCAGGCCACACCGAGCCGGCCTAATTAAATGACAAAAAGCTTATTAAATTGATTTTTTTTTATATGAAATAGGGGTTTGAACTCCCGACTTCTCTTTATGGATAAGATTGTGCGGTCACTCATATTAACCAAAGTGGTTACACTTGGCCTTCCTCTTTACCAATTTGACACGGCAAACCTGCAAATTTTTCAAATGCAGTGTCAAACTTGCAAACTTTTTAACTACAGTGTTAAACTTGCAAAGAGGAGAGAGAGGACATTTATATTTTATTATTACTATTATTATTATTATTATTATTATTTGAAAGAGAAGAGAAAATTATAGGTATGTAAAGTGAATAGTGAATAATTGTCTATTTAGTAATGTGACATTTTGAAAGCCAGAGAGAATTGCATGGTTTAAAGATAACCTAATTATATATGTTTAGGCTTTTCGTGGGTTGAGGGAGAATCTTCAACTGCGGCTGCTCTGCATTGAATTTGCTACTGCTCAGATGACCTGCATCAACCTATCACCTAATATATATATATATATATATATATATATATATACCATGATTTTCTAGAACTGATGATGATGAAGAAGAAGAATGATCCTCAAGTATGAAATCTTTAATTTTCGATATCACTAATAAAACTCACAGATCTCGACACATTTGTAGAGCTCACAATTCCAAGATCTGAATTGAAGAAAAACAATGAATCCCAAAACAAAAAAAAAAAAAAACAGATACAAAATTGTGTGATGGAACAATCTGGATCTCATCTGCTGCAGCAATCAATCAAGCTCTACAGTAGAAGGAAGTTTTCCATCATATTATTGAGCTAGGATTGGGTCATGGGAAAACTGGTGATGACCTCACTTCAGATCACCCTTTCATTTTCCTCTCTTTTTCCCTCATTTTTATAGATAGATAGATGGATTTTGATCACGCCACGGCAACAGACCCTGTTCTTACGGCCTTGTTGTTCTCAGCTTCTTTGGAGGCCGACCCTTTTGTTGATTGTGTTTTTGGTGATGATTTCTTGGAGCAAGAAGAAGCAGAAACTCTCCATCTCTTCTCCTCCGCTTCATCCATATCTATCTGTTCTTGCCTGCATTCTTCGCTACAAAATGGAGTATTCCCTCTGCACAAATTTCATTCAATTCATTCAATACTTCAATTCAAAGCTATCTATCTCAACTAAAACTCTAAATTTATCATTAAAAAAAAAAAAAAAAAAAATCGGTAGCTAGCTAACCTGTACATGAAGATATCACTGTTATGAGCCAAGGTTCTCTGGCAAAGAGAGCAGGCGTCAAGAAAATGGGGCTGGTAATTGTGTTCTTCACATCCGATGTAGTCTAGAGCTAATCCTGACCCCATTATATTGATATGATCTTCTTTAAAAAGCTAAGGATTTTTTTTTTTTTTTTAAATTTCGTATGTAGTAGTGAACTAAACAGATGAGAGATGCAGAAAACTTGTGTGCTGTTGCGGTGCAGAGAATTGAAGAAAGTGAGATTGTGGGAGGGAGGAGGCCAAAGAAGCAATATATAAAGGAAGATGGGGGGGGGGGGGGGGGGGGGCATTGTTTAATACTCCCTAATTTTTTATTCACCTCATTAATGTACGCCATTGAATTGCCTATTTTAACACATTAATTAATGAAGTAGCAAATCATTCTTCCTAAAAGGTAAAATTTAAATCTGAACACAGAGCCTAGATCTCAGTGTGAGATATTGGTAAGACTTGATCCTTGGTCATTCTTCTCAAATTTTATATATGTGACTAACTAAGTTGCACATGCAAGCATGAAGTAGCAAATCATATGCTTACTATTGTCTGTCTTTACAATTAACTTTCTGTCTAGAGTTCTATTATATAGACACTGATAAGTTTTTTTTTTTTTTTTTTTTTTTTTTTTTTTTTTTTTTTTTTTTTTTTAATGTGAGTTTCGATTACAAATGTCTACATCAAAATTCTTTTTATGTGTGAGAATAAAAATTAAGAGTAGAAAATGAGAGTACATATAATATTTTACTTATGTAATAGTAAAAATAGAGTTTTATGACTTTTATTTTATTGCTTGATAAGTTTTTTTTTTTTTTTAATTGAAAAAAATAAGGAAATGTATTATTAAGTGCTTAAGCATCTGGGGTGGAACATCAATCTACTCACCTTTTTCCGAAAGGAAACTCGAAGCTCTAGCAATAGCATGAGCCACAGTGCAAACCGATCCTCCAACCTTTGCTTATACTTGAGCTACTCCGAAGATAAGGTGATTTCCTTTGCTATTTAATTTGCTCATGACTTTTTTCCAAAATAAAATTACATGAAATACATGAATAGGGCATCTAATTTTTACATCCTAAATTACACTTGTGGCTCATCAAAAATCTATTTACAATTATTCCTAACACAAATATAATCAAATTTATCATCTAAGAATTACACTAATTACATATAAGATTTATGAACGTTATAATATAACTTTTAATTTTTTTAGTTTAGAAATATGATTTTTTTTAAAGATCAATATTGTAAAATTTCATTTAATCTATAACTTGGTGACCATCAGACCATTGAATTATTTGTGTTTATTACATAACAGTTTTTTACTATGTGGTAGTCTAGTTTATTATTATTATTTTTAAGAATAATGCTCAAATAGATTATCGAACCGTACGAAAAAAAATGTAATTGAGCCATCTAACTCAAACAAATACAATTGGGTTCATAATTCAAAATCATGCAATTCAATTAAAGCTAGTATGTTCTATCAACCTCGATTGACATTACGATGACCTCTATTAAAAAATTATTATTTTTAATTTGTTGTAATATTTTAAAGAAAATTAAATTTTAAAAAACCCCTCATCTCGGATCGGATACAATTATACAAAAACCATCTCTTCCTCTACAATTGGGGATGAAAAACCTTTCTTTGTCTCCAAACAGAGACTAAGAGGTTTCTTCATCTCCAGGCTAGAGATGAAAGTCATTTCCTTGTCCATGACCTGGATACGAAGAACTATTCTTCATCTTTAGTCGGAGAAAAAGAGAAAAAGATGTTTTAAATTATCATTTTAAATACAGGTAATGGTCATAGCAGCTGAGACCGATAGAACATGTCAATTTTAATTTAATTGAACAAATTTAGATTGTTCAGGTATGTAATTATAATTTTTTTTTTTTTTGAGTTAGATGTTCAATTTTGCATTTGCGCATACATTTTGGTCACCTATTTAAGCATCATTTAAAAAAAATAGGAATAAGGTTCAAATTGGTCACTGAATGTAACTTGAAAGTGCAATTAGGTCGCTGAACGAAAAAAATGCAATTAGACCACTAAACACCTCAAATGTATGCAATTTCACCTGATAGTATGCTACCATCAATTTCATTAGATTACCTACGTGGATGGTAAGTTGGTATTTTTAAATAATTTTTAATAAAAAAAATGCGAGGCGGCCGTTGGCCATCCCTTCCCCCCTCATTTGTCTTCATCTCCGGTCGGAGACGAAGGAGGAGGGGGGTGGGGGTGGCACCCCGTGTTTTTTTTTTAAAGTTTATTATTAAAAATTATTTTAAAATATCAAATCACCATCCACATAAGCAGGCAGCCTGATGAAGTGGATGGTAACTTGCTATCAGGTAAAATTGCATAATTTGGATGTTCAGTAGCCTACTTGTATTTTTTTTTTTTGTTTAGTAGCCTAATTGCAATTTTTTTTTTGTTCAGTGGCCTAATTGTCTTTTTTATTGTTCAATAGCCTAATTGCACTTTCAGGTTACGTTCTTTGAACAATTTGAACCTTATTCCAAAAAATTATATTTACATTTTTCAAAATAGAATTACTATTGTGTTTGTTTGTTTTTCAAATTAGAGCTTAATTACTTATATCGTGGAGTATGTAATATGTAATATGTTAGTCTCGTGTTTCATACTCAATAACAAACTTCGAGTGTGTTTGGAAATTGGAACTACTAATAAGATAGCAGTTAAACAAATAGTTTTTAGCATTTTGCTTGGTAAGTGTATTTTTAGAAAGGTTGAAATGCGGAATAACTCTTTAGAAGCTACTAAAAAGTAATGTTCAACTTCCAAGAAGCTACCTTTCATTAATAATAATAATAATACTTTTCTCCTTTTCCTGCACATACCTCTTTCTTTTATCTCTCTCTTTAAATTATTTTTCGGGAAAATTGCACTTTTTTCCCTGTATTGTTTACTAATAGCACATTTTTTCCTTGTATTGTTTATGTAACCACTTTATCCCCCTCAATTGTTTTTAAAGTGGCTATTTCCCCCTCTCCGTTAAGTAAGTGTTAGGGTTGTTAAATATTAGGGTAAAAATGACATTTCACTTATTATTATTATTATTATTATTATTATTATTATTATTATTATTATTATTATTATTATTATTATTCTTATTATTATTATTATTATTATTATTATTAATGAATGACCCCACCCAACACCCCTAATATACTGCAGTACTCAACGCCTAAAATGCACAGTTATATTGTAAACCAAATTTATTACTAATAATAATTGTTGGTTTTTGGGTTTTCGGGCCCAAGGAGGTCCAACACAACCTTTGGCTGGAGGATACACCTTTCATAATAAGGCTGCTAAAATAGAAGAAATATGACTCGATGATTTTTACGTGGAAACCGAAAGGTGAAAACCACGGGCCTTTTTGGGCGGTGCCAAGCCTAATTCCACTATGTATTTTGTAGGTGTCTTTGTACATGTTGTATGGCTATTTTGTATATAGAGATGGAGTATGCTTCTTTTGGTAGAATGGAGTCTTCTTGATAACCTTCTTGTTGTGTATGTGAAATTGCCTTCTCTTGGGAGAGTGGTGTAGTATTCTATGAGAGAAAGGATGGTGAGTGGGAGGATAATATTTGGGAGAGTCCTCCCATGTGTGTAGGTGAATGAGTGGATCATCCCCCTTTCTTCTTGTCTTCTCCTCCTTTTATAGCTAGCCCATCCCCAAAAGTGTCCGTTGGACCATTTAGTAGGGTAGTTAATAGGTATTAACTTGGTTATTAGTGGGGTAATAAGTGGGAGACTTAATAGGTAGCCTTTATTTGGGGGGTTATGGATGAGGTAGATAAATAGGACTTTTAAGGGTAGATAATTAGGAATAACGGCTAGTTAGTCCGACCCTCTACCCGTGCCGACCTCCGGGTCGAGCCGACTCCTCGGTTTGGCTCGTATCTCTTTTGGGCTTGCTCCATTTTCTTCTTGGGCTTCCCTTCTTTGTCTGGGCTTTATCTCTTTTCTTCTTGGGCCCCGAGCCCACGGGGTTCACACCCCATCAACTAGTCCCTCACTTTTCTATGTCTCGTGCTTAGCAGGGCATGGAAAAGTATATTGTCTTGCCTCAAAATTTCCTTTATTAGGCCCCTCGATTTTTTGCCGACTCTTTATTCAACATTCTACATGACTCCATCCTCATGACTTCTCTTTGTTTGCCGTATGACCGACTGCTTCAGTGGATGTGACCTTCTGGCTCAGAGCCCCTTTCTCTTTAGCCGTCGAAGTGAATCTCGGCTGTAACTTTTTCTTTCTTTAATAAACTTCTAAGGGTTCGGACCCTCGATTCCTTCTTTATTCGCCGAGTCCTTCAGTCGAGGCGACTCTTCGGTGGTAGCTCCTTTTCCCTCTAGAAATGTCTAAGGGTCGGAACCCTTGTTTTTTTTCTCTTTTTCTCTAGAAACGTCTAAGGGTCGGAACCCTTGTTTCTTTTCTCTTTTTCTCTAGAAACGTCTGAGGGTCGGAACCCTTGTTTCTTTTCTCTTTTCTCGTCGAGTCCCTCAGTCGAGGCGACCCCTGTAGGCTTTTTCTTTACTTAGAAACGATTTAGGGTCAGTGCCCCGTTGTTTCTTTAATTTCTCGCCGAGTCCCTCAGTCGAGGCGACTCCTTTTGGCTTTTTCTCGGAAACGACTAAGGGTCTGGGCCCTTGTTTCCTATCTTTTCTCGCCGAGTCCCTCAGTCGAGGCGACCCTTTTGGCTTTTTCTTTCTTAGAAACTGTTTAGGGTCAGTGCCCCATTGTTTCTTTATATACTCGCCGAGTCCCTCAGTCGAGGCGACTCCTGTAGGTTTTTTCTCGGAAACGACTAAGGGTCTAGGCCCTTGTTTCCTATCTTTTCTTGCTGAGTCCCTCGGTCGAGGCGACCCATTATGCTTTTTCTATCTCAGAAATAGTTTAGGGTCAGTGCCCCATCGTTTCTCTCAATACTTGCCGAGTCCCTCAGTCGAGGCGACTCCTGTAGGCTTTTTCTCGGAAACGTCCAAGGGTCTGGGCCCTTGTTTCCTATCTTTTCTTGCTGAGTCCCTCGGTCGAGGTGACCCATTAGGCTTTTTCTATCTCAGAAACAGTTTAGGGTCAGTGCCCCGTCGTTTCTCTCAATACTCGCCGAGTCCCTCAGCCGAGGCGACTCCTGTAGGCTTTTTCTCGGAAACGTCTAAGGGTCTGGGCCCTTGTTTCCTATCTTTTCTTGCCGAGTCCCTCGGTCGAGGTGACCCATTAGGCTTTTTCTATCTCAGAAACAGTTTAGGGTTAGTGCCCCGTCGTTTCTCTCTATACTCACCGAGTCCCTCAGTCGAGGCGACTCTTGTAGGCTTTTTTCTCGGAAACGTCTAAGGGTCTGGGCCCTTGTTTCCTATCTTTTCTTGCCGAGTCCCTCGGTCGAGGCGACCCATTAGGCTTTTTCTATCTCAGAAACAGTTTAGGGTCAGTGCCCCGTCGTTTCTCTCAATACTCGCCGAGTCCCTCAGTCGAGGCGACCCCTGTAGGCTTTTTCTCGGAAACGTCTAAGGGTCAGTGCCCTTGTTTCCTATCTTTTCTTGCCGAGTCCCTCGGTAGAGGCGACCCATTAGGCTTTTTCTATCGTAGAAACAGTTTAGGGTCAGTGCCCCGTCGTTTCTCTCAATACTCGCCGAGTCCCTCAGTCGTAGCGACTCCTGTAGGCTTTTTCTCGGAAACGTCTAAGGGTCAGTGCCCTTGTTTCCTATCTTTTCTTACCGAGTCCCTCAGTCGAGGCGACCCTTTAGGCTTTTTCTATCGTAGAAACAGTTTAGGGTCAGTGCCCCGTCGTTTCTTTACTTTCTCGCCGAGTCCCTGCTCGAGGCGACTCCCGGATATGATTCTTCTTTTCCTAGTAAACTTCTTGGATTCTTGGTTATCCCTTTACTATCTCGAATCCTTTAGTCGGGGTGACTCTTGATTGTAGCTTTACTTGTTCTTCCCTTCATATAGCCCCTTGTAGATGAGAAATTCCATGAGCAATATTTTGGAATGTATATGTATTTTCTGCCACTAGATTTCCATACCGAGTCGTGCTCCCATATTGTATGCCACATATGTACCCCTTCTATTTTTATTATTTTCACTGGCTTTGGAGAGATCGTTGGTACTTTTTGCATGTTCGCAATTTTCCCCCTTCTTCATCTTCTATCCGTATAACTAGATGGGTCAACCGCCCAAGGTCCGGGCGCTCAGTAGTTGACCTCAAATCTAGGTTGGCGGACAATTCGACACGGAGTGGTCGGCCCAGCGCGAATGAGCGGACCTACTCGGTCAGACTCTAGGAGTCAGCCTCGAAGCTGATTGGGCGGACAATCCAATGTCCGACACGGAGTGATCGGCCCAGCGCGAATGGGCCGACCTACTCGGTCAGACTCTTGGAGTTGGCCTTGAAGCTGATTGGGCGGACAATCCAATGTCCAACACGGAGTGATCGGCCCAGCGCGAATGGGCAGACCTACTCGGTCAGACTCTTGGAGTCGGCCTTGAAGTTGATTGGGCGGACAATCCAATGTCCGACACGGAGTGATCGGCCCAGCGCGAATGGGCGGACCTACTCGGTCAGACTCTTGGAGTCGGCCTTGAAGCTGATTGGGCGGACAATCCAATGTCCGACACGGAGTGATCGGTCCAGCGTGAATGGGCGGACCTACTCGGTCAGACTCTAGGAGTCGGCCTTGAAGCTGATTGGGCGGACAATCCAATGCCCGACACGGAGTGATCGGCCCAGCGCGAATGGGCGGACCTACTCGGTCAGACTCTTGGAGTCGGCCTCGGAAGCATGCTTTCCCCCACCAGACATTACCATGTACACATTTGTGCTTCAACATTTTCGCCACCTTTCTGCCTCCAAATTTTCATACATAGCTTTTGAAAGAAACTAATTTGGGATGGTTGGATGTCACGCACTGCCAACAGGAGCCCATTATCAAACCTTTTTTGCGCTCAATTTATGCCTCAAATTCCAGTAGCCGAACTCAACCATTTTAATTTTGCAATCCTCCTCGAACCCAATTGTCAAATGTTATGCCCCATTCTGCCAGAATCAAAACCGTGAGGCGGGACCACCAAGCTATGTGGATCATCCCTCACTCAACCATTCTATTAGCCATTTTTCTTTTCCTTGAACACGTGCCACATACTGCTCTTGGAAACCAATATTTCCATGTTTAGACTTACTTTGATATAGAAAAATTTGCTGCCCTAAAATATTTATACGCTTTCACCCAGAGCTTATGTTGAAGCTTTCCAAAAAATTGATCCTCAATTTCTAGATAAGAAGCTGCATTTTTACTCAATACCTGAAGCTGCATTCTTTCTCTCTGCTTTCCCCGTTTCTCTCTCTCCCCCCTTAGTCAGGCACGAAATCCATGCGACTTCCATAAAAATAAAATGATTTGGAACGGCAATTCGAAATTGAGGCCTTTGGATATCAAACTTCCCTTGGCAGTTCATAACGTAACGCTTCATCCATGTCTCCCCTTTTATCGTGGAGATGCCATATATATATGCTACGCATGTAATGTCTAGAGATGGTGATAAGAATTACCAGGTTTGAATATCATTAACAGAGAAGTGATAGGTTCGCCATTGCCTTCTTGCTCCTTTGGCTTCATCCACATCGTCCAACTATACACGAAGACAACCTCTCCAAAGTCTCACGATTCCCACCCTTTTTTCAGGGCGGTTCTTGTGTTGATAACATGCCACATCCTTCCTCCGCCATATTCTCTAGGGCACAAGTAACAGACCTGGAGTAGTCTGGGGACTTACCCAGCTTCTTGGACTGCTCAAACTCAGCCATTAGCTTCGCATCAGCATTGCACCGAGCCGCCGAGCTTGGTTCCGACGGGACTCGGACTCGGCAAAGTCTCGTAGGCAGAGATCGCTGAGGTTGGCCGCAGACTCGGCATCCCATACGCGATCGAATCAACATGATCCGCCGAACCGATTCAGAAATTGGTGTGCAACCTTCAGACTCGGTATCCCATACGCGACGGATGACTCTGCCGAACCGATTCAGAAATTGGTGTGCAACCTTCGATCGACAAACATAAGTAGGCCGCCATGGAAATCCGACTCGCCGCTCTGAAATTTTGCCGCCGCGCTCATCCTTTAGTGGTAAACCATTCCCCCAACTGCTTCCTTTTATTAGCACAATTCCCATATATAATTCGGGTTTCAAGCATGAAACAATTAGGAAGAGCCTTTCGTAAGCTTCAACCATAAAAAATCCGTATCGTCGACTGCCCCATGACCAATCAGTCGACCACGGGGACGACCGGTAGGCTATGGGGTGATGAATGTTAGCTGTTTTGCCTAGCCTGCTTCCGGGAAGGCGTCACCCCCTATAGTCTGATTTGCTTTTACTTCGACTCCGATGAGGAGAATGACGGTGAGCAGTAAGGGACCCTGATTCCGATGACTCGGATGATTCTGGCGTCAGAACGAGAAGGGTATGTCGACTCCAGGTCCCCTACCGACTACTCTCACGGCTTCTTCTTTGTTCCTTGTTGCGCTCCATCATGATCATCACTCACCATTGTAGATGCTGACTTACACCTTGGATATGCAAATTGCTCCACCAATTCATCTTTCCTTCTAATTTTGGCACATTACGGTGCTGTTGTTTAATCGCCATTAACGCCGACTCCACGTCATGAGTCATACGCCAACTGATCACTTTTCACAGACAACTATATCAGAATGTTCTCCCGTCTGACCTCGCAGATGTTTACGGTGCTGTCGTTTAATCACCATCTTTCCTCTTTTTTTTTTTTTTTTTTTTTTTTTTAATTTTTTTTTATTTTTTATTTTACCCTCTGAATGGAGTCGGCAGGCTTGATTTTCTCGTTGGTTGCACCAACTGGGAGATTCTCCTTGCACGCTTTGGCTAATCTCCCAAGCTGAAAGTCGTATCGATGGGTTTGATGTACCGTTGCCATTCCCATCTAATGCGGAGGTGATGGTATTCCTCTCCAAAAGCTGAAATATTTATCGAACAGGATTATGAAAAAACTTGCCTGTACCTTCATCAATTCCTAATTTCCCGTAGCTGTCTTTGTCTTGAACTTTTCATGCGCGTATATACATTTCCCTTTGTGTCTTTCTTGCTTCTCTTAAATCTGCCGTGTATGAGACATATGCAATTTCCCATGTGTTGACAATTCTCACCATTTTGTCTCTCTTGCCCCTTTTGTCAAGGTGAAACTGCTTATGAATAGCTTTGCTAATCTTTGTTCCATTCGTCCATGTGTGGTATTTCCTTAAGCCGAGTCCATTGATCAGTTGTCGACCGGCTTCTTATTCTTATCACCCAAGCCCGAGACGATCGTCAGAATCCGCCACCGTTGAGCCTTCTTGTTGACTGTGACCTCCCAAAATCCTGATCACCGTGCATCGTATTGACTATGGAAGCCATAGAATTGTGATCGTAGTGGACGGGGAACCACTTGTTCTACGCCACTTGCATACTCGCCTCATTGCCGACCGTATCTTTACGGCCGACTCTTTGACCCTTCTGGTCAAGTCCCTCAGTGTGACGGACTCTTGTAGACCTCGACACGTCATCTTCTTTACTTGATTCTCCTCTAGTTCTCTTCTTGGTCCACGACTCTCCGTGAACCTTCTCAATCTTCCGTCCGTAGTGACCGGACGCTCTCCGAAATTGCTCAGATAAAGAGGCAAACGTGACCTTTTGTCACGCTCCCCACAGACGGCGCCAGTGTTGGTTTTTGGATTTTCGGGCCCAAGGAGGTCCAACACAACCTTTGGCTGGAGGATACACCTTTCATAATAAGGCTGCTAAAATAGAAGAAATATGACTCGATGATTTTTACGTGGAAACCGAAAGGTGAAAACCACGGGCCTTTTTGGGCGGTGCCAAGCCTAATTCCACTATGTATTTTGTAGGTGTCTTTGTACATGTTGTATGGCTATTTTGTATATAGAGATGGAGTATGCTTCTTTTGGTAGAATGGAGTCTTCTTGATAACCTTCTTGTTGTGTATGTGAAATTGCCTTCTCTTGGGAGAGTGGTGTAGTATTCTATGAGAGAAAGGATGGTGAGTGGGAGGATAATATTTGGGAGAGTCCTCCCATGTGTGTAGGTGAATGAGTGGATCATCCCCCTTTCTTCTTGTCTTCTCCTCCTTTTATAGCTAGCCCATCCCCAAAAGTGTCCGTTGGACCATTTAGTAGGGTAGTTAATAGGTATTAACTTGGTTATTAGTGGGGTAATAAGTGGGAGACTTAATAGGTAGCCTTTATTTGGGGGGTTATGGATGAGGTAGATAAATAGGACTTTTAAGGGTAGATAATTAGGAATAACGGCTAGTTAGTCCGACCCTCTACCCGTGCCGACCTCCGGGTCGAGCCGACTCCTCGGTTTGGCTCGTATCTCTTTTGGGCTTGCTCCATTTTCTTCTTGGGCTTCCCTTCTTTGTCTGGGCTTTATCTCTTTTCTTCTTGGGCCCCGAGCCCACGGGGTTCACACCCCATCAATAATAATAATAATAATAATAATAATAATAATAATAATAATAATAATAATAATAATAATAATAATAAGTCCCACCCAACATCCTAATATATTGTAGTATTCCACGCCTAAAATGCACAGTTATATTACAAACCAAATTCATTACTAAATTACTAATAACAACAACAACAACAACAACAACAACAACACGTCAACAACAACAACAACAATAATAATAATAATAATAATAATAATAATAATAATAAGTGAAATGTCATTTTTACCCTCATATTTAACATCCCTAACACTTATTTAACAGAGAAGGGAGAAAATAGCCACTTCAAAAATAATTGAGGGTGATAAAGTGGCTACATAAACAACATAGGGGAAAAATATGCTATTAGTAAACAACACAGGGGGAAAAAGTGTCATTTTCCCTTATTTTTCCCTTCCTTTAATACATAGTTAATGCTTTTTTCCCTCTTTAAATAGTGCTAATATATACTTTATAGTATATACTAATTTACTCGCAAAAAATGAATTTCATTACACAAATACTTCATACTCCAATCAAATAAAATTATGATGGATAAATTACGGTGACTTGGCAGCCTATTAGGTGGGAGGACCAGTAAATTTGATTAGGAAAAATATCACATAATACAAAATACATTTTTAATAAGTCCTTTTAAATTATTTTATATAAAATCAATTTTAGTGCAATCTTCTAACGTAATTATTAATTATTTTAATTAACAATGTTTATAGCTTACTTAACAACAAATTGCTTCAAAGAGAGTTCAATGTATGCGTACACCTACAAAATAATATTAGTGAATAAAAAATAAATAAACAAACTAAAAACATGTGGCTGTTTCTCCAGGATCTTCAACCTCACTGGCACAAATGTACTGATCCAATCTATTGGCTGTCTTCGTTTCGCAAAATTATTTTATTTTTTGGAAACGCAAAATTATTTTTCTTAAAAATAGTTTTTAGCAGTTTGGCCCTTAATTTTCAGCAAAATACACGTGAAGTGCATCAACTTTGAGATTTGTATAGGATTGTGGACTTGAGCTGCGGAGTTGCTTAAATCAGAATTGATATGATTCTGATTTCTTAACAGCAATTTATGGACTAAGTTCTATCTTACACTGTGAATCCTATTTCAAAAATAATTTTTATATTTTGTATCTACAGTTAATCAGTTTTATACATATAAATAAATTAAAGGCACATCACATAGTAATTAACTGATTACATACATATAACATAGTAATTATAGACACATAAACTGTTAATTGCAGATACATAATATGTTAACTGCAGACACATAACAGGTTAAATAACATCTTATGTGTCTGCAATTAACATATTTTTGTACTTGTAATTAACAATTTATGTGTTTGTAGTTATCTGTAAGTAATTATCATATACCTTCAATTTGTTTATAGGTACATAAATTATTAACTACAAGTGCATAATGTATTAACTTTAAATATATAGGGAACAATTTTTTGACTAGAATTCACAATGTAATATGAAGCTGATCCAATGTATAACAATTGGATTCTTAACGTAAAATAATGTTTTTGGGGCCAAAATAGAATTTTACGAAATTGAATGGGCTAAAGTATGAATTCAACTCTTACACCAATCATCCCTCACGGGCTGGTATGATTTCCTAAATTCCCAGTGGTCCCCACAGGCATTTGTCGTATTCCCTTCCACATCGGATCTGCGTAAGAAGTAGGGCCCACGTGGAGGAAGAGCCACAGTGCCGGGCCCCACCCTCCCACACAAAGCAACCAGTGGGAATCCAATGATGAGAGAGAAAGTGGGACCGGCATGGACAGGTGGGCTCCATCTTCAAAGTCTGTGTCGGGAAACTACAGCTCTGACACATGGTTTTAATTCTATGTTGCCCATTACACGTGCTTCCCTTCATACCACACCAGCGAAGCACCTAATAATTTCTCCACTGGGCTACGTGGCGCTATATTAGGTAAAGTGTTGTATTCTTATTTTTTTTTTATTTTTTTATTTTTATTTTTTATTTTTACTTGTTGTCCTTAATAATAATTGATTGATTTAATAGCGATTCGTTTTTCTCTTTTCTCTTTTTCTTTTTATACACTCAATGTATAGAGTATATGCTTTCAATAATATATAGATATATTCTTTTTTCAAAAAATATAGATATATTCTAGATGACAAAAAAAAAAAATTTGTATATATTTATTTTTGTTGTAAACATTAGCCTTTAAGTATTTAGATTATTTTTTTGATGATGACGATGGACCTTTAAATTTGGAGACTACACAGTGATTTATTTTATTCATTAATTTATAACGCAGGAATAGTGATTTATCTTATTCACTAATTTATAAAGCATGGATGATGATGAACATTTAAATTTGGGGTTTATAGTTATATATTGAAGATGATATAATTAACCTTTATACTAATTATTTTTTGTAATTTATTTTCTTTAAATTAATATTTTAAATATTTTTTTTCATACCAGGACTATGTGGTCCAATGGTACCCGGGTTGGACTTCCATTTGGAAGATTATGAGTTCGAGCCTCAGTGGAGGCGTTATTGGTTCTTTGTGTTTCAGTAGGTTGAGAAAGTATATGAATAGATACTACAATGTAGTAGAGCCAGTAACTTTCAAAAAAAAAAAAAAACCTTTATACTAATTATTTTTTGTAATTTATTTTCTTTAAATTAATATTTTAAATATTTTTTTTCATAAAATTTAAATCCAATTCATTTTCATAAGCCAAACTTTCGTTAATCCTCTTTTATTTATAGAAAGGGGGTATCCTATTACATCAAATACCTTCACTAAGGCTCGAACGTATCACCCCCCATTTATGAAAACAATGTGGTACCATTAGACTACAAGGTCCTTGGTTCATTAATCTTCTTTAAGTCCATTCAATCATAGCTTTTAAGTAATAATAATAATATATTTGCTTGCCCTGAGGCTTAGGGTAGTTAATTCATCACTTGACTTAAAGGTCATGACTAGAGTTGACAGTGTGGGGTTCAAACATCACTAGAAACATGTAATGAGTAAAAGGTCTAAAGATGGTAAACATGTATGAGTACTAAAAGATCTAAAGATGCTGACTCTAGAAACAAGATCCTATGAGCTTAAGATTAGTCAGGCGAAACTGAAAGTTAATGTCAATTTGTAAAATAAGAATTAAATTAATAACATTCAGTTAAGGAGTGCTATATGTCGTGTGACAGACATCATCATCCAAAAAAAAAACATTTTATAAGAGAATAATTGCATTTCTATTATTTGTGAAAAACGATCGACATCGTAGGTCTCTTTCCCTGACAATAATGAAATGAAATTATGTATGTTTATAATAATGTCTTAGGTTGGTGGTGATGTGATTGAGAGACGATTTGATTTGGTTATTTTAATGTAATAAAATAAAATAAAATGCAAGTTGGCAAGTTGAATTGAATTTTGTAATAGAATTGTGAGTATTGATTACATGGAAGTGAGTCATTAGTGTGCTGATATCACGTAACTAACTTCATTACTCATTAGTCAGCTATAAACCATATTTTACATGTGACCGTTTTTATTTCTATTTTTCTTCTTTTTCTTTTGTTCCTCGAAGATTTGTATCTGTTATTTATTCTTATTAGTTCACGGGGGCTAATTTAATCTGCATTATTATGTATTAAAATATAGTTAACTCCTGATTTAATTTTAAATAATATGGCGGTATTTTTTAATTTTAGTTTTTGAATAATAATTTAATCATATTTTACCTTTGACTTTGGTAACACTTATTTATTTATTATTATTTTTTTAAATTTAGTCTTTTGCTATTAATCTTACTTTTGTAAACTTGTGTGATAAATGGTAAATTACTGTTTCATTAAAATAGAGTTAATCCCTAGAATGGTCCTCCGACTAAGGCCTTTTTTTTTTTCAAATTAGTTCCTTGATTATTGCACCCAAAGTGATCCTTCAACTATTGAATTTTAAGTTAAAATAATTCGCTGTTAGTTTTGGTGTTAAGTGAGTGTTAAAATGATGGGTAAATTAAAACTGGTAGTTCAGGATTTTCACTATAGTGAAAGGACTACTTTGGATGCAATTAAAAGTCAAATGATCAATTTGAGAAAAAACCATAGTCAGAGGACCATTTTGAAAATTTTCTATTTATACTTCAAATATGATTTTGTACCCATATTGATTAAAAAGGATTGATCTTGTACTTATTTTTATTTTTCAGTTAATATAATCTAAACGTTTCAATTGTGCATTATCATATTCAAATTAATATAAAATACTTAGAGTTGATCTTTTTGTTTTTTGAAAACCTACTTAGAGTTGATCTAATTAAATTAAAAATTATTTTTGAATATAATATTAATAGCGATGATATACAATTTATTCCAACCATTTCATATTTTATTATAAATATTTTTATCACGTTTTGATTCTTTTTTTTTTTTTTTTTTTTTTTTTTTTTTTTTTTGCCTCCACTGACTGACATTTTTGGTTCCGCCCCTATAAATCAATATTCTCTTTTTTGTAATAGACAATGATTTCTTTTATTATCTTTCTTATCGATTTATATTTAATTGTTGTCTTTTTTTTATTCTTTTTTTAATAAGCAATATATTGTTTATGTATGTTGTCCATTTTGTTGTAATTTTTCACAATAGTTTTGTCATTATATGTATGCATATTTATATGATCATTGAAAATCAAAATTCAAATACATAATGGCAAGCATTCCTGAATAATAAAGAGTTAATTCAAAGTTAATGTTAGTTTGTACAACTATATATAAGTACTAGGCTAAAAATCAAAATTATTATTTTAAATTATTTTTTAAAAAATAATTTTTTATCTAAAAATTAAAGTAAAAAGATTGTTTATTTAGAAAATGAAAATAAGTACAAGATCAACCCCTTTTAATCAAAATGATGAGTACAAAATCATGTTTGAACTATAAAGAGAAAATTTTCAAAATGGACCTCCGACTATTACTTTTTATCAAATTGGTTATTTGACTTTTAATTGCACCCAAAGTAGTCATCTGACTATAGTGAAAATCCGTAATTACCAGTTTTATCCCGCATTTTAATTAACACCCACTTAACACCAAAACTAACGGATGACCATTTTGACTTAAAATTCAATAGTCGGAGGACCACTTTGAGTGCAATTAAAAGTCAAGGAACTAATTTGAGATAATGCATAGTCGGAGGACCATTTTGGGAATTAACTCAATAGTAAAAGTATCAAAGTTGACATTTATCAATCATTGACTTTGCTCTATCAACTAGATTCATGCACGATGCTTGATTAATTCTTTTTTTTTTTTTTTTTTTTTTTTTTTTTTTTGGTTGAAAACATGCTTGATTAATTCTGATGTCCTCATTATGTTGTAATTGTTTTTCTTTAGCCCGTAACGTTCTCCGGTGAAATGAATTATCGTATGTCAAACAACAACAAACAAAAAGAGAAAGTGCAGGAAAAGAAAAGAATAGATTTTTATTCCAACTACTCAAAACTTCAATGCATAATACAAGAGATATATATAATTATTACAATCATAACCGAAAAACAATAATAATGGGAACATAAATACGACTGTTACACAATAATGTTCACAATAAATATTATTTATAACACTCTTTCTTGGACATTATTTTACCATAATTATGTCTCGTTAAAAACTTGCTAGAAAAACTTTGTGGAAAAACTTAATCGAAAAAAGGGTTTCATGTGTTGTTTATAAATATTAAATTGTGTGGACATTATGGATATTGATTATGTATGTAACGGTCGTAACGATCGAAGATTTATATTTGCCATTATTGCATTCTGTTACTAGTGTGTGTGTGTGTGTGTGTGTGCGTGTGTGTGTGTGTGTGTGTGTGTGCGTGTGTGTGTGTGTGTGCATATATATATATATATATATATATATATATATATATATATATATATATATATATATATATATAAAAGATCATATGAGAACACCTGCTTAGGTGAGAACGTGAGAACAAATCGTGTGCATCCATCTAATATTTTTTAATGGTCTAGATTAGATTAAGTGTGTGCAAACGCGCATTAAATGTGTGCAAACGCGATTAAGTGTGTTTGCACACATTTAATACGAGCTCGCACACACTTAATCTAATCTATACCATTAAAAAATATTAGATGGATGCACATGATGTGTTTTCATGTTCTCACCTAAGCGCATGTTCTCATTGGAATCCTACTATATATATATATATATATATATATATATATATATATATATATATATATATATATATATATATATATATATATATATATATATATATATATATGATTGTATTCAAATAAAAACAGCCTTTATAATACAAACATGCAGATTAGTTGCAACCGTTGGATCCTAAGTTTGGGCGGCTGAGATTTATTGATTGGATTATGTTCTTTTTATTTCCGTTTCATATGTTTTTACAATAGGGTGGTATTTTACTCGGTTAGTAACCTAGTCAGATCTCGCTAACAATTACACGCGCCCGTATTTTTTGCTTTGTTTTCGTGTCTATCGCTCGCAGCATCGCAGAAGGTGAAGCAACACCGTATAGTGTCTATCGATCTCCGTTCGCAGAAGGTAAAGCTACACCATATATCGCTGACGTTGTCTGGGCTGCATTCCAACGTCGTTCTCCATGCAGCAATGGTCGTTATGGGGTCCGGGGTAGAGCGAAATGGCGGGGACCACCTGTTCGAGATGTCGACCGAGGTATTTTTCTACTCTATTAGAAGGGTTAAATATTTTTTTTGAGGTTTTTGTGTTCTGTGTTTGTTTTGTTGGCATCTTAGTTGGCTTGTGTGTGTGGGGTGTGTGGTTGGTTGCCGAAATTTGGCAGATATTTGTAGTTAGGGTTTTTTGGTTTTTTTGTTTCTCTTTTCTTTCGATTAGAGGTTTGATTTGTGTTCTTTGTCTTTAAATCCAATTAGGGTGTGGTTTTTGGTTGTTAATTTTCCCCCATTTCGTTCTTAATTTGATTTTTTATTTTCCTGTTAGTTGTGTTTGGGTGGGCGGTCGGCACCGGCGACGACTGTGGGTTTGGCTATTAGCGTGTTCTCGCTATTTTTTTTTCTTTTTTTCTTCTTGGATTCTGTTTATGAGCTTTTTTGTAGGTATATTTTTTGTGTATTCATGTTATGCCAGGTTACTGTTCAATTTTTGCATGTCTGTTGTTCATTTGTTTAAGTGTTTTTGTAGTTTGGAATGAGTGTATAATTCTGGTTAATTTGGAATGTAGATCAATGTTAGAATGTTAGAGAGTAATTTAGGATTATTGGATTAATGGAAGTAAATATTCCCTGTACATATATTTAGTTTGAATTTGTAGATTTGGTAGAAATGATGCCTGATCTTTGCTTAATGAGTACTTAAATTTATAGCTTAATCTGTGACTAGTTTTGTTAGAAGGTCAACTTGTAAATCAAGGTGTTTGGTGGTGGTGAGGGGGGAACCAACCTTGAACATCGTGATACTTCCGTAGATTTTAGTTCTTGAAGGCTAAATATTTTAGTACTATGTTTTCACATCACTTATGTCTAGCTGTAGCATTGTGTTGTTGTTACTTCCCTTTTTTTGGGTTAATTTAGATTGACAATCTTTGTTTCTGTGTTTTCATATTTGGGTGATCTCGAATGATGTGAGGTTATTCAGCAGTTGCTAGTACTCGCATTTTTTATTGTTGGGAAATATACATCTTTAGTAATTTAATTTAATTGAATTCATGAGTTAATTCCATGTTTTGGTGTGTGCACTTGGCATGTCCAGTGTGCACGTAGCAAGTCCAGTGTGTGCAATTGGCGTGTCTAGTGTGTGCATTATAATTATCTTTCTTTGAGTTTAGCTTATTTGGGGTTTGTGATTGGTTCATACTTGTTTATGTATACATAGTTTCCGTTTTATTTTTTAGCGGCAAGTACATATATTTACTTATTTAATTTAATTGAATTTATGAGTTCATTCCATGTTTTGGTGTGTGCACTTGGCATGTCCAGTGTGCATTTCGCATGTCCAGTGCGTGCACTTGGCATTGTGTGCATTATTATTTGAGGTCTATGATTGGTTCATATTGTATTGCATGTTTGCTGGTTGGTGTAGCTAAAAAATCCAAGGTCACCCGTTTAGATGCTGGCCCTTCTGGGATTTTGGATGATGATAGTGACTTTGTGTCGCCTCCTCACGCGTTCCTTTCTAGGTTGCAACAAGATCCACTGAGGAATGCCCCCGATTTTGAACTCACTAGGGAGAAGGATGCTATGTATCCTCGGGCGTAGATGAGGGCACATTCTGTCATATTAGTGAATGCCTTAAAGGACTTGAGCCCAAGAATATTTATTGTGATTAAATCTCAGGATGGTGCCCAATTTGGCACTCAATTTATTACTGGTTCTAAATAACATTCATTTCTCATACTAATATTCCTACCAGTTAGACGCACATGTGTGCACAGTAGTGTACGCGTGTGTGCTCCTTAATAACTTTGTGTCCCTTTCTATTACACATATTATTATTATAGATTTAGGGTCAATGGAACTCGCTTGACGTGTGTACATTGTTGTTGATATGTATGCATGCATATCTAAATAACATTTATTTTACGTAGTAATATTCTTACAAGTTAGACGATCATGTGTGCACAGTAGTGTATGTTTATGTGATCCTTACTTAATAACTTCGTGTTCCTTTCTATTACACGTATTATTATTCTAGATTTTGGGTAAATGGAACTCACTAGTCGTGTGCACACTGTTGTTCATATGTGTGCATGCATATCTAAATAACATTGAGTATACGTACGAATCCTCCTACTAGGTAGACGCTAATGTGTGCACACTATTGTATGTGTGTGTGATCCTTACTTAATAACTTCGTGACCGTTTCTATTACAAGTATTATATGCATTTTATAATAATAATAATAATAATAATAATAGAACAATTTTATTCATATTTCAACTAATACAACTACAAAACTATCCGATAAAGCTATCTGTTATGTCACCGCTACACATAGGCGCGGAACGTGTGCACATTGGTGTTGACCCATGTGCACACATCTCTAAATAAAATTCAAACTTTGAAAAACTTCATAAGTTTGTTGTGTGTTTAATACAACGACTTGAAATAAAGTTATCATTCATAGTATCCACGATGCACGCGCCTCGTACAATGAATGAAACCACATGTGCTCAACAAGGTTGTAATCTTCCATTACCTTTGCCCATTTCAATTCAAATTCTGCGGCACTTTATGTCTTATCCCATAATGTATTGTTTAGCGCCTTCCTGAACTCAAGGTTCTTTGCCAATGCATTTCCTACCTTATCCCCCACCTTTGGCATGATGTGCCACATACAGAATCGGTGCTTCGTTTCTGGCATAATGTTGGGCACTACCACCTTTAGTGCTGGGTCTTGATCCGTTATAGTACATCTTGATGTTTAACGCATCGCAATTTTAAAGTTTTTTAATAGCCACTCAAACGACTCCTATCTTCTCTCGCAATGAAGCATGCGCCAAATGTAATGCACCTTTTATGGTTATCCACTCCCGTGAACGGTACAAAGACAAGCTTGTATTTGCAGAGTTAATACGAAATCACTAGTATTAGTTCGTGCACACATTCATACACACACACACGCACACATAGCCGAATTGTCTCCCCAGCCAATTCTTCGCAAACGTAACCAACAGTGTTGATACATATATACAGATAGTAGTCAATGCACACGATAGTACACGTACATGCACACAGTCCTGTAATTACGCAATGCGTTTGCTACCAATGTGTATGATGCTACAGTGTGCACACCCCACTAACGGCGTGTGCACACGGCTACCTAAACATTCCCCCGCCCTCCACAGTATGCGGATTTGTTTTCACCATGTTCAAAACCCTAGACTACCAGTGCTGACGCAGTCGTATATGCATTAGTTTTGACCCCAACAACAATTAGAACATAGAAATCATAGAGTTCATAATTACTTAAATGAGAAACAATAATACTGATAAGTACTAAGGCTTAATTACTTGAGTTTGCATCGTCCATGGAATCTAGGTTGGCATCATGATTTCTTGCCATTGCGCCTTCCATGGTGTCTGTGTTCGGTTCCATGCTTGCACACCGGGAAAAATCGTCCGCAATTCTCAACGAAACGAAATTGCGTTTCCAAGGATGTAGTCCAATCCTACCATACTTAAGCCTCCTTAATTTTAGATTAATATACTAATGAAATTTATTCTTTAATTACGTGGTCTATGGATTTCCAATACTGCCCTATTTCCCGTAAAATCATAATCTGCTTTTTATTACTCACCCTACATCTAAGCCGTCCATCTAATCACATCCTATGGTAGAAGTTTGTCCGCATGTTTGTATTTTAAGGGGGTTTGCATTTGAATGCAACCATATATATATATATATATATATATATATATATATATATATATATATATATATATATATATATATATATATATATTGTTGTAATAGGTAGAAATGTTGAATCAATGAAATATTTTCCTCTCCTTCTCTCTTCTTCTTTGTATTGCTTTGAGCTAGTGCTGTCAATACGGGCTGGCGGGGCGGGGCGGGGCGGGCCAAAGCTCGGCGGGCCGCGGGCCTAAACGGGGCGGGCTAAAAAAACCCGCTCCTAAACGGTCCTAGGTTTGACAGGCCCGGACCGCCCCGCCAATGGCCCGCGGGCTAGGCGGGCCCCCGCCCAAAACCTTTTTTTTTTTGAAAAGAAAAATTGTTCATCAAACATCAAACTAATTAAAATAAATTGATACATAAGTCATAACTCACATGAAACATAATAATCAAACATAAAGTTCAAAGTTCATAGTTTATCAAACATCAAACTAGTCACAACTACAAAGTCCAAAAATATTACACATAAAATTAATTTTAAAGTGCATATTTTATATAAAAATGTTTTATATAAAATAAAATAAAATAATGGCGGGTAGCCCGCGGGCGGGCTTGGCGGGCCGCGGGCCTAAGCGGGGCAGGCCAAAAAAGCTCGCTCTTAAACGGTCCTTTATTTTCAAAACCCGCCCCCTACCTAAGTAAGGGCGGGGCGGCCCGGCCCGGCGGGCTAGGCCCGTTTTGACGGCTCTACTTTGAGCGTTATTTTGAGCATTAGTTTATAACATGTTATCCGCACGAGTGTTCTACATCCATCCTCGACCTATGTCGAAGAGAATGTTCAAATTTGATGGCATTAGTACGAATCAACGGTGGCGGTGATGGTGTCGACGATAAAGTCAACCCTCTAATCTGGATGCATTTATGGAGGGCATTCACGAAGGGATGATGGCAGCGCCGCCTCCGAAGCCCAAGGAGAAGCTTGACAAGTACAATGATGATATTGAGGATGATCCCATGGAGATTTTTCTGGAAGATGGTTTTGAATTTGCAAGCAGCAACCTATTATTGTAGTAATGCAAAGAAATTATTATTAGAGTTAATACCCAAAATAGTCCCTCGACTATGTCGTAATTACCAATTTGGTCCTCGACTATCATTCTTACCCAATTAAGTCATCAACTATACAATTTTTACCCAATTTAGTCCTTTGTCAATTTGACTGTTTGTTGACTGTCAAAAGTGGAAATAAAGTTGTAATTTTACAAGTTTTCTCCTTCCTCCTCATTTAGCAGCGCCAAACCATGTAGCAATAAGCTCCGGTTGGGTTCTAAACCTGTCAGTATCGAAGTAGTGGTTATGCATCGGATAGCCCATGAATTTGATTTCCAACGATTTTTTGACGATCGAAATCTGATCGGAGTGTATTGCTGCATGGTTTGGCGCTGCTAAATGGAGAGGAAGGAGAAATCTTATAAAATTATAATTTTATCCCGACTTTTGACAGTCAACAAACAGTCAAATTAATACAGAGGACTAAATTGAGTAAGAATTGTATAGTTGAGGACTAAATTGGGTAAGAATTATATAGTTGAGGACTTAATTGAGTAAAAGTTACATAGTTGAGGATTTAATTGGGTAAGAATGGTAGTTTAGGACCAAATTGGTAATTATGGCATAGTCAAGGGACCATTTTGGGTATTAACTCTTATTATTATGTAGAAACTATATTATAAAATTATTGTTAAAATAATTTAACTCACCTAGTTATATTGTCCTATTCTTTCTCCAACTTCTCAGCTTCCCAACCTACTTTTTATAACAACATATTTACTACACTATACACATTCAAATCCCTTTGTTGGAAGAGATAAAACAGAGAAGGTTACGAAAGTGAAAAAAAGAAAAAAAAAACAGAAGTTTTACCGACCTCTTCCATGCATTCTTTTTTACTCCACAACTCTAAGCAAATATATCGAAGTTCTCCTCGTCAAATCCAGGTGCACGAGTTCGAACGAAATGTTGTGTGAGCCTCGGGAGGGGGGGGGGGGGGGGCACTGATTTAATCTGCACTGAGCAGTGAAACGCTTCTAAGGCAATGGATATATTTCACTGCGCGTATACATGTTCTGCTATTATTTTCTTATTTACTTTCGTTCCGTCAATTTGCTCTCAAGCTTACATTATTTTGTGTCTATCCAAACACCGAAATGAGAAACACTCCAAACCTGTCAAAATTATAGCCCTTTGATGGGATGAGAACTGTAATTGATTGTATTAACATTGATGAATTACAAGAGTACAAGACCTAAGTATATATACAAGAGGAGATACAGGGAGACTAGGATTGGGAATCATAAGTAGACTCAAATACATGGATAGAGTCCTAATACTTCTCCTCAAGCACATGGTATGTATGTGACCTGTAGTTTGTCTCTAAGAAAATTAAACCTAGGATTTGCTAAAGCTTTTATAAATATATCAGCAAGTTGATCTTTAGTGGCGATAAAGTTGACTTGAATCTCTCCTTTGGCAACTCTGTCTCTTACAAAATGATAGTCAATCTCAACATGTTTAGTACAAGAATGAAAAAATAGGATTAGCACATAGATATGTAGCACCAAGATTATCACACCATAGCTTTGGAATAGAAACCCCAGTGACGCCAATCTCTCGTAAGAGGGAGAAAACCCATATTACCTCAACACAAACATTAGCTAAACCCTTGTATTCAGCTTCCGTAGAGGATCTTGCCACAGTTCTTTGCTGCTTGCACACCCAAGATACAAGATTTGACCCAAGAAAAACAGCATAACCACTGGTTGACTTACAATCCTCAAGGCAACCAGCCCAGTCTGAGTCAGAGAAGGCATGCAATTCCCTGGACTCAGATTTTCGAACACGTAAACCATAAGATAGAGTCCCCTTGACATACCTCAACACACGTTTGGCTTATTCCCAATGAGTAACTGTATGAGCATGCATGTGTTGACAAAGTTGATTAACGGCAAAAGATAGATCTGGTCTGGTAATAGTGAGATACTGAAGAGCTCCAGCCAGACTTCGATATTACGTTGGATCATCATATAAATTTATAGAGTTATCAAGATATTTCGAAACAGGTATTGGGGTGGACAGAGGTTTGCAATCAGTCATACCAGCACGTTTCAAAATATCCAGCATATACCGTTGTTGAGATAGAAGAATCTCATTACTACATTTAATGGTTTCAATACCAAGAAAGAAACCTGGTTCACCGAGATCCCTAATCTTGAAAGTAGTAGATGATTTTGATAGTAAATAACTCACAAGATTCGGACCACTGCCCATCACCAAAATATTATCAACATAAACAAGAAGATAAACATAGGTAGAACTCTGGGAGTAATAAAATAGTGACACATCTATTTTCGATGCCTGGAATCCAACGGACAATAAAAAAGCATGTAGACGATTAAACCAAGCTCTTGAGGCTTGTTTCAACCCATACAAGGATCTCTTCAACAAACAGACATGATTAGGAAATTGAACATCAATATATCCAGGTGGTTGTCGCATGTAAACAGTTTCAGTCAAATTACCATTGAGGAAAACATTATGAACATCTAACTGCCTCACAGTCCAACAAGAAGATATATCTAAGAAGAGAAGTAACCTGACCGTGGTAGGTTTTACAACTGGACTGAATGTGTCAAAAAAATCTTTACTGGGAACCTGATTAAATCGCTTTGCTACCAACCTGGCTTTGTATCTCTCAATTGAACCATCAGCTTTTCTCTTGGTTCGAAAAATCCATTTATAGCTAATCCCATTTTGATTAGGTTTAGACGGAACCAAACACCATGTCTGATTCTGTAATAAAGCATTAAATTCCTCATCCATGGCCTGGCACCATTCCAAGTGTTTGACAGCCTGTGTGTAACAAGTGGGATCAGTGGTGCAAACCTGAGCTGTCAAAACTGTAGGAGGTGCGCAAGACTGGCTCTATGTCTCCATGTCATGTGTGCGGACATTCGGCCGAGTAGACCGGCCCCGTGGGCGCCCGCGTGGACGAACAACTGCCACTGAGACACCCTGATGTGCTGTCTCAGTCTCAATAGGCGCTGCCAGTAGTGCAGCATCGTTCTTTTCATGCACTACCGACAACACTGGTTCGGTCTAAACCGGTGCGGCTAGCTGTGTTAGTTCGGTCCGAACTGGTGCGACTGGCTGTGCTGGTTCGGTTTGAATGCGGGCAGTGGGATTGGTCACCACGGGGTGAAGAATAGATGCAACCCACAGTTTTGTGTCATATAAAACTGCCAAAGTCTATTTGGGAAGCTCTTGCATAGAAATATATCATAGCAAATTGGCTTAATTTTAAATTGGTGGATACAATGCTAATAATGGAACAAGAACACTAGTCACTACAAGAAATTTCACATTTAATGGCAACCGAAGTTGTCACTAAAACTATCAATTTTGGTCACTATTGAAATTAGTGACAAATTTTTAAAGTCGTCACTATATCCCCCGTCACTATTGTAGTAGTGATGACTTTTGAAAAGTTGTCGCAATTACTTAAGACATTGTGACAATATTTACTTACACTAAAAGTAGTATTTGTGTGATAACGATAGTTGTCACAATAAATGCATAATTTGTGACCAAATATGTTATTACAAAAAAATTGATCTAGTGACAACTAAAATCGTTGCAATTAATTATTATTTTATTGTGACAAAATTTTAGTCACAATAGTTGTACTTATTTTTTAGAATTGTTCTTGACGCAAAAACGATTAGGGACCTAAAAAGTGGTATTGATAATTGCTTTGTTGTGACAACAATCATGGTAACAAATGTTGTATTTATTTGTGACAAAAGAAGTTAACTCTAAAACAATCATTAGTGTTAACTAAAGTCATACACCTATTCAATTTCTTGTAACCATCATCTTTGTCACTGATATCTTAAAAACAGTTGGAGCATATTTGTCACTAAAATACTGAAAATTAGTTGCGAAATTTGTCATAATTAAATGATTTAATTTAATTATTATCTGGAATAAAACAATTCGTTCAACAAATGTTACTCGTCAAATTAATATATATATATATATATATATATATATATATATATATATATATATATATATATATATATATATATATATATATATAGAGGATTATATTCAAATACAAACAGTTCTTAAAATACAAACGTGTAGACTGATTTGGATCGTTGGATTTTGGGATTGGATGTCCAGGATTTATTTAATTATTTATGGTGATTTAAAAATAATCGTTCGCATGTTTTATGTTAGGGGGGTATTTTGGGGTTTTTATTATTGTTTAATTAGATCAAATCCTAGGCAAATTCAATCACCATCATTCCACGTCTTTCCGGGTCTCTCTTTCGCTCTCATGTCCGTACGTCTGCGAAGGCTCTCCCACGCCATTGATTCACGTTCTTCATCAGCAGCCGGACCACAATCTTGGGGTGTAGCCGTGTAGGTCGAGGTAATTTCTCAGGCCCATTTGTTCTTTGTTTTTTTTTTTTTTTTTTTTTTTCTTGTTTTTAGCCTCGGGTTTGTTTGTTGTTTGGTGGGGGAGTGTGATTATTCATGTGTGTTTCCATCATCAGGCGATTTGTGTGTGAGTTGGGGGGGGGGGGGGGGGGCATACGGTGGTTCACGGCGGTTGTAATAGATTTATGGGTTTTTTTTTTCCTTTTTATGTACTGGTGTAGTATATTTTTGCTCAATTTTAGGTCTTTTAGGAGGTGTGTGGTGGTGCAGGGACTTGTCACTCCCTTCTAGGTTATTTGTGTCTACTCTTACCACGGTTTGTTTCTGTTTCTTACTTTCTTTTCATCCACTTATAATCATGATCAGTATTAAGTGTGTTGTCGCTCTATATTTATAGCCTTTGTTGTTGCAGCTTCATACGGTTGTGGATACTTCTCAACCCCGTGAACAAACGGATAGACTGATGGAGGACTTACAGTTGACGGCGTACCATGCCATCTCTAAACTTGATTTGGCATGTATTCGGTTGTGGTTGGTACTTTGTATTCCTTGTTTTCTGAGTTCGCTGTTCACAGACTGCTATGCTGAAATGCACACACCCGATGTTCTATCCTTTGCCCCATTCTTTTCTAGGTCTTATGTAGGGCATGTGTTCCACTGCCCAACCTTCAAAACAACATAAATATGTTGACTATTTGGAAGATCAGGAATGTAATGAGCTATAGCAAGAATGCATGGCTTATTTAATTAATGTTTACTACTTTGGTTTTAATTGATGTTTACTACTTACTATTACACAGTTAGAATGGCATTCCTCCTGCTGTATCTATTTGGTTTTTGGCTGCCGTATTTATTACTCAATGATATTCCCCATTGTTTTTGCTCAGTCATTTAATCTTTTTCTGTAGTTTGGGAAACTGAAATCCGCAGGCCATAGTTTGGGAAAAGCATGCATGCACTCCTACCGCATACGTACGTATATAATATTATTTATGTTTTTTTTTAAAAAAAAATAATACGCCACGTGGGACACTTCGAATTATTTATTACATCAAAGTAAAGTATAATGGTCGATCCATGGTCGTGGTTGTGCGCGCCAGCCCCGACTTTGGTATGTCCTAACAGTGATACGGGGCCATCCTCGTTCACTACCTGACAGAAGAGCCTATTATTGGCCTATTTCATACATGTTGGTCCGACCAACAATCCATTTTTGTATAGCAAAAAAGTATTTTTTGATTGCAAAATTAGTCCAGGTTTGTCAAATTTTACCCTTCTGAGGGGGGAGTGGGGCCGGGACCAAGGACTTCGGACAAACTGTCCCCGGATCATTACGAACTACATCGTTCGAACCACGGTCCACGGGCCAATTCCGGTTGTGGAAAGAAAAAAGCTTGCTCGCTCTATACCCTAAGGGGGCACGAGGCCCGACCTCGCGTACCAACCCCGACGGAAGAGCTTAATGGCCCAAGTCCGGTGACTTGGGGTCGACGGGCTTACCCTAAGGGGGCACGAGGCCCGACCTCGCGTACCAACCCCGACGGAAGAGCTTAATGGCCCAAGTCCGGTGACTTTGGGCCGACGGGCTTACCCTAAGGGGGCACGAGGCCCGACCTCGCGTACCAACCCCAACGGAAGAGCTTAATGGCCCAAGTTCGGTGACTTGGGGCCGACGGGTTTACCCTAAGGGGGCACGAGGCCCGACCTCGCGTACCAACCCCAACGGAAGAGCTTAATGGCCCAAGTCCGGTGACTTAGGGCGACGAGCTTACCCTAAGGGGGCACGAGGCCCGACCTCGCGTACCAACCCCGACGGAAGAGCTTAAAGGCCCAAGTCCGGTGACTTGGGGCCGACGGGCTTACCCTAAGGGGGCACGAGGCCCGACCTCGCGTACCAACCCCAACGGAAGAGTTTTTTGGACCGAGAGTACCCTTGGCTAAATAACTACATACAAAAAAAAAAAAAAAACAAAATCACGTGAGCAAGAATTTAATAAACGACCCTGCGTCGTCCGGATAGCCCGCTCTTGAATGGAGAAGATCGGATCACGGATTAAATTGCAATGCTAAATGTTTTACAGGTGTTAGAATAAGCAAAATATTCTCATTCAAGTTGACGCTATAGCATTCATCCAAGCATGGAGCCTCGAGCGGCTTCGATTGGCCAAATGTTTACTCTCTCTCGTTGTCGACTTCTCGCAACTTAGAGAGTGGGGGACTGATGATGGATATATTGGAAATGGCCCAATAATAAAAGAGACCCGGGGTCCGGGAATGTATAACTCGAACAGTCCGGGAAGAGTCTCAAGCTCGGAGCCTGCCTCCGGACCCATAATGATGGGCTTTGACTCAGTCTTGTGGCCCACCATATGGGCCTGACTTAGTTTCGTGGCCCACCACGAATCTAGCCTAAGTGGTTGAGATTTTCCTTTGTATAAATTAGCCATGTACATGTTATTACAGGATCATGTCTCTCTTTGACAATCCACTTGTAATCTCCTACATCAATAGAAGGAAAGGTTATTGCGATCATATTGTCCTTCTATTTTACTATTATATTATACCCGAGATTATTGATCTGTATAAATACATACCCTGGGTCGTACCCTGGATCAATTTTCTCCATCACATGGCTTTTGCTTAGTCATTTAATCTTCTTCTGTACACGTATGTGGTGTCCACTAATAGTTAGGGGTGCAACAACTAGTTTTGGAGTTTGCACACTATGTTCGTTATGTCATGCCCGTGTGCACATTAGCACACAGGTGTATGCATACATTTGATATTACTTGAATTCCCAACCATATGCGTTACGCGATGTGCACACATTCGTGTGTGCATGTGCAGCCCAATGGTTAACACCGTTCTAATTATATCATGTTTCAATCTTGAACACTGCTCCAAACATTTGGCGTTTTGAGTATAAGAAATCTATCGGAATTGTCAGAGTATGAGTTTGGTGGTGGTGCGTTTCCAATTTTTGTTTTAAACTAGTAGTCGGGGTGTGGTCCGGGATGAACCAACCGTGCATGCTGTTGATTTCCGTAGGTGCATGTGTGCACTGTGTGACTAGTGTGTGTGCACACAACAATACTAACGCTCAATTCCGTTCATGCACCATATTATTACATCCACGTACTGCATCATTCAAATTAGTTAAATCTAATTAGTTATCACATCCACGTACTGCATCCTTCAAATCTAATTAATTCATTAACAAATAAACAGTTTCGCACGATATCACATCTAATTAATTCACTAATAAACAAACAGTTTCGCACGATATCACATCTAATTAATTCACTAATAAACAAACAGTTTTATAGTATATATTCAGTACGCATATATTCCAACTTGGCCGTCCCTGTTTTTTCGCATCGTACTATTTCTAACATCAAACTCAACCACTTTAGCATATGTTCTGTAGAACTATATCCCTTCTTCTACTGTTTCGAAACGATGCCCAGTGTAAGGTTGCGTTTCTTGCGTTTCTTTATCGAATTCAGGTCTCCAATGCTTTGTACCATCAGCGGACACTTCCATTAGACATTCATCTAGCTCACCATCATTCTTGTCGCCACCTGTGAAGCACAACAAAAAGCCAAATGATCATCATTCTCTTACTGTAAAATATCACATTTTCTGCATAACACTTTAACATTGAAATATCTCCTTCGTGGGGGTTGATAAGTGTTTCATCATGTGCGCACCCCGCCTTTAAGGCGTCTGCACAACATTAACCCTAGTCTATCAGATCGGCCTTTCCCGCGATGTATATTCTCTGGCAAACTCATGCAGCCTCACACCCATCTGTAATAAGTCCATTTACTACATGGCTTGTTACACCCTAATCCGTAGGCTATCTTTTTTTCCCACAAACATTTTAGCATGCACATGGTTCGTTTCGGGTTCACCTGGGTGTATATATGTGCATGCCCCCGTGTAAGTGGGTGCACTATAGAGCCCAGATTGTGGGAATCTAATTTGCATTCGTTTATTGAGTGTTAAACCATAATCACACTCACTTCTGCGTAGTCCCTTTTCTACATATGCGCACTCGGTTTGTTTTCGTTCCCCCATCCATCAATTCGTTAACATGTGTTCATGAATGTGTTTAGGAAACCCTTATACCCCTTTCATGGATTGCTATGAAATAAAATAATTCATGCAGTCATTACAACACATCACTTCGGTTTCAGGAGTGCTTACATGTTTATTCATCTTCTCTTCTCTCGCTTCTGGCCGATATTGTCGTACTTTTGCGCTCGCTCTGAAGGGTATTACAGATGCAGAGTATGATTTGTCGACGCCCTCGCTCGCGGTGAAGGGAAATACTGATGCTAATTTGAATCCTGCCTTAATTAAAACTCCCTAGATCATGCGTGATTTTCTTTAATTATATTAACCAGATTTGTATTACGTAGACTTTACCATTTTTACCCCTATTTTAAATTCTGATCCTAATTAGTAGATGAATCGTGGATCAATCTCTGTCGCCCAAAATACATAATCCTATGGTCCCATTTTGTCCACACGTTTGTATTTTAAGGGTGTTTGCATGTGAATGCAACCCTATATATATATATATATATATATATATATATATATATATATATATATATATATATATATAAAGACATCATTGTCTAACAAATATACGTTGTAAGAAATACAATAAAATTCAAATAAAAACTTTTTAAAATAAAAAATGTGTTGATTATTCTTCAATTGAGGTAGTTGATGGAGATGCATTGCTTAGCATATTTTGAAACCCTTGATTGCTTGCTATGTGAGCAAAAATTTGCTTGATTTCAGCAGTTTTTTTTTTTTCTTTTTTTTAAAATCTAAAACTGCTTGTGCGATTTCTTTAAACTTTGCAATTCAACTTCTTCTTCTAAATTCTTTTCACGCTTCTTTGAAGCTTCTATTCTGCTTGAAGAAGAATCTTCTCTTGGGCTTTTGAAGTTATCTCCTTACCTAAACCACGTGTATATCTTGACTTTCCTTTTAATACCAAATCAAAATGCTCAACAAGTGGTAGAGGTGCAACTGAAATCTTTTCTTTATTCTTCTCTCCCTCTTCTTGAAGTTTATTCTGCAATTAAAATAAATATTAATAATTGAGTAAATTAATTTAAGAAAGGTCACAACATTTATATGACTATAATTTTCATACCACGATTTCTTCTCCATTTGGAACGGACCAAGTTCTATTAGATTTTTTTTCTTGATGCTTTCCAAACTTCAACAGCATCTGGCCATTCATTAAAATCTTTGTCTTTCTGTAAAATAGAGAATAAAGATAACAAAAAGAAATAATTAACTACAAATTTTATTCATAAAAAATTGACTTCAATTTTTATTAAAAATAATTTACTTTGCCATCTTATATGCAATTTATACAATTGACTTTGTACCACTAGCTGATTCTCTACTTCAGTCTTAAAGATACTAAGTTTTTGTTCTGCCTCATCTTTTGTTCTAAGCAAATATGTTTTTGAAAAATGAGTGAAATCATCTATATAATAGATATAATATCATTTCCCACCTTTAGTCTCAGTATTCTTAAAATCAGCTATATTTGAGTGAATTAACTCTAAGGCACACATAGTATGATGCTTTGCAGTATAAAACAGTTTTTTTTAAAGTTAATTTGGCCTCAGCACATACTTCACATTGGGAAAACGAATCATTTTGTAAGCTTGAAAGCATATTCATGCATTTAAAACTAATATGTCCTAATCTAGCATGCCATACATCAAAAGAAACAGCAATATACGCGGAACCGCCAGTGTGACTAACAAGATTATTTATCGAATTTTGAATTCTCAGAGGTGTAAGCAATGAGGGGCAAAACAAATAGCCCCTACGTAAATAAGTGTTTCCTAGATACTCCCCCATACGAGTCATTACCATGCGCTTAGACTCAAACACGAGTTTGATCCCAGCCCTAACCAACAAGGGCCCTGAGACCAAATTCTTTCGCAGGGAGGAGACATACAACACATTTGACAAAAACAAATACTTTCCTCTACCTCCTACCTTAGATGTACTGTCGTTCCCCATATATACTTGTTCTCCTTGCCCTTGAGCAACTGCTTGGAAATCTTTGAACATTATCCTACTCGCGCAGAAAAAGCGAGTTGCTCCAGTGTCAATAATCCATTCTTCAATGCCTTGCACCACATTTGCCTCCAATGTCACCACAGTTGCCACCACCTCAGTTTCTTCAACCAGGTTTGCTTGGTACTTGTTTTCTTGTTGGTTGGTTCTCTATTTGTTCGCCTCCTTCCGGTGATAACACTGGGTTGTGCGATGTCCAAGCTTTCCACAGACGAAACAGGCTTCTCCTTTCCCTTGTTTTTAGTTCTTGTTGTTCTTGAAATTGTTGTCGTTGTTCACCTTGAACCCCCTTTTCCAGCTCTTGTTTTGTCATCCATTCATAGATTTTGACCTATCACATTTCACACCACTGACTGTATTTTACTATGTTAGCTTTTAAATTTGCAGGAAAAGAAACAGATCTTTGGCGATACGCTCCTCTATGTTGAGATGATTGACCATCTGTTCCCAAGAATAGTCCTTGGACTCGTGCTTCACCTTGTTTTGGAATTCTCCCAGATTCCGGTAGTGTCGTGGGCACGAGAATCAATAATTGGAAGTTAGAATATTTTAGAATTAGTTTTATTAATTAATTAGGATGATTTTCTTAAAATTGTTTTAGATTTAGTTTGTTAGAATTATATTATAATTTATGTTTATCTTAGTTTGTTGGTTAGGATTAGATTATCCTATTATTAATAATTATCTCAGTCATGTGGTTGTAATTTGCTTGTTAATGGCTATTTAAGGTCATTGCATGCATAATGAAATATAGAGTTGAGAATTTTTGAATTAGAAAACTGAGTGTTTTCTGGAACTCGGAATGAGTTCGGCCGTGATTTGGTCATGGTAAACTTGACTTATCAAGTGTAAAACCCCACTTGTGGCGTCATCCCAAATCCTACGTATCATCGTATAACCCGATGTGGTCGAGGACTTATCAAAATCCAAAAATTAGCCATTTTCTCAACCTAAATCAAACCTTCAATTCAAATTCATCCAACCGAATAAACCATCCTACAACATTTTCTGTAATTCAAGTGTGAAGAGAAGATCGGGCCAACCAGATTCGCATCAGTTGGTATCAGAGCACACGGTTGTCTCTTCGCGAAGACTCATGAAACATTCAACGGTGCCTGTAACGTGGATTCGAGGACGAATCCCTCTAAAGAGGGAGGGAATGTTGTGGGCACGAGAATCAATAATTGGAAGTTAGAATATTTTAGAATTAGTTTTATTAATTAATTAGGATGATTATCTTAAAATTGTTTTAGATTTAGTTTGTTAGAATTATATTATAATTTATGTGACACCCCGTAATCCAAAATCGATTAAGGGATTAATTAAGTAATTAATCCTAATTCAATTGGTATCTTAATTCCTAAAAATCCTGAAAATTCAATAGTCGGGGACTAGTAATTGACTAGTCAACCCCAAAGTCAAGGTTGTACCTTAAGCTTTGTGAGGAGTTCCCTTGTCCCCTTACACCTCTTCATTTTAGTAAGGATATTCGTGACTTTTCACCTTGTGTTAGTATTGTAAGCTAACCTAGTAGACAATTCTCATTTCTCTCCTTACACTTTCCAAACTTTAGCTCTATCTTCTCTCTAAAAAGGTAGATAGCTTTTCTTCCAAGGCAAGTTGAAGCTTTGTCAAATCTCCAAGAGTTGTCTCCAAGATTCTACCTTTCATACATTTGGGCATCTAGGAGGGTAAGATCTATGTTCATCTTGTGTTTTTAGTGTTTTCTTAGGTGTCTTTTCTTAAAGATAGAATCTTTATGATCTTTTGGTGTGTTCTTGAAGTGGGTTTGGAATGTGAGCCTTATTAGGATCTTGGTGAAGTGTTAAGTGAAGGTTTTTGTCTACAAGAGGTAACCCATGCTCTACAAAATCTATTTTGCTTACCTATATGATGATTTCTTGGATTCTACATGTGATTTTGCTATGAAATGTGAGTGTTTATGCATTGTCTTGTGAAAATGCATATCTAGAGCTTGTGTTTAGGGTTCTTGTATGCCATTGCTTGGCTATTCCTTTGATTCAAGTCATTTTGTTGTATTTGGTGAGATTTGGCATGTTTTGGACTTGAATTTGAGCTTGGTGTTGAAAATCCCCAAAGGGATTATTTTGGGCACAGGTGTGTACCCGCGGGCGGAACGACGGGTAGGCGTCCACCCGCCGCCCACCCGCGGGGAACATTGGCCAGTGGGTGTTGTACCCGCGGGCGGAACCACGGGTAGGGGCCTACCCGTGGGTCCACCCGCGGGGAACAATAAGTGGTTTGGCAGGGATTTGTTCCCCGTGATTCTTTTGACTCGGTATTGGGTCTTTTGGCTTCCCGATGTTCTTTTGTGGAACTATTTGAGTGTCTTCTTGATGTTTCGTATGTCTAGAACTATATGGTAGGATTCCCTGTAGGTTTTGGTGTCGTGAATCGTGCTAAGTGTTCAATATTGTGTTTCGTTGAACCGTGATGAGTCCTGTGTGTTCTTCGGTACTACATTTGGTTTGCCCGTTTGTTAAGCATGCTAGTTTGGTGTTTAAATGCTAGCGTGTGTGTTGTTTGTACCTTCTTATTGATTGATGATAACTTGTGTTATTCATCGTTGTTGTTGGACTGTGATCCATCCCTTGATTGAGTATGGTTTCATATCTTCGTTGTGATCCGTTGATTGATTCCTGTTGAGGTATGGTGTGTGTGGCTTTACCTGGATTGCACGATTAGTGTTATGGGACACTAGTCACCAAGGTATTGCAGTGGTCCTCGTGGTGGCCATGATGTGATTATGGAGTTTGTGGCCTTTGTGTAAGGTTCACGTATTTATTTCTGGGATAACATGTGTTATCCAGGGCATGTGTTGCCATGTGTGATCGGTACCCTCGTGTACTATGAAATTGGTGGTTTTGTTGGCAGTCGTTGGCGGATGGGGACGACGGTCCTCGGAGGGAAAAGGTTGGACTTGGTTGTACAGGGGTCCTGGAGGTAATGGTTAGAACTAGACATAAGGTTGGGGGTAGCCATAAGGTTGGAACCGGGCATAAGGAAGGCATATCAACTCGTGATGGGTGATGTCACGAGGGCTTGTGTTAGCCGTTGTTGTGAGTTCTCTTCTTGTGACATGTGTCGTCACAAAGGCATGTGTTGCCTTGGCATGTGTTGCCATTGGTTGTGTCCTTATTCTTTTGAGTTGTGTATGTCGGGTGTTAATCTATTGTGTGATGATAGATTATACCTTGAGCCGTCCTTGTGAGTTGTTGTTGTCCTTTGTGGTCTTGGGATGTGTTCCCTTATCTTGTTGAGAGTGCTTTGAGTCTCATGTTGACCTTTGCTCTTGGTTTTGAACTTATATATATGTATTCCGTTTCGCAAATGACTTTATAAACGTATATCTTATCTATGTATGATATTTCACATGTATTGGTGGGTTACCAGCATTATTCGCTGACCGGGCGTCGTCCCATCTTTGATGTGTTTCTTTCAGGTGATGTTTAGACGAGAGCGCGGTATAGTGCCAGCTAGTGTAGCTCCTTTCTCATGTTTTGTGGCCTGTGAGCCTAGTTTAGACTTAGTACGTTGAACATGTATGATTTTAGATGTTGAATTATGCAAATGTTAGCCTTTGCGTTCATCTCTAGATGGGCGTGGCATAGCACCCCTTTTACTTCCAGTTTATATATTCTTCTTTCAGTCTTCCGCTGTGTTTGATGTTCTGCTTAGATATCTACATATTTAAGGTTTTAATTTGCTCAGAAAATTAGGGGGTGTTACAATTTATGTTTATCTTAGTTTGTTGGTTAGGAATTAGATTATCCTATTATTAATAATTATCTCTGTCATGTGGTTGTAATTTGCTTGTTAATGGTTATTTAAGGTCATTGCATGCATAATGCAATATAGAGTTGAGAATTTTTGAATTAGAAAACTGAGTGTTTTCTGGAACTCGGAATGAGTTCGGCCGTGAGTTGGTCATGGCAAACCTGACTTATCAAGTGTAAAACCCCACTTGTGGTGTCATCCCAAATCCTACGTATCACCGTATAACCCGGTGTGGTCGAGGACTTATCAAAACCCAAAAATTAGCCCTTTTACCAACCTAAATCAAACCTTCAATTCAAATTCACCCAACCGAAATAAACCATCCTACAACATTTTCTGTAATTCGAGTGTGAAGAGAAGATCGGGCTAACCAAGTTCGCATCAGGTAGCTTCTTAAGTAAAGCATATGTTTGCAGCATTTCACTTACCGGAATACCATCAGCCTCTAGACCAGACACCATATTTTCGTACTCGTGTACCTGCTCTATGATTGAGTTTGAGTCCACCATCTTGAAGTTGAGCCAGCGCCCAACTGTATACTTCCTGCGTCCTGCGTCATCTGCTCCGTAATTCTTCTTCAACAACTCCCAAATATCCTTTGCGGACCGGTACTTTGCGTATATGTCTAATAAATTGTCAAACATATGATGCAACAGAGTACCATGAACAGATTTGTTATGCCTTTCGTACTTGGTACGAACTTCTTGGGACTTGTCAGACGACACGGATGTCGCTGTTTTCGGATAAGGCATTTTCGGGTTTGGGTGTCATCTTGGTGTTTAGGTTGAGAGGACTCAGCACTCTTAGTTTGAGCGGGCTCATATAAAACCATAGGGCTGAGGGGGTCAACTGCCAGAATGTAATTGAGCTCAACAAATTTGAAGTAGATCATCATCTTAATGGACCACCGAATGTAACTGAGACCGTTAAGTGGTTCGAGTTTGGCGAGGTCAGAAGCGGGTTTGGAGACGAAGCTCGACAATTTTTTCTGTGTAAATTGCTTTTAACTGTTGGGAAATTGCAGAAAAATGTCATAGCTTTCAGCTACTTTGTTGTGGGCTGGTCAGCAGAAAAGAAAAGAGAATCTGTGATGTATACGAGACACTACCTTAAAAGCAATTTGCCAATGATTGTGCAAGTCTTTGAACCCGGTAGCTTTCGACTGGTTAACACAGATAAGCTGCGTTTAGTAGCACGGCTAAGACGCAGTTTGAACCCAACTCGTAAAGCTCAGACAGAGGAAAAGAGAAGAGAAGAGGAGATCAATATATTGAAGGTGTGTTTAGAACAGAGGGGAAGCAAGGTATTTATAGTGTCAGAAATAACTGCTTCCCCTCTCTCAACCACACAAACCCACGAAAATAGTGCAACACATATAGGGATAGGCCACGAATTGTAGATTTGTAGAGACCTACTCTAACTCTACAAATTAATTGTGGACGGGAAAAATTCTGCACAAAACAAATTCTGGATGGGAACTTTTAGCTAAAAAGTCGGAAAATAAAAGGAAGGGTGTGTAAAATGTTAACCTCACTGCGACGCACGAGCCAAATGGGCATCGGTAGCGCGCGCATGTGGGGTTCCCTTACTTTTCCCTCCATAATAATTCAAAAGCTCCTAATGAGTTGTTGAATAAATGGAAAGAAAAGTTTCCTTATGAAAGCAATGTGGGACAAGTGGTATAGGAAAAGTCACTTTCTACACATGGTTGAATGTAAACTCCAACAATACTATGGAGTTGTTTTCTTAATTCCTCAATATTGATTATATATTGCTTAGCTTTCACTAGTTACTTTAACTTTGTGCCTAGACTTGCTCTTTCAAGATCATGCCATAGAAGCCATCCATAAAAAACAAAATATTCTTTGTTCGAATTCCACCCGGATCACAACTCCACTAATTTTCCTGCGTAGCATGAACTAGCTAGGAGAAGAGGGGTTTAATGATATCAAACTCTAGCAAATTTTGCCCTCAACATCAAGCTGGTAGCCGTATCAATCATTATAGGGCGTTTGGCTTTTTCCCTGAACTTCATAAGGAAATTGTAATAATAATATACTCTATCAGTAAGTAGGGAAATCTCACACACTAGCACTGATCTTTCTGTAATGTCCTTGACTGGCTCAAAGTTCAGAACCCATTCCTTGACGATTAGGTAGAGACCGAGCACCATCTAGGGTCCTCCGATATTGGCGAACTCATAAGACAAAAGGAGAGAACAAAAAATATTTAAAGCATGATATGATAGAGATTGAAAGGCCCAAGCTAGCTGTTTCTGCCCATTGCCAACAAATAATTTCCAACTATTCTACACGTTTATCATGCCATTTATTAAGTGAAAGATATGCTTTTGTACATAAATCAAAATAGAAGAAAAAGACAAAAATAAAGCATCATCGAATATTTCAAACATTGTGAATAAAATAATGTACATATAGTTTTATTGAGCTATTTAATTAGTTCAAAAGTTAAAAAGTAATCTGTCGTATATATAAACTTGGGCTCCAAAATTAACACAATATACGCATGCATATGCAGATTTTTTATTTATATATATATATATATATTTTGGAGTACTATTGACTCTATTACAAAGAGTATCTGCTTTATATTTTCTCTATCTGTTATAGCCTAAAGAATCAATATCCCATCATTGGGGTTCGATCCTATAACCTTTTCCTCAAAGAGAGCTACAGATGTGCTATCTGAGTACTATGTGCTTGACACATATGTAGAAATTAATTATGTAAAATAAATAGAGTTTACGCTATTTGATGATCGAATACTATGTGTGTTATGAGGCAAATTATTGTGTAGACCATGAATATAAGGTACATTTTTAATATACTTGATACTGCTAATTCTGTGTAAGCAATATAAAATAACACGAGACCAATTAAAGCAAGTAAAATCTTTATTGATCCCGGTAAAGGCCCTAAGTACAATCTACTTGGCTGCTCTGAGTACCGACTGACTGTAGTCGGGATTCTCTAACAACAACCTATCGATCGTCCAAAAGTCCTTTACACTGTAGCTACTGTGGGTATTTATAGCCGCTATGCCGGGGACAGGATTCCAGCCGTTCGGCATGTCCTCCACATAGCCACCACGTGTCATCCTCCCGGGTGCCCTGCCTGTCGATGTAAAGAGCCGCCACGTGTCCTTCGTCAGCTCTTTCGCCAAAGGGCTACCGCTCGGTGGTCGACACCGCCGCTCGGGCAACTCCCGGTCGGTCTACGACCGAGTTCTTCTCGTGGAGCCCGACCTGTTATCTGCAAAGATAAGGAGAAAAGAAACAAAGGCTCCTCGGTCGTGGTGAAGCTATGTCGGTCGGGATATTCCCTACCAAGAGCCCCCCAGCCCGGGCCTTTTTGATCAGTCGGGAAAAAACGGGACGGGATGAAGAAGCCCAACCGTCAGCCACCAAGCCGACCTGCCAGCTGTCATTCCCTCCTTCGCCACGTGTCGGCCTCTGCCGGCCTCGGCGATCCCATCCGTCGCCTCGGATTCAGCGTGGGTCGTGTCAAGCAAGTTGGCCCGTTTCCCGCCTAAATGCCCTCCTATAAATAGGCCCTTGAGGCCCTCATTTGAACTTTCCTCACTCTTTTGCTTCAGTCGGTATCCTCTAAGAATCCCGAGCAGAGCATCTCAGCAAGGCGATCAATCAAAGCTAAACTTCAGATCCTCTTCCAAGTTTCTTCACTCGGTAAGCTCCTAGTTCTTTGCTCTTTCTTTATTCTTCACTTAGCGTAGAAGTAGGATATCACTAACTTCGAGCTAACTCCCCGAACCCTGTACTAACTCCCGACCGACCTTTAGGTAGAATTATGTCGGACTCGGATAGTCAAAACGCCTCGATCGCGGACTATGACGAGGAGGTCGAGTACATCAGCGACGAGGAAGTGGACATTATGTCCTGCACTCCCGAAGCCAGCCCCTGAGCGAGCCGTCGAGCATAACAGCGCATCAAGCTCCTCCGGGACGTCGAGCTCTAGCTCCAGCGGATCGGGGAGCTCCAGCGAAGAAGAGGAAGAGAGAACCACGTCAAGCGGGCGGGGTTCTCCGACCGAGGGCGTTAGGGGAATGCCTACCCGGGTGGTTGGGGACTACCCGGAAGCTGCTCCTCGAGGGGGGGATCGGGAAAATACCCCCGAGCAGACCGAAGAAGACCCGGCCGGGCCGGCCACAGCAGCCGTCGAGCTCGAATTCTTGAACAGCGAGAGTGTCGAGCAAGAAATGAGCCTGCTGACCAAAGGCGAAGCGGCTCGGATTGCTGAAGTACTCCAGGGTCGGGTAGAATTCGACACGAGCCGGCGGCTGGGGAATGTAATTGATAGGCATCGGGGCAAGTGGATAGGGATGCATTACGACTCCCTAATGGCCCCGATTGCCATTCCCTTCCCGGCCCTCTTGACGGCCTTTCTAGCGTACTATCGGGTCGTTCCGGCTCAGATCTGCCCGAACGCACATCGGATCCTCGCCTGCTTTCCGCAGATATGCACTCGGCACGAGGCCGAGTGCACGATGGAGTTGTTCAACTTCATCTACCAGATCAAGGTTCTCCCGGGCCGCTACGGGGGCGGGTTCCTGATGCTGCAATCCCGAGCAGATATGTGCTCCATCAAAGGCCTGCCCGGGAACAACAAGGGGTGGAAGAACATAATTTTCTCCATCAAATACGACCCTTGGATCCTCCCGGTCGATCGCGCTTGGAGCAGTCACTTCAGAAAGCAAGTGGTGCCGGCCGCGACTCAGGCGCTCAAGGAGACGGTCACTCGGATCTCGAGTGAAATACACGAGTATTCCATCTTCCGGACGGCCGAGAGTCTCGCAGCCGCCAAGCTCCCGCCCCCCACGTACGAGCTAGGGGAGAAGTACCTGCCCGTACCGATGGGCGTAACGGTCGCGAAGCCGTCGAAACGAAAGAAGAAAGGTTTAGCTCGAGCCGTTCCTCCCGACCTAGCTTTATTTCTTGATCAAACTAACTTAGCTCTTTTATTGCAGCCATGGCAGAATTCGGTGATGAAGACACCGCCCTTCCCCCGCCCACCAAGATCTCCCTCGGCGGGAAGAAGAAGGCCAAGACCCAAGCGGCCGGGGAAAAGGAGATTCCCACTGCCCGACCCCTGAGCGCCTCGACCGTGACGACGGGCGAGGGCTTCATCGTCGAGCAGCCTGACGTCCTGGTCACCCGGGTAGAGGTCGCCCGGGGCAAGGAGAAGGTCGCCGACCAGGGCGCGACCGAGGTGGGCAGCCTGAAGCGCCGCCGTGACCAACACAGCCCGAGCCCTTCTGTCGGGCGGGAAAGGGATTCTACGTCCGTGCTGGCACGGATCGGCAACGCCGCGCCAGCCCGAGTGGATCTGGGGAAGATGACCCCGACCCAGGTGGCTGAACGGATCGGCCACGACCTGGCTGAGGTGAGTTTCCCAACTTATAATCTTTCTTTGCCCAAGTATCTTTGACCGGGCTAACCCTGAATACCCTTTTGTACTACAGATCTCCCGGGCGACCCAACTCCTTCAAGGTCAGGCTATGCTGGCCGAGGAAGCTGATCATCATAAGAAGACGACCGCTCGTCGTCTGAAGGAGATCAAGGAGCTCCAGGCCGAGCTGGAGAAGACGCAAAAGGCCCTGAAGAAGGGCGACGAGGAGCGGGTCCTCGCCGAGAAGGTCGCCAGTCGGGCGATTGGAGAGGCCAAGGAGCTGAAGGCTCAGCTCGAGAATCCGAAGGAGCTGGCGCGGGCAGCCTTCAAAGACAAGGACTTGGGCTCGGCCTTCCTTACAGCAGCCCGGGGAACAGAGATCGGGGAAGAGCTGATCGTCTCGTTCGGTCGCTGGGGCTTTACGGCCGGGAAGCGGAAGATGCTTGAACGAGTCCGTTCTCGGTTGGAGCAGGCCCTGGACGGGGAAGACCTTCAGCTGGTCCTCTCGGCCTTACCCCCAGACCTAGCCGATCCCGGTCCCTCTCCCTTCGCCCCAAAAGCCAAGGCATCTGAGCCCGGGGCACCAACGGCAGTCACCTCGAGCGGAAAGGAACCGGCTGCCGGAGCTCGGGAGACGACGAAGTAGAATAGGCTCCTTTCTTCTTCTCCCTTTTGTAAAGGACCATTGATCGGGAGCCCGGTCCCGAATTGTACCGGGCAGCTTTTGTTTATTAATAAAATTTATTTTTTGTTCGATCTTGCGTCGCTCGTCTCTTGTTTCCTTGCTTTCAATTTGCACACACTGATCACAATCACTCGACCTCCTGGCCTTTAGACCCGGTCTCGCAATACTCGATCCGCTTAACGCCCGACCTTACGACCTTATGGCCTGGTCGTGCGTTCGATATTTCGACGTCAAATCTGGCCAACCGATCGGGTTTACCCGATCTCCGGGCCTGCAAATATTCTTTTGAAAACAAGCCCCAACGGTCGGAATGTAACCGAGCGACGGGCCTGCAAATATTCTTTTGAAAACAAGCCCCTACGGTCGGAATGTAACCGAGCGACGTGCCTGCAAATACTTCCTTATCCCAGCCCCCACACTATTGTGCGCACGAGGCACGAGTGGGTGCAATAGTGGACAGAAGTTGGACGGATCGGGGAATAATGCTGAGAGCTCCTGGCTTCCACGATCAGTGGCATGACTTGGGTGTCCGCCAATGTGGAGCGCGTTTTGACCGGTCGATAGATTTCGCCCGGTTGATGAATGTTGAACTGATCTGCATGTAACGAAGGTGAAAGAAAATAACCGATCGGGCCGCCGCATACAAACGGTCGAGCAATCATCGATCGTATATACATTAAGCTTTCCCGCTCACAGGCGGTTTGAATTAACTTTACAACCATAAATTTACATAGAAATGACGACCGGGACTAACTCGCAGGGCAAGCCCCCACTTCGTCTAAAAAATACAAAAAATAGGCTAATGCCTGAAAAGAACGAGGTGCTCGGAATTCCAAGTCCCCTCAATTACCCGACCTGTTGTTGTCTCTAGTCGGTATGTACCCGGCCGTATGATCGCACTGATGATATACGACCCCTCCCAGTTCTGAGCTAACTTTCCGCCCTCTAGAGGTTGACTGGCCTCCCTTCGTCGTAGAACGTAGTCTCCGACCTGAAAATAACGAGGGTTGACCCGAACATCTTTAGAACTCTTGACGCGCTTCTGATACTCGGCCATGCGTCGAGCGGCTAACTCTCTTTTTTCTTCGACCCCATCGAGATCCACCGCCATGGCATGTTCATTTTCCTCGGCGTTGTAGGTTCTCTCTCGGTCGGTCGGGATCCAAGCCTCGATTGGGAGTCGGGCTTCTGCTCCATAAACCAAGGCGAAAGGGGTCTCCAAAGTAGCTTCCCTCGGGGTCGTCCGATAAGTCCATAAGACGTATGGCAACTCATCGGCCCAACTACGACCAGCTGAGTGTAACTTCCTTTTCAGACCTTCCAAAATCGTCCGGTTCGCGTTCTCCACTTGACCGTTTCCCTGAGGGTAAGCCACCGACGACCGGACGTGAGTCGTCCCGATCGTGGCCAAGAAATTCTGGAAGTATTGGCTTACGAATTGGCGGCCGTTGTCGCTGATGAGATGCACGGGCACACCAAAGCGGGAAACCACATTGCGCCAAAGGAAGCGAGCACACTGCTGAGAAGTGATCGTGGCTAAAGGCTCGGCTTCTATCCACTTGGAGAAGTAATCGATGGCGACGATCACGAATTTTCTCCGACCGGAAAGCTGAGGGAAGGGGCCCAAGATACCTACCCCCCACCTAGCGAAAGGAATCGCGGTCGTGACTGGCTGGTAGAACGTTGCCGGTCGTCCAGGCATCCGGGCGTACAGTTGGCACGTCTCACATTCCCGAGCTAACTTTTCACAGTCTAGCTGGAGGGACGGCCAATAGTACCCGATCAACATGATACGACGGGCCAGGGATCGACCTCCCTGATGCGAGGAGCAGATTCCCGAGTGCAGCTCCTTCATGACTAACTCGGCTTCGAACGCGGTCAAGCAACGCATAAGAGGGCCTCCATACGATCGCCGATAAAGACGACCATCCAAGACTTGGAACCTCGGGGCTCTCAGCTTGGCTTTTCGAGCACGCTGTGGGTTGTCTGGGAGTCGACCGTGCTCGAGGTATTCCTTCAGATCGGTGATCCAGCTGTCCTCCACCGGTTGAATTGGATTGACCGGCAGGCGATGGATACTGTGCCTCGGGATCACCAAGATCCGAGCTATCTTCGACATGTGTTCCGGAGCGTCCTGGGCCAATTTGGATAATATATCCGCATCGGCGTTATCCAATCGGGGTATGTGTCGGACGGTATACCCCTGGAACTGAGCGAGCTTTTCCATGGCAAGGTCTCGGTACGACTGCAAACGCTCACCATTGACTTCATAGTCCCCGAGAACTTGCCCGACCACGAGCGCAGAATCTGTTTGGGCTCGGATGTATTCAGCCCCCAAGTCCCGAGCGCATTGCAAGCCATTTACAAATGCTTCATACTCGGCTTCGTTGTTGGTCGGGTGGAACTGATACATGAGAGCAAAATAGACTTTGAATCCTTCTGGGCTCGTGACTACTACTCCCCCCCCCCTGCTCCTTTTTTGCTACTTGACCCGTCAGTAGCCAACGACCACCACTCAGCCTCGGGATCCGCAACCTCAAGAGGCCGGGTATCCCGGGCGGTGCACTCGACCAAGAAATCAGCAAGAGCCTGACCTTTGATTGCTGGCCTCGGTCGGTATTCGATCGCGTACTGGGTCAGCATTAACGCCCACTTGACTAGGCGACCTGATGATGAAGCAGTTCGGAGGACTGGACCGATCGGCTGATCGGTCAACACGCGAATTGCTCGACCCTGGAAGTAGGGAGCCAACTTCTTCGCGGCAATGTACAGGGCGTAGACGACCTTCTCTAACCGGGAGTACCGGAGCTCGGGACAATGTAGCGCGTGGCTTACATAGTACACCGGTCGCTGGACCCCTTCCGGATCGGTTCGGCACAACACTGCGCTTACTGCGCGATCGGACACGGCGAGGTACACGTCTAGCTCTTCCCCGAGCTCAGGCTTTGAGAGCACGATCGGTGACATGAGGTATTCCTTCAGCTCATCAAAAGCCGCTCGGCATTCTTCGTCCTAGACGAATCCATTAACTTTTCGCAATACCTTGAAGAAAGGTAAAGCGCGCTCGGCTAGCTTGGAGAGGAACCGGCTGAGGGCTGCCAACCGACCGGTCAATTGCTGGACTTCCCGAACGGTGGAAGGTGGCTGCATGTCCAGAATCGCTTTTACTTTGGCCGGGTTGGGCTCAATTCCTCTCTTGGTCATCATATAGCCGAGGAACTTGCCAGTCTGAACCGCGAATGTGCACTTGGTCGGGTTCAGCCGCAACTGGTACTTCCTCATGATCTGGAAGCACTCCCGAAGGTCCCGAGTGTGGTCGGATCGGTCCCGACTCTTGACCAGCATATCATCGATGTAAGCCTCCATCGTTCGGCCCAGTAGATCAGCAAAGAGCATGTTGACCATCCTCTGGTAGGTGGCTCCTGCGTTCCGCAGACTGAACGGCATCACTCGGTAACAATACAGCCCATCCGGGGTCACGAAGGCTGTCTTGCTCTCGTCTTCATGGTGCATCATGATCTGATGGTACCCCTTGAAGGCATCCATGAAGCTCATTAACTCGGCCCCGGCCGTCTCGTCGACCATCTGGTGAATGCTCGGTAGAGGATACGGGTCGAGCGGACAGGCTTTGTTGAGGTCCGTAAAGTCGATGCACATCCTCCATGCTGGGGGCTTAGGAACAAGAACAATATTTGCCACCCACTCAGGATAGACCACCGGACGGATGTGCTCGATCGCCGTCATCTTTTTGACTTCTTCTCTTACAAACTCGCGGCGATCGGAGGAAAGGTGTCGTGTCTTTTGCACGACCGGCTTAGCTGCGGGATCGACGGCCAATTTGTGACAAATGACCGACCGATCGATCCCGGGCATATCTTCAGGCCCCCATGCAAAGATATCAGCATACTCCCGGAGCACGGTCAGAACTTCCGCTCGGATCTCGGGGTTGAGGGCTCGGCCAATCTTGATTTTCCTATCCGGGCAATCCTCGGATAGGGGAACTTCTTCTATTTCTTCGGAAGGCTCAGGCTGCTCCTTCCGTTCTTTAGCCTCCTCTTTGGCTATAGTGTTCACCCGGGAAGATGGACCGGAATCACGTCTATTAACCGCTCGGGTGTAACACTTCCGGGCGGATTGGACATCGCCACGGACCACGCCGACCCCGTTAGGGGTGGGGAATTTCATGCACAGGTGGGGCATAGAAATTATCCCACCGATCTTCATAATGGCGGGTCGGCCCAAGATAATGTTGTGGACGCAATGGAGGTTGACCACAACAAATTCCAGCTCCGTTTGGATCGACTTTGGAGGCGTGCCGATCTCAACCGGGAGCGTTATTTTTCCCTCGGGGTAGATAAGAGCCCCGGTAAACCCTGACAGTGGTACACCGACCGGAGTCAGCTCCTTCCTGTCGAGGCCAAGCTTCTCGAACACGTCCAAGTATAGGACGTTCACACTGCTGCCCGTGTCAACCATAACCCTTTGGACGTCCGTCCCCTTAACGTCGATCGTGACCACGAGCGCCTCCATGCCGTGATCGCCGCTGCTAGGTTGGTCCTCAAGGGTGAAGGTTATGGGTTCCGTCTTCTGCCTCTTCCCGGTTCCCCGGGAATCCACTATTGTGACCGGGCAATTAGTCCGCGGTCGGGAGGCATCTTCCAGCCCACCAAAAATGACGTGGATGGTAGGCTTTCCGGACGGAGGGTCGGGGTCCCGTCGGTCATCATGACGATCATCCCTTCTGTCTTGCCCAGATCGATCAGAGCGGTGATGGGAACGTCTATGATCCCTCCGATCGGTGTTCCTTTTATTTTCCTCTCTCTTCCCCACACACTTGTCTAATTTTCCCAAATTGAGCAAATCTTCCAATAATTGGCGCAAGTGGGTACACTCCTCGGTGTCATGCCCGGCGCATCGATGGTAAGCACAATGCTTACTCTTATCAGGGCCGTCTTGATCGGGATGAGGAAGTTTGATGAGATTGCAGGACTGGGCATATTGCATGGCCTCCGCTGCGGATCGGTTCAAGGCCGTAAACTCGCCAGGCCTGGTGCGGGATCGGGGATGGTCATCTCCCGACCGATGTTCCGCCCGGCCGGCCGGTTTACGGGACGAAGAGCCGACCTCCTGCAAGCGCTTGACGGCATTCGCCTCGCCGGCGTTGGCATAATCAGTGACCCTTCGGAGGGCCTCCTCATAGGTGGTCGGGGGGTGGAGGATAAAATCCTGGTACAGATATCCCGCCCGGAGGGAGATGTGAAGCATGTGAGTGGCGGTCGCATCATCCATGGGCTCGACTTCCCCGACCGCTGCCTTCCACTTGATGAGGAAGTCGGTCAAGCTTTCCCCTTCGAGCTGCTTGGCCTTTTCGAGGTACATATAGGACTTCCTCACCACTTTGGAAGTAATGAACTTCCGTACAAACTTGATCGCCAGGGTCTCAAATTTGTCGATTGACCCCGGCTGCAGGGTTCGGAACCATTCTGCCGCCCGACCGGTGAGGGTTGAGTAGAAGGCCCTGCACATCACGGCGTCTGAAACGCCCTTCAGCATCATATTGCTGAAAAAATCATTCACGTGAGCCTCAGGATCTGTCCGACCGTCGTAACTCTTCTCTCCCGAGACCTTTAAGTCGAGCGGGTAAGGCTGAGCCATTACCGCTGCTGTGAAAGGCGTCTGGTGTAGGGTCGATCGGTCGGCCGGGGGTGCTGTAGGATACGCGCTCCTGAGCTGCGCAACTTCAGCCTGGAGGTTGTAGAGCAATCCTCGGGTTTCGTTGAGCTCGGCGGCTTGAGCGGCTTGGGCTGTATCCCGAGCGCGTCGCCGTCGGTGAGATCTCGACCCGCTATACCCGGATGAAGCCTCGTGGCTAGCTTCCTGCATTTGTACGTCCTCTTGCCCGCGATTCGGGTCTTGGGGTCCCAAACGCTGGCGCATCTCTGGTCGGAGACGATCAAAAGCTACCGCTCGGGCAACTTCTTCAGGGTCCTCCGCTTGAACGGCCTGAGCTGGTGCCTCCATCGCATCAGCACCCCCCGACCCCAACCGCGAATGAGCCGAGCGTCGAGCCCGGGATGTGGACTGACGCTGCGGCTCTACTTGTGCGGTCGGTTGTACTGGAGGGGCGGCGGCTGGAGCTGTATAAGCTGGCGTATATGGTGGGTAACCAACCGGGGAAGTATAGCACATTGGTTGGCCTGGCCAGTACCCATACGGTGGAGGTGGGACCGGGTACGGATACTGGGCGGGATACATCATCGGCGGCTGCTGGTATGGCAGACCGGGTGGTGGGTATCCCGGTTGTATGTAATTCACCGGCTGTTGGGCAGCCGGGTATGCATTTGACGGATGCGGTGGTGAAAGGTTGAGGTTGAGGTCCATCGTCTGACCCTGCTGTTGGGTAGCATAGTGTTCGGAGGAGCTCGCCGCGTCCGCCTGGTCGTCGGCAAAGTTGTTGTGTGCCCACGGATACATGTTGGTGTAGAGACCGGGTGCTCGTCAAGACGTTGGTTTCTCGTACGGCTCCCCACAGACGGCGCCAAAATGATACTGCTAATTCTGTGTAAGCAATATAAAATAACACGAGACCAATTAAAGCAAGTAAAATCTTTATTGATCCCGGTAAAGGCCCTAAGTACAATCTACTTGGCTGCTCTGAGTACCGACTGACTGCAGTCGGGATTCTCTAACAACAACCTATCGATCGTCCAAAAGTCCTTTACACTGTAGCTACTGTGGGTATTTATAGCCGCTATGCCGGGGACAGGATTCCAGCCGTTCGGCATGTCCTCCACATAGCCACCACGTGTCATCCTCCCGGGTGCCCTGCCTGTCGATGTAAAGAGCCGCCACGTGTCCTTCGTCAGCTCTTTCGCCAAAGGGCTACCGCTCGGTGGTCGACACCGCCGCTCGGGCAACTCCCGGTCGGTCTACGACCGAGTTCTTCTCGTGGAGCCCGACCTGTTATCTGCAAAGATAAGGAGAAAAGAAACAAAGGCTCCTCGGTCGTGGTGAAGCTATGTCGGTCGGGATATTCCCTACCAATACTAAAGGTATATTATTTGTGTACTAAATGTACATTATTTGATATTATATATAATATAATGTACTTTTAGTTATATGAACAGATATTACATTGTAATAGAATCAGTAACATTCAAAAAATAAAAAATAAAAAAATAATGTACTTTTAGTACTTAAATCATATACTCTCAAATAATGTACTTTACGTATACAAATAATGTTCCTTTAACATATTAAAAATATACTTTTTATTTATGGTCCACATGTCCATGCAATAATGAATGGTGTTACGATGGATAGGATATCAGCTTTACAGATCCAATATATCATAATGTATTCTTTCTAATAATTTGTAAGAGGTTTCAATACTGGAAATTATGAAATTTTCGGCCACCTGAAAGTGATCTTAAATCAAGTTGAAAATAAAAAGTAGTCGGAAATAGCAACAAAGGTTTTTCCGGATACCAAAAGTGGTCAGAACAAGACTTTCGACTTGATTTAAGATCACTTTCAAGTGGTCGGAAATTCCATAATTTCCCATAGTGGTATGCGGACAATTCTTTCAGTTTTTTTTTTTTTTTTTTTTGAATAAAATTCTTTCAGCTTATTTGTGTAGTGGTTGGATTCTTTTGAGCTTCTAGAATTGCGTATGGCATAGTGTTGTGTTTGGATTCAATTTGTTTGAATATTTTTGTGGGGAAGAGTTGGATTTTTATCAATATTTAATTTTAATCCTACTTTGAGTCATTTAGTAAAGCATCTGGAGTCAGAGGATCATAAGCATGAGGCCCAATTTGATAGGTCATTGCAGTGGTTTTGGGTTCATGGGAAATGTTATTGGCCTAATTTGTGGAGAATGGAGATACACCTAAATATAATTCTAGATGGTCGTTCTTTAGCCATATTTTGAGATTTTCTCGCTCCAAACGCATCACGCAACCTGTCCAAGCAAGCTTTAAGGGGGTGATTTGTAGACATGAGAAATTTGTAAATGAAAAATGTACTAATAAAACATTTATTGGACTATGCTTTGAGATTGATTATTGGGTTGATTCAATAAATTGGGCCATACCAGGGTGTTGGTTGAAATAATTGAATTGATTTGATTAGCCCAAATATTCTTGGTTTCGGATTACTGAACTAATGAATTGATTTTGAGAAATAATTTGATTAAGTTATTATTATTTTTTTAAATGTTACTGGTTCTATTAGAATAATATCTGTTCATATACTTTCTCAACCTACTAAAATAAAACAAATCAATAACACCTCTACTAAAGCTTGAACTCACAACCTTTTAAATGGAAGTCTAACCCAGATACCATTAAACCACATAATTTTGGTGATTAAGTTATGTTATATTTAAATTTAAATAATTATAATTAAATTCAAATATAGTGATATAATCATGAACGTGGACTTGTTGTGGGATGATTCGTTTTGGATAATACTTAGTATTTATCCTAAATGTTTATTTATTTATTTTTAGATAAACATCAATGAGTTTGAGATATAGTGAGATTATCACATTCTCACCACTATAAATAGAGTCTTCATTTCATTTCAAAGAACACACATTCAAGCTCTGTACAGTTCTCTCTTGACATTTATCTTGATGTTGACATGCATCTTCTACTGAAGATCAAGTCGTTTAAGCCCAGACGCCCTTCAACGAAGAGCAAACACTTGTTTGAGGATCACACCACTTGAATTCCGGAGGCCCTCTAGTAGAACGCTAGAACGCTAGTGAAAATTCAGGGGACTGCATATAGATTTTGTACCCGCGGTTTAGATAATACTTGTTGTAACCTGATTTTTAGATTTTTACACACACACACATATACAAACATACAAATTTCAATTTTCGTGATTTTAGTCTAAAAATGAAAGGAGACAATGGACTAAGGAAGTAAAGTCTTCATTGTCTGATGAAGATGTTTGAAGAAAACCCTTGGCCCTCTATTTATAGTATTTTTGGAGCCGTAAATAATGAATAATGAGTGAACAATAATACTAGAAATTCCAAACCACATGATACATTCTCATTTATGCATATTTTTCTCTAGTTTTTACATAAACTCTTTGGGTTTAAGTGCATTAACTTACCATTTTCCATGCTTATTCCCTTACATTCATATCTAAACATGCTCTAATGCTTGATTTGAATGTTTTTATTGTGTTTACTAGTGCATTGAAACATTGGAGAGCAAGTGTCGAAGCAAGGAAACTTTTAGAGCATGCTCGGGGCCACCAAAGATTGATAAATATTGATTCTAAGTTTTCTCCGTGGGGATAACTCTACTCACCGCTACAATTTGAGAAAGAATGCTACATGTTGTGAATTAGTCGCATTCATCTTGGCAAGAAATTATGCTACGAAAGTTTCAACTCTGCGAAATTTTCATTTCTGTCTCCATTCTATCCTAGGCTAGGTTACAATTAGGAGACAAAAGAGTGAGAGATAGTGAATGTTCTACTTTTCAAAGGTGAAAAGAGGGATCCACACACTTTTGGAAGGAGATAATCAAATCAAGGTTGAAAAAGAAGACTGTGAGCTTCAAATCACACTGAAATGCAAAGGGAAAGCTAGGAAGAACATCATTCAGGAGAATTTCTTTCATTTTCTTTATTTTCCTTATTTCTTGTATTTTCCTTAACTCTAGTGTAATGAAGACAATATTTGCTATGTACTTAGAGATTTTTGGGTAAAAGTGTTTATCAACCTATGTACTTAGTTCTTACGTTCCTTAATGGAATATATATATATATATATATATATATATATATATATATATATATATATATATATATATATATTATTAAGTGAGATCACCCTATCTGTATGAGATTGTGAGATCAAATCATAGTCAATCAATCTGAGAAAAATTATTGGTCATGATTTACCTTTTTTTTTTTTCGTTTTATTTAAGCTAGATTTAATTGGCAAGGGATATATAGTGATTATGTTGACATTTTTAATTATATTATAATTGATGGCAAATCCTTTCCTATGTATATAGGAGTTCTATTCATGGTAGGAATGCAACCAACAATGTTGTATTTTTGTAAACCACACACTAGGTTGTACAGTTGTGCGCGCACCTCTCCAACCGTACACCGCGATTACGCCAGCCATTTTCTCCACACACCCCCATACTAACTTGCACACTTCATAATTCACCCACTTCTGCTTTGCATTAATATTCCTATATGACACAACACCCCAACTTCATTGTTGCACATACGTGGCACATCTATAGCGCACCGTGTAGCCCACGTATTACATAACAGAACTGCACCTATCTTACATGATCATATATATATATATATATATATATATATATATATATATATATATATATATATATATATATATATATATATAAAGGGGTTCTTGTGCGGTTGAGGGTGCCCGGTGCGGTGAAAGGAGAACGATTGGTTTTGCTTAAACCAACGTTTGGAGTACCAAAATTAAATAAAAAACATGATGGAATTTTGGTAATTTTTTACATTTAGGTCAAATGTAAGGTGCATGTTTTTTTGTGAGTAAGGTGCATGAGTTTTGTATATAAGGTGCGTGAGATTTTTGCTTAAGGTGCGTGGGGTTGTGTACTTAATGGTAGTAGTTGTTGAAACTTAAGGTGCTTGAGTTTTATGCTTAAGGTGCGTGGGTTTTGTGCTTAAGGTGCGTGAGTTTTGTGCTTAAGGTGCGTGAGTTTGTGATTAATGTGAGTAGTTGCTGAAACTTAGGTGCGTGAGTTTGTGATTAATGTGAGTAGTTGCTGAAGCTTAGGTGCGTGAGTTTCCTTCTTAATGTGCGTTGTTTTCAACTTAAGGTGCGTGATTTGTATGCTTAAGGTGCGTCAGTTATGTGAAAGTTAAAGTGAACCATTTTTAAAACCTTAGGTGTGTGATTTGTGTTCTTAAGGTTCTTTGTTATGTGCTTAAGGTGCGTGGTTGGTGTTCTTAAGTTGCGTGATTTGTGTTCTTAAGGTGTTTTGTTTGTGTGCTTAATGTGCATGTGTTGTGTACTTAAAATCCGTCAGTTTAATGCTTAATGTGCGTCCAACCGCATGGGAAACTATTCCTACACCTGATCCCTTCCGTGTGTATATATATATATATATATATATATATATATATATATATATATATATATATATATATATATATATATATATATATATATATATATATATATATATATATATATATATATATATATATATATATATATATATATATATATATATATATAACAAATCATATGAAATAGAAGCCTTAGGTTAAAAATATGGTTTAATTTCATCCATTGATTCAGTCCAGATAAATAGTCATAATGAAGCAATTTTTAAAAAATGCCGTGGCATTATGGTAATTTTGTGTAAGTTAATTTTTTTTTTCGTCTTTCATAGCAGTTTTTTCCTTCTTCTGGGGTACATTGTTATGCCTTCCAGTGCACATTGCTTTGGATAAATAAGTTAATTTTTTTAATCTTCCGGTGCATTTGAGCACATTGTTGAGCCTTTCAGAGCACATTGTTGTGTCTTGTAGTGCACCTTCTTGTGCCTTCAGTTTTAAGATCATATAGTAGGTGTTATATGTGATCTTGAATGAATCACTAATTACTAATTTTAGTTGAATATTGTGATCGTTTATAAGGATGCAGAGAAAGTAGCCAAGACGGCGCCAACCCAGGGGGAACAACGTAAAGTGGAGGAGGCTCGAGAGGCGAGCAGGACCGAGCCATCCACCCGAGATGTAGTTGAAGAGATCCCTCTAACCGAGAAGATGAGAACAGCGGTTAGAGAAGTTGACAATGCGCGTGAGACCAACACACCGGTTTCAGTTCAACCTTCTTGTGCCTTCAGTTTTAAGATCATATAGTAGGTGTTATATGTGATCTTGAATGAATCACTAATTACTAATTTTAGTTGAATATTGTGATCGTTTATAAGGATGCAGAGAAAGTAGCCAAGACGACGCCAACCCAGGGGGGAACAACGTAAAGTGGAGGAGGCTCGAGAGGCGAGCAGGACCGAGCCATCCACCCGAGATGTAGTTGAAGAGATCCCTCTTACCGAGAAGATGAGAACAGCGGTTAGAGAAGTTGACAATGCGCGTGAGACCAACACACCGGTTTCAGTTCAACCTCTATCCCTCTCACAAGAACCTACACAAGTAGCAAAGGTGACGAGCGAGAACGTAACCGAAGTAGTTGTCGGGATTGCTCGAGAAGTCGGCGAGAATGCAGACACAAGGGAAGCCACCGCCCAGGACCCAGCCTTACCAAGAAGTCCAATTGATGTTGATGTCGAGTGGGCTCAACAAATGGCCAATGAAGAACTAACTAAGGCCATTCATAACACTTGCGAAGCGAGTGAGTTTTCAACCGATGAGGATCTGCTAGTCAAGCTGATCAGGGTCACCACATTGCAGAAATGGCGCATGTTGAATCTGGACATCATCGAGGAAGGCTTAACTCACATGCGACCAGAGGAGAATTTTGCCCTGAGTTGGATGAACACCTCTTCCATTCCTCTCGCCACCCGAATAGACGAGATTCACCGTGTCTATACAGAGAAATTGGCTGAGAGAGAATCTTCCAAAGAGAAAGGGAAAATGGTCGATGATGAAGTTGAGACTCCCACTTCCCCTCGCAAGTCATTCACGAATGAGACCAGGCAAGTCTAAGTTCTCTCTCGCTTCGAAGCGGAGTTTGTGGATCCAAACCCAGAGGCTGGTCTAAGCAACCAAGGAGTAGATGTGTTAGGAGATCATTTCGACCTATCTCCCACACATAATAATCGATAGAAAAATACATCACGCCAACAACCAGCTGAGGTGTTAGGAGTTGACCGAATGGTGGACGGAGTGGTTCGCACTTTAGTTACCAAGGTCGAGACACAATCAGCTCAACCAATTGTTCCAGAGTCCGAGGACACAACACCACCAGTTTCCAATGAGTTAACCTGAGAGGTTGAGGAGGCAACCCAACAAACAAATGAAGGAGTTTCCAGCCGATTGGATAACACAACCGAGACGAAAACGACAATCCAAACTCCTACTCGAGAGGTTGTAGAACCGAGTAGTAGAGTGGCTTTCGTCGTTAAGATACTGAGTAGTCCTCCAGCTCCTTGAGAGGTTGAAGAACTGAGGGAGCACTTAACTCGAGGAGTAGCAGGCATCTCACCTTTACAACTACCCACTCGAGAGGTAGAGGAATCGAGGGGTGAGGCCGAGCTGACACCCACTCGTGCAGCTGAAACTCAGAAGCTCCCGAGCTTAGTCCAAGTAGAAGGGTTCATTTATGAGGCAAGTTCAAGCTCAACTAGTAGTGGAAATCAAAAAGCGCCACTCGGTGCGAGTTCCGAGAACTTGGTCTCGGTTAGTGTTGGACAGGACCAGACGCCACCTCAAGCTCCAATGCCAATGGGAGATGTCTTACAAGCCCTGCAAACCATGGCTAAAGACCAAAAGGAGATGTTCAAGAAAATGAGGAAGGCAGTATGCAACACAAGGAAGGTGGCTGATGAGACGAAGTCTCGTGTGGAGAAGGAAGCTGATGCAGCTAGACGCTTTGTCGAGATTCACAACCAACCTCCTACACCCTCTTCTCCAGGCCGATCAGGCGTTCCAAGATGCAGTACTGAAGTCACTGAATAGCTCCGAGAAGTTGATGACCTCCAAGCAAGGCGTATTGGATAATATTCTGACTAGTCTAGCAAATTTATGGAAAGGCCAGCAGGACATCAAAGACAATCAGAAGGTCATCATTGATGACCAGTTTGGATTAAAGAAGAGAGTTTACCTCGCGTGCGAGAAGTCTGATCACTGTCTCGAGAATCAAGTCATCATCGGAAAAAATCAGGTGGTTATGCTTGATGAGATGAGAAAATTGGCTGACCGGATTCGATCCCTACCGGATGTACCAGCAGCACCAGGACATCCCTCGTACGATGCCAAAAAGGGCAAAGCAAGTGGAAACAGAGTTCATCATCACTCGCATAGGCAGAGTCCACCCTCTTGTGCAATTCAATCTTTTAAGGCAAGTGGTAGAATTCAAAGTGCTAAAAGGTCTCTTAGAGTGTATAAAACGATTGATACTTTTGGAAGGGAGGTTCCCTATGTTCCCTACGAGGAGGGAAGTGGTAAAAGGTTTCGAGGAAACAACTTGCCACTTTGGACGAAGAAATGGAAGCTGCAACAATGAATTGATCATGTCGCACATATGAATGATGAAAGGTAGCTACGAAGGGACAAGGAAGCCAAAAGGGCGAAGAAGAGGCAACGAGAGGAAGATGGGAGTCTTGGAAGTCATGATGAAAGGTAGTTGCGAAGGGACAAGGAAGCCAAAAGGGCGAAAAAGAGGCAACGAGAGGAAGATGGAAGTCTTCCCAATGGGAGCAACTGAATACCAGTGGACCACAAGCCACTTGGTTCGTCTAAAATATCTTGAACCACAAGTAACTTTAGAAAATAATTTTCTTCCTAGACACCACAAAAATAAAATTGAGGATTCTAATATTTTTCAAATTATATTTTTAACTCATCAAAATCTAATGTAATTATTCCTAATAGTTTGTTCTCGATGTGGGACAAAGGAGAGTCCGCACATGCTCTCTTTTGTGTTCTTTATTTTATTTTCATTATTATTATTTTATTTATTTATTTATTATTATTATTATTATTATTATTATTATTATTATTATTATTATTATTATTATTATTATTATTATTATTATTATTATGCAATGTCCTTATATGTTATTTTACATATTAATAGCTAACATTTAACATTTAATTTTAACAAACATCTTTTTACAAAGTGTTAATTTAATCTGCTAGTCAAACCCGCTAACCGTTGAGTGCCAATCAAGGCCAAAATCTATCTCATCCGTCCATTGAATATGATCAAGGGGTGAAAACTAAGGAAAAACTCAGTGGCATTCTCGTAATTATGATTGTGAATCTTGTAATGCATGATTGTGTATTCGCGAATCACTACAAAAAAATGCAGAAATAGAGACAAGGATTAAAAAAAAAAAAAAAAAAACCGCTCTATCAATTTAGCAACGGATTTGAGAATCCGTCGCTGAAATTGTAAAAAATTCGATTTCTAAATTTAGCGACGGAATTGAGAATTTGTCGCTATAGTGTTACCGCATTATAAATTTAGCGATGGATGTGAGAATCCGTCACTATGTAACGACAAATAATTAAATCCGTTGCTAAAATGGAACCACAAAAAAAGTCATCCTTGAAAATGTAGCGACGGAGTAATATATTCATCGCTATTCTGTAGCAATTAAAAATATGAAATCAGCCCGCGGAAAATCCGTCGTAATCTGTCTCTAATTTTTGCATGGAAATTTACCTCTAAAATTAACTACGTATATAACGACAAAAATATTCCGTCACAAATCGTCGCTAAGTGTTCATTTAAAAAAATTAAAATCTATCACTAAGTTGTCGTTATTCCGTTGCTAATTTAGCAACGGACTAGGTCCGTCGCTATTTCTACATTTTTTTGTAGTGAATAATTGATTATGTATTTGGAAACTTTTCTCTAAATGCACTGTCAAGTATTTATCAAAAAAAAAAAACAAACAACAAAATGTGGTGACATTTTTGTAATTAAGATTGTGCACCTTGTAATGCATAATTGTGCATTCACGGATAACGGAATGTGCGTTTTGAAACTTTTCTTTAAATTCATTGTCAAGTATTTCCAAATGCACAATATAACATTATCAAACACACAATTATAATTACAAAATACAATCATCTTTCTTCAATTTTCAGTCATTGTTCATCTTTGATGGACGGATGTAATTAATTCTCACGCTCCCATGCACTTCTCAGGACGCTAAGACAGTAGTTCTCATTTGAACTTTAGAGCATGCCCTTATATAAAAAATGAAGACTTATATGATCTATCAATTTGAGTAGGTAACCGTTGATTGTTGTTGAAAAGTAAGGAAAAATGGACATACATGTCAATTTTATAAATATTGTAAACTTGAAAGTTTGTAGTAATTATAAAATTGACCGGTGTTTTTTTTTTTTTTTTTTTATTTTATTAAAACCCAGTTTCTATCATATATGAAGTATGATGGACAACTAAGATCAGCCTTTACTTTTTATAAGAGGTTGATCTCTTCATTTAAACCCACCCCTATATATGTATGAGAATTTTATCGTCTATATTTTGAAAGCATGACAATTTTATTTTATTTTTGTCACTCCCAACTTCTCTTAAAGGATGAGAGTGCACGGCCATTCACGACAACCAAACTGGTCGAAAGCGTGACAATTTTAATTCCACAACTAATGGATTTTTTAATATTGAGAAATTGGCTTATTATGGTCTCATTCCTGGAGAGCCTGGGAGGTCGAGCTTTGAAGATAATGAAAATGGCAAGTTTATCGTTGGGTTACAAGTTTAAAAGAAGGCAGGTGATATTTTTGCATAAACACCCATGTGATATTTTCTTTTTTATAAGCTATTGTATCCTATTTTTCTTTGAGTGTTTGAATCTTGAAATTCTTATAATGAAAATACTCATATCAAGTGTGGATATAATGGATGTATATTCCATCAGCTCGGTACCATAACACCATAAAATGGTTAATCTCTTGATAATGAAGATGATATTCCATCCGCTCCATATCATAACACGATAAAATGGTGGATCTCTTGATAATAAAGATGAGGATTACATTCCACTACGAGGAAATTATTGACAATTTACTTTTCAATAAAGTGGACAAGATCCCGCACTTAACATAGTTGTACATATAGTTTTACATGTCACAAACGTAATAATTCTCGTACCTCAAATAACAAATATCTGTCGCAGCTCGGCCTCCTATTCGTCCCGCACAATTAGTTAGTAAAAAGCCTTTAAGGTAAGCCAGGCAAAGACCGCAGTCTGCTCGAGAAGAGTCATATTTACAAATGGCTTGTGTGAAAACTAAGGGAGGGTTGGGATACTGATTACATACGTTGTGAATATGAGGTTGTTCTGGTGTGATGTCAAGTAACAAACTGAGACTGTAATCAAGAGCTGATGCAAAATCAGGGTTTTCTCCATACCCTGCGCTGTTGCATGCGTAAAGGGACGAGGTTTCACTTCTTCCCAGATTACTGCACAGCAACCCTAAGAACAAAGTCAAGAGCATTATGGCTTCACTGCTGCGAGGTCCCATGTTTAGTTTGCAAGAAATAATGTTAATGTTTTAAAGTGTTTTTCTTCGTTCTTGATTTGCTTAAATATAATAGGTGCAGTGTTTTTTTTTTTTTTTGGGTTAATTCATAGATTGTTTCACCATTTACGTTGTTCTAGGTCGTGCATTATGCATTGCATGTTGCATTGTAAGTTGTGTGGAATATTAATTTCTTGTTGATTGACATGACACAAATACGGTGTTTGGACTGTTGTTGACGGCAGGCATATAATTCTAAAGGATCATAAAGCACGCCTACTCTCTTTGCCTCGATCTGGAGTAGTTCATTGTCTTTAGAATATGTGTACAAAAATAAGTATCTTCTCTGATTTGGACCCCTTCTATTTTGTCCTCTATATTGTTTTGTAAGTTTTAATTCTTATTGATGACCAAGATAGAATCGTCGCCTCACTAATTGAAAATAAATTCTTGATCTTTTTTGAAAAATATGGATCGATGACATTGAGTCAACATGATTTGAGATGATTGATCGAGTAGCGCAGCGACTTTATCACTTCCGATCAGTCGGTAGAATTTCAAATAGATGTAAATCAATTGAGAAGAATATGAAAGCTTACATGATTAATGTACGTGGTTCAATCTGACCTATAATTTATATGAACCTGCATAACTATATAAATTCAATATAGATTGGGAAGCTAGCTTCCATATAACTAGCTAGCTAGCTAGTACATTAAACAAGTTTTAATTAGAAAATTAAATTAACTCTAATATTGTTGATTATCTTATATGTGTTACTTAGTGTTGCTATCATCAATTCTCTCTAAGCAATTGCATGATATAGCCTTGCATATTAAAATTAGTTACATTAATCATAATCGAAGTAATAATAATAGAAACTATAATTTATAAATATCATTGAAGGTTATGATAGCTTTACAGGCATGATATTGCATATGGTCAGAGCAATATCTTAAGTGATCGGGGATAGCACGTGCATGGTTCCCCTTTATTTTTCCTCCATAATATTTTAAATTGTCTTAGAATTGAAATATCTCTACTTGAAAGATAGACAGCATACCCTTTAAAGCTCTATAAAGCTCAATCTCTCATACTCTGAGTCTGTGGGTGGTCACTGTTGCCTTGGTGTGTAATCGGGTGGTGGTTTCTGCTATGACTTGGCCATTTCGGCAGTGGTCGGGTTTCGGGATATTCTCCGTGTTATGTTTCGCTGTCTTGAATGGTGCTTAGCCGAGGATTTTAGGTCTTTGGTCCTAGAATCTGTATTGCCTGAGCTTAAGGGTTATGTTGACCCCTCTGTTCCTACTCCATGGATTTTTGACTCTGAAGTGTCACGCCTCCGGTTTCTTTACTCCTGTGCCTCTGTTTCTGTTCTTCAATGTCTGCCGCAGGGTAACCTCCCTGTGGCTGCATTGGCAGATTGGGTTGGGGGTAAGGATGGGGAGTTTATTTTTCTTAATTTGTTTGACTTACCTCCGAGGGTGTGTGCTTTGCTTGCTCATGATGATGTCCCCTCGGTGTTCTTTGAGGATTATGACCCACCTTGAACTGAGGTTTCTGTTTACTTGATGTTCTTATGCTTTTGATGAAAAATGAAATATAATTGAAAAAAAATTAAAAAATAAAATAGAGAAAAATGAAAAGAAAACAAAAAGGAAAAAGAGAATGAAAAGAATCGAAAAAAGAGAAAAGAGAAAATGGAAAGTATAAGGAAAAAGAAGAGAGAAAGAGAAAAAGAGAAGAGAGTGTGTTTGCTGGCTGTTGGGAGGCAATGATGGCTTGGCTATATGTCAGGTCTAGCCTCAACAACGCAGGAGTCAGCGGTACAAGAGGCACCCTAGTTTGGGCTGAACGGTGGCCGGGCAGGATTTATCAAATCCGTTGACCTAGTTAGGCCTGCTACTGGCCTATAGTAGCCGAGTCCCTTCTAGGCTCCAAGTGGGGCGGGTTATATATGATGGGGGTTGCCTAGTTGTTCGTGTCTTTCCTCTACTTTGCTATCTCTTTTTCTATAATTTTCTACTTTTGTTTTCACCAAATTTTGTTTGACAGTGGGAGTGGGTTACTTTTTGTTCTACCCTGCTCCCTTTTTGCTTGCTTGAATATTTCTTGGCCTCTGAGGTTTTATTGGTCTGTTGCTTCGTTTAGTTTGACCATTGTGGGTATTCTTTGAACAGATCATGCCTCAACGTTGGTGCAAGCGGTATGAAATTGCATCCTGGCCCGGGCTGAACGGTGGCCGGGTAGGGGTTCATCAAATCTGTTGGCGGTTTGTCCAGGCTTGCTGCTGGCCCATAGTAGCTAATCCCGTTAGGGTTCTGGTTATTGAGTTGGTGATGTGTCCTTGTTTGGGCATATGAGACTTTATCGCTATTGGCTGGCCTGTGTTCCATTATTTTGGCCTGTGCCCTTTGAGGTAGCCTATGTGCCGTTTCTTTGCAAAATTGGTGCATTGCAAGATGAGCGTGTTTTAGCCAGCCGATAGCCTTACGCCATGGGGTGACATACGTTATGTTGCCGGGCTTCCGACTGCTACTGGTAGACCTGAAGTTTTGAGGATGATTTCGTATCTCCACTACAACTCTCTTTTTATTATTTTATTTATGTTTAGACCTGGCCTATTATTTGGGCTTGCGTCCATTTTTTTATTTCCTTCATTCTTTCAATCATTATTGCATGGACCATGGTACACACAATTGTGTGGACCATAAATAAAAAGTACATTTTTAATATACTAAGGGTACATTATTTATGTACGTAAGATACATTTTTTGAAAGTACATTTTTAATATACTTTTAAGTACAAAAATAATGTACTTTTAATATATTAAAAATGTAAATGATATTCCGACCATGGTTCATGCAATAATTTGCCTCTCTTTAGACTTGGCCTATTACTTGGGCTTGGGTCCATTCTTTGTTAAAGTCTTCTAAATTAGTATAGGCCCCTTCTTGAGGCATCAATATCTTATACGGTCACTCTTGGGCCAAAAAAAATAATAATAAAAGTTATAGTTCGAATCCCTGTCAAAGTAGGAATTCACACTCTCACAAGGTTCAACCGTTCAATGAAAAGAAAGTTGATCGAGAAACTATATAAAGACCTCCCACCCAGAAGAATAGCTCACGCCTTCAATTCTCCATATTCTGCCATGAGAGCATAAGAAGTACTGAGAAGAAAGTTTCTCACTTAAAGTAATATTGGCGGAGTTGAGTTTTTCACTGCTTTAAATATCGTCATCAGTGTGATTCCTTATATATTTCACGCAAAAAGTGTATACAATTTTCGAACACAATCAACTTCACTCTTCTCTGAATTTCGGAAGCAAATTAACCATGGCAAGGAGGCGTGACGAGGAAGATGAGGAGGAATTGGAGCCGGAGGACGACTACCAGGAGGAGGATGAGGAAGAGGAAGAGAAGGAGTATGCCGGGAAGAAGCGGTCGAGATCGGATTACATTGACGAAGATGATGAAGATGAAGAGGACGACGACTATGGAGGTCGTAAACGTAACAAGAAGAGGTCTGGCTCTCATTTTTTTGATCTTGAGGCCGCTGTTGATAGCGACGATGAAGAAGAAGAAGAAGAAGACGGTGAAGATGACTTCATTGTGGATGGTGGAGCTGATATAGCCGATGAATATAATTCAAGAAACATTGATCGTCGTCAAATTCTTCTCTCACGGGAGGACGAAGACGAAGACTTCGAGGCACTTGAGAGAAGCATCCAGGCTAGATATGCAAGGTCAAGTGATGATGATGAGGAAACTACTAATGATATAGACCAGCAAGCCCTTTTACCAAGTGTCAGAGATCCCAAGTTATGGATGGTCAAATGTGCGATTGGCCATGAGAGGGAGGTTGCTGTGTGTCTAATGCAGAAATGTATTGACTCGCAAATTAGGTCTGTTATAGCACTTGATCATCTTCAAAACTATATATACATTGAAGCACACAAAGAGGCCCATGTTAGAGAGGCATGCAAGAATATGCGCATGATATATCCCGCAAAAATAATGCTTGTTCCAATCAAAGAGATGACTGGTGTCCTTTGTGTTGAAAGCAAAGCAGTTGATCTTGGCAGGGATACTTGGGTTAGAATGAAGACTGGAACTTATAAAGGGGACCTTGCAAAGGTTGTGGATGTAGATAATGTAAAACAGAGAGTTACTGTGAAGTTAATCCCAAGGGTTGACTTACAAACTCTTGCAAACAAATTGGAAGGGAGGGAAGTTCCAAACAGAAAAGCATTGATTCCTCCCCCACGTTTTATGAACATAGATGAGGCTCGAAAGATGAATGTACGTGTTGAGCGTAGGCGAGATCTAATGACGGGTGACTATTTTGACAAGATTGGTGGCATGATGTTTAAAGAGGGATTTCTGTATAAAACAATGGCTATGAAATCAATTAGCAGTCAGAATATTGAGCCAAGTTTTGATGAACTTGAGAAATTCCGTCAACCTGGTGAAAGTGATATGGGTAGTTTGTCAACTCTATTTGTGAATAAGAAGAAAGGTCATTTTATGAAGGGTGATCGCGTGATTGTGGTGAAAGGGGATTTGAAGAACCTGAAAGGATGTGTTGAGAAAGTAGAGGAAAATACTGTTCACATCAGACCAAAAGAAAACAACCTTCCTAAAACAATTGCGGTTTGTGACAAGGAGCTTTGCAAGTATTTTGAACGTGGAAACCACGTAAAAGTTGTATCCGGTGCGTCTGAAGGTGCGACGGGTATGGTTGTATCTGTTGAGGGGCATGTGGTGAACCTAGTCTCTGATATCACTAAGGAGATTATACGTGTATTTGCTGACACTGTTGTGGTAAGCTCTGAAGTAACATGTGGTGCCACTCGAATTGGGGACTATGAGCTCCATGACCTTGTGCTACTAGAGGATGAGAGTTTTGGTGTGATTATAGGAGTAGAGAGTGAAGGTTTCCAGGTTCTTAAGGGGGTTCCCAAAGAAGGTGAGGTAGCACTTGTGAGTCTAAGGGAGATAAAAGCCAAGGTTTACAAGAAAGGGAGTGCACATGATCGGTATCAGAATGGATTAGCGGTGAAAGATGTGGTCAAGGTTTTTGAGGGACCTTGCAAGGGAAAACAAGGGCCAGTGGAACACATATACAGAGGAATGGTGTTTATTTATGACCGTCATCACCTTGAGCATGCTGGCTTTATATGTGCCAAGGCACAGTCTTGTGTTTTGTTTGGTGGATCAAGGCCAAATGGTGATAGAAAAGCCGGTCCCTTTTCATCAAGCTTTGGACGTGTTCCACAATTGCCAATAAGATCGTACTGGGGTGGTCCACCCAAAAATTTTGGAGGAAGGCATGGACACAATGCTTTAATTGGTGCTGATGTTAAAATTCGGGTTGGGCCATTAAAAGGATGCAAAGGACGTGTTGTTAATTTGAAAGGAAGTTCAGTCTTAGTTGAATTAGAAGCTCAGGTGAAAGTTGTTACAGTTGATCGTGGTCATATTGTGGAGAATGTAAATGTTAGAACACAGCTAAGGGAACCATCCAGATATGAATTTGAGAGTGAAACCCCATCACATCCTTCACGAACTCCACTCCATCCCATTATGACTCCCATGAGAGATCCTGGAGCGGCAACACCTATCCATGATGGTATGAGAACACCAATGCGGAATAGAGCATGGAATCCATGAGTCCACCTAGATAAAAACCAATAGTTGTGGTTGTTATTTATTTTCCATTGTAATATATATACAAAATACAGTAATATTTTTCTTTCTAGTCTGATTTTTAAATTTTGTACTGTATAAATATAGCACTAAATTAGTTAATTTAAATTGAATTATAAATAATTTGAGTAAAAAAAAAAAGGAAAAGGTATTATTTCATGCTTATAACTCCACACTTAGCAAATACTTAGCAAGTAATGATCATGCTCTTTAAGTCCAAAATATATACTTCAAATTCTAGCAAATTCTCTTTACTGTAACTAGAGGTGTCCAATCGGTTAACCGAACCGTTTTAACCGAACTAAATTAATCAAAATTTTTTCTTTAACCGTTAACCGAACCGAAGTTTGCTCTACTGAATTCACCGAACCGAATTTTTTTTTGAGTTAATCGGTCGGTTAACCGATTAACCGAACTTTTTAAAGCTAAAATTTAAAATTCTAAAAATAACACCTAAACTAATAAATCCAATTAAAATAAAATACATATCATAATAAATTCATAACAAAATATAAAAAACATGAATTATAAACTCCAAACATCCATAACTTCAAATTAGATTTATATTTGGAATAAGGTTCAAATTGCACACCAACATGCAATTAGGCCACCCAACTCAAAAAACCTACAATTAGGTCCCTTAACTACCCAAATTCATGCAATTTCATAAAAAATGACTTGTTTAGCTGTTGATACGCTGACGTGTCGGTTACCAAATTAAAAAATATTTTTTTAACTTTTATTTTAATAATTTTAAATAAAAACTTATTTTAAAATTAAAAAAAAAAAAAACAAAAAAACAATCTGCCCCTTCGTCTCCGGCCAGCCATGGAGAACCCTTCGTCTCAAATACTAAAATAATAATCGTGGATGAAAATTGCTACTAAAGCAATAGTCGTGGATGAAAATTAGTAGGAATTAAACATGTGGACTAAAACTGTTATTTTGCTAATACTTGTAGAACCAAAATTGGTATTTGCTCATACAATGACTTAGCAAGAGTCCAGGGGGAGACAACAATGGTGTTAATGCTGTTCTCATAGCCATGGGATCAAAACTAGCCAATTAGTCTTGAAGTCTACTATCATAGTAGTTCAATACTAGTTGGGACATTTTGTCAAACACTTAGGCTACAAGTCTCCTCTTAATCTTCTTCTCTCAAAGTAAGATAAAGATTGTGATTAGTGCAACTAATTAGTGTTTTACGTACTCTCATAGATAAAACACAATTCCATAAATTCTCAAGCACAACTAGGCCTACTACACATAACATGTCAAATGAGTAACTACACACACCAAGAGCCCTAGCTAGTTCATAGAAGCTAAGATTCCTTTATGCAATTGATTCCATTGAAACATCTAAGAGTAAGCTTAATCTAAATCGCATAGAAATTCTAGCTACTCATGATTGGACATTCAAAGTAAACCATAATCAATAGTATTCCTTAGGTATTTGAGAACTCTATTCAAGGCATGACGATATATTATATATTAGGATTACTAGTATCACTGCTGGAAATTATGGAATTTTTGACTATTTGAAAGTAATCTTAAATCAAGTCGAAAGTCTTGTTCCGACCACTTTTGGTATCCGGAAAAACCTTTGTTGCTATTTCCGACCACTTTTTACTTTCGAATTGATTTAAGATCACTTTGAGGTGGTCGAAAATTCCATAATTTCCAGCGGTGTATATCTACCCAATTTGCCTACCATATAGGCAATATCTGATCGAGGTCTAGTCTTTTATACATAAGACAACCAAAGACAACCAATCACCCTTGAATATTCCAATTGAGACACTGGACTTCCCACATTAAGAGCCAATTGTAAAGCAGAATTCATAGGTGTTGAAATCGAAGCACAATCAAAATAATGATTAAACTTCTTTAGCACTTTATAAAACTAATGAGATTGTGTCAAAATAATTGTTCTATCATTTTTCATTATCCTAATTATAAGGATAACTTCTATTTGATGAGATAATTGTGATTAGATTAACTGAAGTTGTTACAAAGTATGTAGTCCTATTAAGAATAGGAAAGCTAACCTAAACCTTTAACACATATGTTTCATAGAGGAACTAGAACTCAGAAATTCCTTAGTGGCTTTCAGAAAGTCCAAATTAGCCAACACAGCCTGATCAGATCATGTCATTACTTAAGAGCCTGTTTCAAGCCATACAAAGATTTTATCAACTTGCAAACTTTATTTTCTTGCCTTTTGACAATTTAAACTTTCAGTTGTTTTATATACACCTCCTCCTGCTAAGATCTTGTGGTCTAATGGCACCAAGGTTGGACTCTCATATGGGAAGTTGTGAGTATGAGCCTCAGTAGCATTCAAAAATATACACCTCCTCCTCCAATTCACCATTCAGGAATGACGTCATCATATCGAGGAGCCATCAACTCTCATTGTCTTCTTGAAAATCAATTTACAACCAACAAGTTTACAAGCTAGTGGAGGATTAGTTAAAATCCAAGTATTATTACCAATTAATTATTGAATTCATTTCATATTGTATTGCTTTCCAGAAAGAAACATTTTAAGACTCCATAGCCTCATCAAAAGTCCTAGGATAATCCTCCTCCACATTGTATAAATATAATGAAAATGTCCTTTAATTTGATCCCTCCAAATACATTTGAAAATATGACCAAAGTTTTTCTCCTTTCTACCCCGTTTGCTTTGTCTAAGCTCAGGCTCAACAGGGACATCATCATGATATTTAACCAGATTTTCATCTTTAATTTGGACGCACTTGAACTAGGAAGTAATTAAATCCTTAACTCTAGTGATGGATGAAAATCTATTTTCATAAAAATTTGCATCCCTTTGACTCTATAATGATATTAACCGAAATAAAACCAGTTGGTTCTATTAAAAAGAACCTGTAGGTCTTGCACAATAACAAATAGATTCAAAAGATGTAGGATCATCATAATATTCACTACCTTTATCAGTTCTAAATCTTTTAATTAAATGACTAGTTTGTAATTCAACCTCTAATTGCTTCATCCTTAGAAGTGGACCCTGAGGTCACAGATCGAAGTGGAAACTGGGAAGAAGGTTTGGCTTTCAACTTTTGGACCCAATGGCCAAATTAAATTAAAGTATATGGATTTCTTATGGTTATGGCTATTGGATAGTGTTCAAACAATCAATTTTTATTTTAGTCTTTAATGTTAGATATTAACATAAACTAAAGTAACGAGGAACCTAACTCATAATAGCGGAAGCTTTAGGACTTTCTGAATATCTCTCATCATAGTCGTCGGTATTGGCGCTGGGATGGTAAACCTGTAGAATAGTTTTGTCTACCACTTCTCTCCCGAATACCAGATGGTGTGTGTATGTTGAGTACGGGAAATATGGGAGGACCGTTTTGCTTAGAAACCTACATGCCATCAATGTAGACAGATATTTAGTTAAAGCCAAACTGAATATCTAAGTTACATAACAGAATAAATCATCGATTTGACTAAATCACCTACTTGCACCACAGCTACTCAATAATACAATATATTATAATATATTACCTGCATGGGTAGCTCAACTGGTCATAGAGGTAAAGTTTGGAAAGAATGATCAATGATCGAGTCTCACCATCTTTTGGGAAGAATATATTATATTTAGGGAAAATACTTCCATTTCAGACATCCATAGGATTGCAGACCCAATATGCTAAATCCATTATCTCTAATTTCAGTATATTTTTTGTGGAGGTTGAGGTATGTGTCCGATGATAAGATAGTCATCACATAATTGAATCTAATAAAACCATTTTAGTATGCAATTTGAATTTGCGAGACAAAAGTTAGGAAAAATGTAAGTGTGTGATGTGCTCTGGAAATATAATGCATATAGAGGAATTTATAGATGCGTATAAGCAAGCTAAGGGGCCCTATATATCCTAATTTTGGGCATCATATGATGCATGCATTATGGATGTATCAATCAAAAAATAACAAAAACTAACTAATTTCATCATTGTACGAGAGAATGGGCATATAATAAATGCTTACTATGTTTCAACTTTCTTACACACCTTAAACTCCTTCAAATTTAGGAACTCGTAAGACATATATACCAATGATATATTGATTTTTGTTGCAAATTTTACTATATGCAGATTTTAATCGGATGATATTCATAGCTATACATAATGTAGTATGATGTTGAGTTTAAATTACGGAATGAATGTTCACCACAGTTCAGTTGAATTTCCAATCGGTTAAATATATAAGTTTTTGTTTTAATAACATGAAATGGAAGGATGGAAAGGTTTTCCCAATTTTACTTATCCATCAAGGCACTAGTAAACTTATAGCAAAATTTTTTTTTTTAATTTTTTTTTTTTTTTATATATTCTTGTTACCATTTGAGTGAACTCGTGATAGCATAAGTTTAGATTCATACTATGTATATATATTTTGCATGGCCATGGGTTCCCTCAACTAGGACTCAGAGATTCATATAATAATTCATTAGGCCGATCTTATGTTAATTTGAGTGTTAAAAAAATTAGAAAAAGTATTAAATAAATCATTGAACATATAATTTTTCTGCAGAAGAATAAACTTAAAACATATGCAATTGAATAATTAAACAAGTAAAATCGGCAATTTATATTGTGCTTCACGGCGCACATAACAATGGGCGTTCAAGCACGCGCGCGTTTCATGATGACGTCATGCTAATGTCACTCTGTCCATCTGAACAGACCAAACCTCATTATGTATATTCAGTTAAAATTTTATGTGTATTGTGTTATGAGTTTATGTGTATTCAGTTAAGAGTTTATGTGTATTATGTTAACCAACCCATTATGTTTATTCAGTTAAAAGTTTATGTGTATTGTGTTATGAGTTTATGTGTATTATGTATTATGTTAGATTATGTATATTCTGTTATGAGTTTATGTGTATTCTGTTATGAGTTTATGTGTATTCTATTATGAGTTTATGTGCATTCAAAACAGAGAATTTTTTTTAACAACTTAATAAAACGACGTCGTTTTGAGAAGCGCGGGATGCACAGTACTATATGCGCCCTGATGCACCGTATAACAATTGAGTAAAATCTGGACAATTTAATTGTTAAACAAACAAAATATGTGCAATTGGGCCTTCCCCAGCCTTCTTATTTTTCTTACCCCAGCCAATTCGGCAAATTATGTTGTACATACGGATGCACAACATAACTACTCAGCCAATTCACAACCAAGAAAACATGCATTTTCACCGTACCGCTATATGTTGGAAACAGAAATATTGTTTTTTTTTTTTTTTGGTCACAAAACCTATTAGTAACATACTTAGGACATATGAAAATACCACATCGCTATTTTGAAAATAGCACGGAATGGGACGGTTTGGGAGGCATGCCTACCACGCCCGGTATCATTACTCAAAGCTGCTGCCGCTACCGAGCTAGCATGGAGACAGACACATCCCGCATCTTCTGCCCGAATTATTCCTATGATAGCCGCGACAACACCAATGCAGGAGGAGGCCGAAACACATGCTTCCGAGCCACACACTGCCGAACCGTATGTACTGTCAAGAAGAATTTGTCGAGTCGATGCAGGCTATCTACAAGGAACGGGCCAAGCCACGGTTGGGGCAATTCTGCTCGAGGCGAATGGAGGATACGTCTCGGCCTACAGTGCCCCACTCCCAAATTGCTCCTCACCGCTTATGGCTGAGGCGTTGGCGTGCAAGGAAGCTCTATCATGGTTGAAGGATCGGGGAGAACAGAATGTTGAAATGTATACAGATTGTTTGACACTACAACGCTATCTTACTACACCATCCGCTGTGTTTCGCAACTACGTTGGCTATGCCATTGACAGCTGCAGACAAGCTGCATCTTTATTTCAGTCTTGTTCGTTTAATTTTATTCCTAGATTAGACAATTATTTAGCTCATGCTTTAGCTACTACGGCTTATCAGCAACCTGCTGCTATGTACTGGGATATTCTCCTACCTGACACTATTTCTAATGAAGTACCATATATTTTTCAAAAAAAAAAAATATCGCTATTTTCTTACATACAAAGATTCATCTGTAACAACGTCAGTGAGTTAGAGCACACAAAAAACCGGAAGTATCTGACATACCCATCGGCATATGTGGCATGTTGAAGAATAAAAAATTTTCGAAAACCATGGCCTCAAAATACGGAAAATAGTTCTAGGTTCGTTTGTGTTCGAAATTTTTAGCAAAAATAACATTTTAAGTAATTATTTTGTGGTACAAATATATCAGGGGTCTTTTTTTAATTTGAGTCTGGCTAAATTAAAGTGGATTCGGATAATTCTTCGAAGTAAGACTAAGAAAAATTGAAATATTATACGTTAAAAAAAATAATAGGTGAATGAGAAATTGATTCTCAAAATAGACCCATTTGAGTTGGAAAATAGAGATGGGAAGGCTTGAAAATAACCTTTGTCTTACATTGGAATGGGGAGTGGTTTTGCATAGTATATATACACTTTGTTTTTAGAAGGAGCTTGAATTATATAACATAAAGGCTCTATCTCTCGCTCGCAAGGGTGGGGGTGTAAATTCGTAGGAATTTTAAGAAATAACATTTATAACTGTTATATGTATGTGATGGTTTTATTGGGACCGGGTCAACCATAAACCGGATATAGAAATACAGAACGGAGGTAGGCAAAGAATAGCCCATAAACCGGATATATATATATATATAAATACAGAACAAGGTAGGAAAAGAATAGGTTTATTACTTGGGGAGGCGCTAGGTCCAAAACAACACGTACAAAGCTCGAGGTACAAGCCCAAAATGGCGACCCAAAGAATGAGCTATAGTTGATTGCGCTACTATCAAGAATTGAACCTAGATAAAGGGGTTGAGAGCATGAAAACTAGACCATTGGACTGTAGTGCTTGTCACATGTTTCCCTCAGCTCGCACGGGAAGGTGTTGGCCACGCCGTCGCTTGCTGGGGCCAGCGCCCTAACCGACAACCACCTCCGGCCACCGCCACCTCTGCATGGCAGCCCACCTCCGTCGCCACCGCCCCCGCACAACAATGCTAGCCCACTAAGCCTTCAACCCATGTCCAATATCCCCATCAGTATGTTAATTAATTTTCATATTAAATTGTAAGTTTTGAAGGTTGCAAATATGATTTAATCCGAATATTAATGTCATTGTTTATTGATATTTATTTCTTCATCTCTTATAAATACCTTGGTGTTGGTTATATTTTTATGCTAGTTTCTCAATCAACATCAAAACTCTATTTTTCCCCTTCTTTCTCTCTCTCACTCAAATCATTTTCCTTGGAAATTTCGAACAATTCTAAAAAAATTCAAATATATGCCTGTAATTCATTTTATCTTGGGAGACTTTACAAAGCTCCTAGCACCCTCAGGAAGTAGCAAATCGATTTTAATGAAAATGTGTGCTACACACGACTTGGATTTTCCTTTGTTTTGTAACATCGACTGTTGGGATTATTTTTCTAAAAATATTGAATGCGGTTGTTCTATTTATATTTTTATATAAATTTGATTTATCGACTTATTGGTTGCTATAGTTTGAACCCCATACTTCTTATCCTCCTTCCTGCAACTCTCTCTCTCTCTCTTTGCACTCCCACTTCTCAAATCTTTACAATCTCTTATATTCATCTCCAGTTTTCTCTAGATTAGTTTAAATTATCTTATCGCTCTTGTTTTGAATTCTTCGATATCATTGTTTGTTAACAAGATGCTAGTACAACTTTAAAGATAAATTGAAAATTGAAAGATACAATATCACCACATGTCAGTATGGCAATATGTGTCATTGTCACAATTGGTGAAATTCATCTTATAATTAAGTGGAAGAGAATAAAGATTGAAGAGAAGGGAAGAAAAGTAGGAAGCAGTCAGCATTTTGGCAAAAATGAGAGACATAATATGTATTAATTTAGTTTTTCAGATTTTAATTTTTTATCCAATTTTTTTTTTAAAGCGAACCAATAAATGATTGTATTAATGAAGCAAAGCTGCAATAGAGTCAGGTGAGAATGAATCCCACACCATAACTTGATCCTGAGTAAAAGCTAACGAAACTAAAACATGTGTATGTGAATTAACCAGCCTAGAAACATAACTTAACGAACTATAAGTAAACAAAGCCATCAACGACCTACAATGGTCGACTATGACCCCAGCATAAGACATAATTGTCGTTGACTCCTGGCGCACGACATTCCGAAGCTGCAAGCAATCCGTGAGTAGATCCACATCAACTATATTCCTCTCGAGCAGCCATGATAGAGCTTCCTTGCAAGCTAAGGCTTCTGCCATAAAGGGTGAGAAGCAAGTTGGTAGCTTTCCCTTCCGCGCTGCCATGAATGTTCCATTCGGCGAGAGTAGCACCACCCCAAAGGAGGCCTCCCCCGTAGCGTGTCGGTAACCCGCGTCTACGTAGCACCGTGGTCTGGCGTGTACACCATGTTCCGGTTCGTGCGGTGCAGGCGGTAACAGACGGTGTTTGGCGAGACGGAAGGAGCTCATTGCCGCAGATGCTCTCCTCCATAGACAGGCGGGATGAGGTAATGATTTTTTCCATACGGATGAGTTGCGACTCTGCCATAAGTGATATAGAACCGCCACCAAGATACCACTCTGTTCTTCTGTCAAAATTGCAAGTGCAGCTGTTAGCCAGGCAGGGAAAGAATCGGTAGTAATATTTGTGATAGGTAGGCATGTAATTAATATTCCAAACAAGTTTAGAATAATCACAAGTAACTAGTGCATGCATAACATCCTCATGCATTAAACCACACTTCTAACATGTAGGTCAATATCGACTCTCTTTATAATTAAATTAGCAGTGGTAGGGAGGATATCACAAACTGCTCTCCACATGAAAGTCTTCCATTTTGGGGGCACCTTCATTTTCCATATATTAGTCCATCTATCAAACACCCCTGGCGTATGCTCATAATTACCCATAATACTTCTGTAGGCATTTTTCACTGTATAAATTTCATAGGGTCCCCAAGCCAATACCATGAGTTACAGGGATCCTGAGTATACGATTGACATCCTCAGAAATAAATAAATCTGATAAAATATGGAGATCCCACATATTAGTCTGATCATCAATTAAACCTGCTACTTTGGCCTGTCTGAGCTCCTCATGCATATCTGTTTGAACGAGAGGACTAGGATCATCTGGCAACCACAGGTATCCCCAGATCAATGTTGTTTGACCATTCCCAATCTGTCTACGTACCCCTGCAACAACCATATCATGAGCAGCCATAATACTCCTCCAAGCATAACTTGGGCTACTGCCCACCTTGGCATCAATAAAAGAGGTAGCAGGATAATATCGCGCCTTATAAACTTTCGCAACCAGGGAGGTGGGGTTTGTAAGAAAACGTCATGCCTGTTTCCCTAACATTGCCAAATTAAAGCTTCTGAGATCATTAAATCCCAAACCACCAAACTTCTTAGAGATACATAACTTATCACAGGCTTTCCAGTGAATTCCCCTTTCTCCTCCACTCCCCCACCAATATCTGTTCATAGTCCTCTGAATTGACAAACAAACTGTGTCAGGTAATAGGAAAACACTCATTGAAAAGGTTGGCATTGATTGCGCTACACTTTTCAACAGGATTTCCTTACCTGCCTGTGATAGTAATTTCTTATTCCACGATCCAATCCTTTTGTTTAATAACTTAATTTTATTTTCAATATAGGAGAACACCACTCTCTTGTTCCTTCCTATAAAAGAGGGTAGCCCTAGGTATTTCTCAAAGTTGGGCGCTTGGTCTACCTGTAAACACGCTGCTACCACATCCATGTTCTCATCCCTGGTGTTTTTACTGAAACAGATATTGGATTTATGATAGTTTACCTTTTGCCCAGACAACTCCTCATAACGTTGTAGGCACTCCTTTATCACACTTGCCTCTTGATTATTTGCTTTAAAGAACAACAGGTTATCATCTGCAAAAAACAAATGTGATACCGGGGGGCACCACGCGCCACCCTACACCCATGTATAGAGCCAGCCATCTGAGCTCTCTGCAATTACATAGACAATCCTTCTGCACAAATAATGAATAAATATTGGGAAAGCGGATCTCCCTGTTTGAGACCGCTGGACGGTATCAACCTGCCACTGTTAACACTGTTTACCAAAATACTATATTGCACTGTAGTAACACAATGCATGATTAGATTAATCCATCGTTCATCAAACTTCATAACTTCCAACATTCTCCGCAGGAATCGCCATTCCATTCGATCATAGGCTTTTGCCATGTCTAACTTTAAAGCCCCCCGCCCTGTTAGGCCACACTACTTCCTATGCAAGTAATGTCCCACCTCCGCAACTATAAGAATATTATCAGTAATCAGTCTTCAAGGAATAAAAGCACTCTGGGATTCAGAGATTATGTCCCCCCATGAGCGGTTTCATCCTGTTAGCTATTACCTTTGAAATAATTCTATACAACACATTACTTAAAGCAATTGGCCTCATATCAGCTACTGTCCCAGGCATATTCTTTTTCGAGATTAAAATCACATTAGTATCGTTCAAACCCTTAGGGAAGATGCCAGTATTCAAACAATCTATGATAAACGCAGACACATCCCCTCCAACTATATCCCAAAATTGTTTATAGAACTTGAAACGCATTTCTAAATTTCAAAATAAGTTTTCAACATTATTTTTAATTAGTAAATGATACGAAATTGTTTCCAAATAAGTTTTCGAAAGTCTCAAATACAAAACGCTTCAAAGATGGGAAACACTATTCTTCAAAAATTTATATGCATCATAGGTAGTTCAGTATGTTTTGAATCCAGTTTTATTATGACACCCGCAGTTAAACTATTATATACAAATATATATATAGTTGTAATAATTGAAGAACGTGCTCCATTCCAACTAAAAGGCTAGGCTGATAGTTAGATTGCACATTAATAGTTATATGCTCAACACGCCTCCTCACGTGTGCGGTGGGTTCCAAGCAACACATAGACCGTAGTCGTTGATAGTTGGATTGCACATTAATGATTATATAATCAACAGTAATTACATTATTCTTGATTAAGTACTTATTTATTCAATTCCTACTTGCTCCTATCTTAATTTATACTAGTTTTACACACACATTGCGCGAAATGGTGGGCTGTGGCTAAAGTGTTTGGGGTAGCTGACGCCGGATTGCCGGCGGTTATGGTCCTCTCCGACGAGTTTGTCGACATCGGATGATGGGGGTTCGACGATAGGGAGAGAGAAAAAACAGGAGGATCTAACCTACGACTTAGCTGATACCAGATGAATGTAATAGAAACTGAAATTGAATAAACCAAAACAGTTACAGAGATAGAGTCTAATACTAGAGAGATCTGTTACACGTAAAAGTCTCCTAACAAATAGACTTGTACTATGCACTATTCCTATACCACATAATAACTTATAACAGGGCCGGTTTTTAGTTTTGTGTGGCCCCGTTCTCAAAATAAACGAGGCCCTATCAAAAGCCTAATTTTTTTTTTAATAATAATAAAAGGATTTTTTGAAAAAAATGAAAGATGTCACAAGCTAGAATTGAACCTTTGACCTCCCAAAGAAAACACAATAATCACATGTTTTTACTATTCCTTCATGTAATCTTTAAACATTAATTGTAATTTTTATGTCTTTTAATATCTTAACTAGTTAAGTAAAAATTAAATATTGGGCCCTCTAAAATTTGGAGCCCTGTGCTGTTGGGCTGCTTGCAAAGCCCAAAATCCGGCCTGAACTTATTACAATAGGAAATAATAATATTCTAATTACATTATTCACAATGTCTAATGTTTACAATTAAATAAATATCTGAAAGTATATCAATGCAAGATTATATATGAGAAGTTCATACATAAGTAATTTAATGTAGAATTTGTTTATTTAAATATGTAACTCATAGTATATGAATACAATGTAATATAGGAGATTCATTATAATTGTTACTAAACTTTTTTTAAATAGTAACCAAGTATTTTTGTTGCAAAGGGTTCTAATAAATTTAATGAATGCACATATATACAAGATCAATGAATGAATCAACGGTATCAGTCCTTTAGGCGTTTTGCTCAGTGTTCATTTTTTTGAAAATCAATAAAAACTTCATTCATCATAACAAGTCTGAAATACTGCTCAGTGTTCATTTAGTTCAACCATTATTGTTGAATAAATTATTATGGATAAAGAAATTCCTAATTTAAGAAATTTAGATGTAGTAAAAATTTAAAAGTTTTAATTATAATGTAACTCAAAGATATTGGACGATTGGTAAATATGATGTAACCCAAAGATCAAAATGCTAAAGAAAGTGTTTGGTTATTCAATAGTTTGAAGCAACAATTTGTTCCAAACCTCTGAAAATACAAATATTGCAATTTATAATATTTTCACTTAGCGTTTTTGAGAATGATTTCCCCAAAACACATCTATATTAAAAAAAAAAAAATTACTGTAGAGTCATTTCGACTCCTTCAATAACAAGAGCCAATTTCACTGGCTCACTGCTTGCCCATCAACGGATGGGCAAGCTTAACTTTTAAATTAGAGGGTGGAAAAAGTGACAAAACTAAGGGGAGCCAAATGTTCGGCTCCGCAGATATTTTATTTTTTATTTTTTATTTTTACTTTTATTTCTTTTAGTGCATTATTATTATTTTTATTTTTTAAAACAATTATTATTATTATTATGCAATATATGCATACCCTTAGGTCATTTTAAATGTTAATCTAAACAGTTAATTTTTCAAATATATTTTTACCAACCATAATTCGCTGGTCAAATCCGCTTACGTTAACCGCCAACCATTGATATAATTCGCTAGTCAAATCCGCTTACGTTAACCGCCAACCATTGATATAATTCGCTAGTCAAATCCGCTTACGTTAACCGCTAACTGTTGATTGTCAAACAGAGACATTTTTTTGGGTAAAGATAGTTTCTCACTTCAATTTGTTACTGGCTCTATTACATTGTAGTATCTGTTCATATACTTTCTCAACCTATTAAAACACAAAGAACCAATAACACCTCCACTGAGGCTTGAACTCGTAATCTTCCAAATGGAAGTCCAACCCGGGTACCATTAGACCACATAGTCCTGGTATTTGTTGTATGATTTGAATACTCTTTTTGTCAACAAATCCCTCAAGTAGTTAATATGATTGGCTTTATTAATTATATATATTTTTAATTTTTTCATGATATTAATAAAATACTTGGTAAATAAATATATAGCATTATTTTGTATTATAACTTTGATATTTAATTAAAAAAATAATGCACAGAAAAGATAATAGATAATGCAGTGAATATAATCAATTGATGAATTTGAATGCAAATAATTTTTACATTGGAGAAAAATAAAGACAATATAGCTAATGAAATTATTTTCTCTTAATTAATTTATTGATCGATAATGAATAATTTTTTTTGAATAAAGACATTGTAGGGACAATGTAGCGAATATAATTAATTGATGAATTTGAATGTAAAGAATTTTTATATTGGAGAAAAATAAAGACAATATAACTAATAAAATTATTTCTCTTATTTGATTTATTGATAATGAATAATTTTTTTTGAATAAAGACATTGTAGACACATAATTCTAAATTAAAGAACTGCATATGAATTATATTTTTGTTGTACCTACTAAATTATTATTTAATTTAATAAGAGTAAAATAGAGTACTAATTATGTCAACTTTGATTGGGATGGGGTTCGAACCTAAATCCTTTTTTTATTGAAATTAATGAGTAAGTTAACGGTGAACTAACAGAAATTAACGGAAAAGATAATATTTAACGGAAAAGTTAACAGATAATCATATAATTAAGGATAAATTATGAAATCTCAAGGAAAAATTAAAATCTGATTAATCTGAGTCATTCATTTGATTAAAAAATTTGACCGTCATTTTTTTTTAATCCATTATAGGACTAACTCTATTTAGCTCTTATTAGTATATATATATAGTAAACATTAAATATTGTCGTAAATAATATAATGTGACTTTTAAATTGATGATTAATTTTATGATAAATTGATCAAATAAAATCTAACCTAGCTTTTGATCGAAATATGCATAATTGATATAAAAGATTTGTACCGAGGAGCATTACTTACGAAAAATAATGCAACTTTGAGTACAACTCAACTATTCAATCAACTAAAAAAAGTTCATAAAAGTTTTGTTTTGCTAGTCTTGTTGTGACAAATTTTATTGTGGATCATACATCAAAACATGTTGACACAAATAATGAACTTTATGCATATAAATAGTATACTTAGATTTACTGAATATCATATTTAATTTCTAAGGAGGTGGGAATATCATATTTAATTTCTAAGGAGGTGGGGTATGCCGAATAAGTTTAGTAATGCTCTACAAATAATAAAATATAATGTACAGTATAAATGAGTTTAGAATATACATGCCTAAATAATCAACCTTCAATTCAATCAGTTTGTGTATGCTCAAATAATGAACCTTAGCACACAAATAATTAATGAATCTCATGCATATAAATAATGAACCCTTAATTAAGTTGTTTTCATACTATTTTGTACACATTCAAATCATAAACATCACACATAACAACAATGTATTATATGCGTAAAAATAATGTACCATATGCATAGAAATAATTAATGAATCTTATGCATATAAATAATGAAACTTAAGTTGTTTTCATACTATTTTGTACACATTCAAATAATAAACATCACGCATAACAACAATGTATTATATGCGTAAAAATAATGTACCATATGTATAGAAATAATAATGTAACATAATAAGTCAAATTCGTACACATTGTTAACCTCCTTCTTCCATTTGTTCATGAAATCTCTTAGGCTCTCTCCTCTTTCCTGCTTTATTACGCAGAGATGAGATAAAGGACTTTTGCATTGTATACTACCGGAAAAGTAAGTTGGCAGGGTTCTCGAAGCCTTACAAATTTAATACTAGCTCACTCCACTAATTTGTAGTAGTGGCAAGACCAGGTCAAATCCCAAGAGAACTAATGAATTTCGTTTTGTAAATTAAAAGGACTCAAAGTGGGAAAAATAGTTTGGAAAGAATTAATAAAATAAACAATACTTTTAAACAAGTTCAAGGATATTGAATTCTGATTCAAGGTAAAAAGAATGTTAAAGATGTGACTTAGATCATTGGCTCTTACAAATAAAGTTTAAATTCAAGTACTTAACCAAAAACTAATTAGGATAGTCATAACTAGCATTTAATCTCTCTGAATTAATTGATTCAAATTAAGCATTCAAACCAACAATTGTTATTGAGTAAACTGGGGGGATAGCGTTCCATATTCACCCAATAACATCATTACACTTAATGGAAAATAACTAAGCCTAAATCACATACTGAGAGAGCTACAACCTGCAACTTAGTCTTCTTGTCCTTTACAAGCTACCGGGTCTAATTGTGTATGACAATTACGGATCATAAATTCATAGATGGTACTAGGAAAATCAATAACAAACTAAGTTGTCAATTTAATTCATTATCAACATTCCTTGGAAATTTTAACTTCAAAAGAACAGGAAATACAAGAATCTAACAATTCAATTAAAATAAAATCTCCCTAAATTCACAACTAGAACTTCAATCCCTTGAATCAAAATTAAGAAAATTAGCTAGACATAGAGAAAACTATTCTAAAATACTAAGAATATGAAAGGAACAATCTACCAAAAATACATCAGAATAGCTCTCCTTTTATAGGGTTCCAAATTAACAAATTTCCCTAAAATCACTGCTCTTACCGCATCTTTCTCTACTAGCTTCATCTTCAAATTCAAAAGCTTGTTAAAATTCCTCACGAATTTCGCGCTAAAACCAGTCCAAGTCGCCGTTCGAAGCCTTCCTTGCGCATTCTCCGTAGCTGCCTACTGAAACTACTCTGGCATTTGGATTCGCTGCTTGGTATTCGTAAACAAAACAAAAGAAAGAAAAATAAATTAAATTAAAGCACCTTTTGGATAGCTCTGCAAAATTTTGGATTAATCCATCAGGGATTGTATTGAACTAATCCTTGGTCGTCCCATCCAAGATAGACAAGAATGCCCTGCACATGATGGCATCGTTTGCCCCAATCATCACCATAGCTGCCTTGTAATGTGTGCACGTGGGTCCAAGATCCCAGCGTAAGCTTTGATAGCCGGAAGCCTGAAATCCTTTGGAAGGGGTGCATCCATTATCCTCGGGGTAAATGGTGCAGCCATCCTTACCTCGGGTTCAGGCGACTGCTCCCTCTCGCCCAATCGTTCCAAGACTGGCATATAAGCTGTCAGACGATGTCGGACAAAGCTGCCTACTTGAACTCCTTCTCCTCGGTCTTTCACCTCTCTTCCCCTGGAGCGAGATTGAGTTTCAAGGCAACCGCCGGTATGATCGGTTGTACCGCAACGTTGGGTACTCTCTCGTCGTGGCGATATCACTTCATCTTTCTGAGCGGATGCTTGGGGCACTTGACCTTGAATCCCTGCCACCATTTGGGTTAGAGCCGTCGCTGCTTGCTGAATGATTTGGGTCGTCGCTTGATGATCCATAGGTGGTACCTGTGCATTGGGCTCTTGCTGCCCTCCACCACGATTGTTGTTGAGTTGGTCCCGGAGGTCATCCTCGCGGTTGCAGTTGAGCTGGCGCTGGAGGTCGCTAGAGTTTGTTTGTCGGGCATCCATATGAGTACTGCCATTGCCATTGATGTTCAGGCCACAGGAACCATGGGAGCCACTTGATCTACATCGTGCCATTGCTTCAAGCTTGTTGATGAGAGAGAAAGATGTATGTTGTTGCCTTGAGTTGATTCTCAAGCTCTCAATGAAAGCACCAATGACGGTAAATATGTTACCGAAATAATTGTATTAAGTGATTTTGTATTTCTTAAGAATCTAGTATAAAGTTTCAGCGTGTCCCTTCTCATGTGTCATTGGCTCATCCTTTATACTATAAACTTGTAATGGTTACAATAATTGCACAACGGCCTCATACTAAGTGCAACGGCGGGCTCCTTAGTTAATTGATGCGCCCTCCTCCATAAGTGCATTGGCTATCCATAACTCCTCTCTTTGATGAGGCGGCGCTCTTGACCGTTACTTTTGACTGTCATCACTGCTTTGATGGGTTAGACCAAGTGTACCGAGTCGGACCCAATACCTTGTCCAATTATCTTGTCAACATCTATCCCTGACTGTATTCAACATTTGTTCTTGATCTCTTAAATTTTAATACATTTCTTTCTTTAAAAAAAATAAAAAATAAAAAAATAAAAAAAAAAACTTATTGAGATATATTTTGTAATTTACCTTCTCCATGATAAAAGCAAGTTAAGAGTCGTGAAAAATAATGTAAGGAAAGATTTCCTCTTTCTATCAAACAGAAGCGATAAAATTAAGTGGAATTATAGATTTTCCATACTCACAAGGACTATTTTCCATACTCACAAGGACTATTTTGCAGATAAGAACGTAAAACAGAAACGAAGTGCATTGGGAGTTAAGTCAAGTCGATTTTAACCGTAACCCCTTCAACTTTCTTTTAATTTAAGAAACACCCCCAAACTCGCCATACCCGCGCGCCTATAAATAGGGGTAATGAGAGACCTAAACAAGAACAACACGCCATACCAAACACACGCAAGAAAATTTAAAAAAATAAAACAAAGATCGATCGAGAATGAGAATTCGAATTCCTCAGAGCTCTTTTCTTCTTCTTCTTCTTCTTCTCCTGGTTTGCTTCTTCAACAATGGCGTCCAAGCCCAGAATCTAATCAACAAGACATGCAAGATTGCGGCGAAAGGCGACACGAACATAAAGTACGACTTCTGCGTCACTTCCCTGCAAGCTGCTCCGGCCAGCCAATGCGCCGCGCTCCGCGGCCTAGGAATGATCAACATCAGACTCATCCGCTACAACGTTACTGATACGAGGTGCCGCATAAAACAGCTGCTGAGGGAAAAGAAAGCGGCGCAGGATCCGTACGTGAAGGGGTGCTTGGGTGATTGCCTGGAGTTGTACTCCGACGCCATTCCCAACATCAAACAGGTTATGAGGGATTACAATGCCAAGAAGTTCTTCGAGGCCAACATCAAGGTTTCGGCCATCATGGACGCCGCCACCACGTGCGAGGACGCGTTCAAGGAGAAGAAGGGCGTGGGTTCGCCGTTAACCAAGAGGAACGACGACGTTGTTAGCTTGTCTGCCATGCTTCTTTCTCTTATGGATATGATTCAAGCAGGATCCGCAGTTTAATTTAATCAGAGTATATATATATATATATATATATATATATAGTATATGTTCACCTTTTTTCTTGTTCACTGTAGTAGTATTAATGTTTACCTATATATATTATGCAAAAATGTTACAGGGGAGTTTGTTAACCAACTTAGATCAATTAAGTTTTATTACACCTTTCAAATCCAAGTAAGCCATATAGTGAGATGTTTTGTGCTTTTTATTGACATGGAATGGAAATATATGTTTTTATTTACTCTTTATACAATCCTATAACTACAACAATACAATTCTGAATCAAATACAATTTTTTCTTAGTGCACATCTTCCGATAGTGACAGGAGCGGGAGTTACCCAAACGCAAATAATACCAAACTATTTAAGGGTAAAATATCATAATTTTAAATTTGTTATCATTTTTGTGAAAAAGTACAAGAAAGAAAAAAAATAAAAATAAAAATATAATCAATCTTAACTTCAAATCTATCCATCCTTCCAGAGCTGATTAGTCAAAAATGGTAAGAAAATGTTTCTGGCAAGGCAAGTTAAATGAGTAATTAGAAGTAAAAGAAACTTTTTTTGCAGGTTTGATGATGAAAATTGAAATTTGGAAAAGTAGTAGTTAAGTGTTTGGTCTTTATATTTCTCCATTCTCAAGCCTCATGACATGTCTTCTTTAGTTAAGTGTTTGGTCTTTATATTTCTCCATTCTCAAGCCTCATGACATGTCTTCTTTAGTTAAGTGTTTGGTCTTTATATTTCTCCATTATCAAGCCTCATGACATGTCTTCTTTAGTTAAGTGGTTGGTCTTATATTTCTCCATTCTCAAGCCTCATGACATGTCTTCCTTTTTTTTTTTTTTTTGGTATACCCAGGATTTCCTTCAAACAAAGTGACTAATCCCCTCGCTGAATTATAGGCACATTTTTTGAGTGAAACAGCTAATCTGAAGATTTAAGGTTGTTCCATTCTCAATCGAACTCTTGACGGTTAAGGATGGATGAGTCACTTACACTCAATCACACCCTCCAGGTTATGACATGTCTTCTTTGATTTGTCACATCAAAAGCTTGACATTGTTCCATTACAAACATGGGCTTATTTCATATTCCATCTGGACATCCAATACTTTATATACAATTACTGAATATCATAACCCCACCCAGATCCATGTTTATCTTAGGCAGTGTGAAACTTGGGACTTACCACTGTAAATTTTCACTGTATTTGCACATTTTTTAAATATGCTTTTCTGACATCAAAAGAAGAATACTATGCACTTTGATATGAAGTGGCAATCACTTTTCTCTCAAAAGAAAAGCAATACCACATTGAAAAGAAAACACAACTCTGGAGGGGGGTTGAGAGTTCTAGTTGCAGGAAAATTATCACAAAAATCATCAAAGGGAAGGCTCATGTTTTGTTCACAGACACAAATTATCAGACAAGCAGAAGGTGTAAAATGAAATTCATGGTTTGATCCCGTTCGAGATCGGGGGCCATATTGTGAGACCATTGACTAAAGTAAATATGAAGAAAGGAAAGATTGCAATTGCATGAAAATTAACCCACATCTGCAGAATAAAAGCAAACTACCAATGAAAAAAGTAAGGAGTCCAAAGCTTCCAGAATGACTATCTGTCCACCATAATGATTATTGGATATTTCCTTATGGATCAGGTTTCCATGATCTTCCACAAATCAGAACATCACAAGTCACAACCATTCCCAAACAAAACTCAAAATCAAGGCTCTGCTTAAAACCTTAACCTGCCATCGGATGGTTATAAATATACTCAATTGCAAGTGTGCATGAGTCGATCCTAACAGCCTCCTTGTCTGGAATTTCAAGTTTGAACTCTTCCTCGAGAGCCATTACAATCTCAACATTGTCTAAGCTGTCTAAGCCCAGATCCTTCTGGAAATGGACATCAGGAGTGACCTGTTGACAGTTGCACAACGTAATATGGTAAACAAACCCATATGAGAGGGAAAGAATATATTCACCAGATATGAGGGAATCAAAAAACTTTCTAAAATCTGAGTACAGACATGGCACATGCATATGGAATGCGCAAGATATATGATACTGTCATGTAGCTGTACCATCTAAAACGTATGCCTCGGATTTAGCATATAGTGAATTATCGAAGATATTGGTTTTACAGAATATTTCAACTTGAATCTCTCTGAAAAACTAAAACTAATCGAGAGCCCCACTCAGTAAATGCATGTATAAAATGAATACACATGAACACAGTAGTGAAAGAGACAAAACCATTTGAATAGCTGAGGAACCAGTGTACCTCACACAATACCATCTGAATATTAGAGGCACCACACATAAAAAGACTCCTTTAAAGCATTCTCCAAATTTAACAAATCCACGCATTGCAGCTAAATCCACCAATATTATGTCTAAATATACTTGCAGAAGCTCCTTGTGATAAATTATAATCAAGAGCTTTAATGTAAAAGATTCTAAAACGCCTTCATTTTTTTTAATCTATTAGCCATTAAACATAGATTTTCATCTGCATATGAGTGTCACAATTCAGAACTGTCATCTTAACAGCCCTCACTTCCTATGAAGATCCCTCCACCCACCCCCAGATAAAAGGAAAAAAAAAAAAAAAAAAACTACCAATTGCATTCTAATATGTTGTGATTCCCCTTAAACTAAAGGTCCTTTCCTTTATTACTGGAATTGAAAAGCTCATAACTCCAAATTAAGCAAATAAAATAAGACTGGCCATTACAAACTACTTAAATATTGAGCTACACATTTCCAAAATATGATTAAACGCTAAACATAAAGAAAAGCCTGCAAATCAATAGAACTTATTCCCAGCCTGCAATAGCTCTCCAAGCAAAACCCTAATTCTTCAGCTACATTAGCCTCTACAGTTCATATATATATCGATAGTTGCCAATCAATCTCATCAATACACACACAAATACGCACCGGAATACATGAATTATCAGAATTTCATTAATTATCAGAATTCATAATTAAATTCATGTGAGTGTATTTTTTTCTGGTCCTATTTGATTTTAAAAAATAGTTACTCCGTAATAAATAATGCAAAAATTAAATCGTTTCCAGCCAGCATAAATTAGGTTAATAGATTTGGATACCTTGGAGGGATCGACTTTGGGGAAGGTCTTGACAACGTCGAGGACTCTGCCGGCGACTTCCTCCTTGCTGAGGTGGTCGTCGTGCGACGACATCCATCGAGCGGAGCTCAGTCGCGATCCGTTGGCTGATATGGCTTGAGTCGCCGGGACTCGCACGTGACGGAGTATAGCTGATCTCAACGCCGACGCCATTCCTATTGTCTCAGGTGGGCTATGTGTCTCCTTTGTCAGTTAGTTGGGGGGATGCGACTGAACTGCCGAGTGAGTTAGACTTTAGCTCCAGGACAATTTCGGTATTTAGACCGCCGGTTTCGGATTGTTCGTTCCTACGGTTGATAAAAATTTCCTTTTATGTAACAGTATTATGAATAACATTGTGTTACAAATTATATTTTTTTTCATTATAATATATTTAATTGGAAAATAACGTTAATATCATTGTGGAAATAATAATTGCTGGCTGAAAATAACGTTTATATCATTGTGAAAATTATATCTAAAATGGACAAATTTTTTGATTGCACCAACATTTGATCATATATACTAGGGCCCTTAGGATTGGGGATCAACCTTTTAGGGAAAAATGAAGTCAAGTTTTTTTTTTTCAAAAATAAAAAATAAAAAATGAAGTCAAAGTTCTTTGTAATATAATGCTCCATATTTATTTTTGAAATAATGCTTAAATAGACCATCAAACTACACACAAAATACAATTCGGACACCAATTCAAAAAATTACAATGAGCTTTTAAACAATTTAAAATTATGCATTTAAACAAAAATTAACTTGTCCTACCGATCTTAGCTGATCTGGCAATTACTTTTATTTAAAAATTATTATTATTATTATTATTATTATTATTATTGATACGGTTAATTCCTCGCGGTACAGGGGACTGCCACACTAAGTAGACAGTATTGGAACTCGGGGTCCTTCGATAGTGGGTCGGGAGGCTCCAGTCCAATTCAATGCCAAAAGTCCCTTTCAAGTAGCAATAAATGCGCTATTTATAGGAGAATGAGGGGACATGCTCTGGGCCTCCTGCATGGACGGCACGTGGCATGCATGCACCGGTCATTGTCGAGGCCGCGACACGCGGCGATACCTCTCTGGAGCCACCAGGGGCGTGGGCTCGAGGGCACGCAGGTCGGGGTTGGGCTCGAGAGGTCGGGCAGCTCGAGCCGACCGGCTAACCCTAGGGGCTAGACCCGCAGATCAAGCAACCCAGGGAAAGACTGTCGGGAGGGCGCCCAGACGGTCGGTTCGGCCGGTCGAGACCACAAGGACTTAGAGCTTGGGTACTAACCAGCCCCGGTCGTACTACTACCTTTACGGGGTATATCCCTATCAATTATTATTATTATTATTATTATATTTTGAAAGTGAATTGAAATTATAAAAATATATAGAAAATAGTAGTAAATTTACAAATATTTTGATATGACAGTAGAGTTAATTTTTAAAAATTGAGAAAGAATTACATGAATGTGGATAATCTTGTACCTCAGTATAATAGAAATGATATTATTATGCCAACAAGCCTCTTGAACCTACCAACTCCCGTAGTAGTAGTAGTATTCATGCCCAACCTAGCTATAAGATTGCGGTAAAGGATTTGCAATCATTTTACTGTGGACCATGATCCAGCTTACAAGATAGACTATTAACATAAAATTTTAATATTGAAAATTTATTTTTAATACATTTAGGGTGTGTTTGATTGGTGGGTTTTGCACATAGAAATGGGTATGAAAGTGATTGTTGTTGTTTGGTTGATAGGTTTTTAGAACACTACTATGGGTTTCGAATACCCCATCAATTGAAAAACCCATACCCAAATAAAATAAGGGTTTCATTCTCTTATTCATTCTCAAGCACTACTATTAGTAACCATTCCCATTCCAGCCTATTACCAAACATGTTAAATACTTTCACCAAAACCCATTACCATTACCAAGTATTTAATACCCATTCCGATTCCGACTCCTATGTGTGAACCAAACACACCTTTAATGTTCATTTTTTGAATTTTTTTTTTTTTTGTGTATTTTATTTATTTATTTCTTTGAAGTGAATTCAAATCTAGTGATATATCTCATGTTTAAAAATGGAAACATGGTACATCAAACATTGAAAACTTATGAGGTTAGGGAAAACAACAGACAAATTCACAACCACAAAACAAAAAGCCATTGACTTTAAAGGTTCATGCATGTTTAGGTATACTATCAAAAAATAAAAATATTTTTAAAGCATATTAAAAATCAACAACCAATATATTATCAATGGTAATATAATTTGTCACGAACTTGCACTAAGGTATGACTTTGATACGCATCAAAGAAAAGAAATAATTGGCGGTAATTGGTGATTTAATTAGTGGAAGGTCTAAAAGGAATGAATCATATGTAATTAGAGGATAATTATTAAATATTAGTATAAGGAAATTATGTATATTAGAATATATCATTACCTTGTATAGTTAGAATAATTTTAGTAACTTCTACAACTTTAATAAAAGCGAATATTGTTAGACCCTTAACCGGAACAAAAAAAATGTCGGTACGCCACATGCTCAACAAAATTGTACTTTGCGCTTTCGTAATTGTACAATGCCAACTTAAATTCCTAATATAACCTCATTCTTCTAAATTATACCAAACTTTCACTGTTAAACTTAACAATTCTGTCAAAAGAAATTTAGCGAATTAGAATGCAAATCTTAATAGATTCCTAATTTCGAATTAGAATATTGATCTCTTAATTAATATGATTTCCTTGTTTAATAATAATTTTCTTACCTAATATTCTATATTTTACATAATTATTTCGTAATAAAATTAATCAATACACAAATAGAAATTTATTTCTATATTACGATACTTTCTTATTTACTAATTATGTCATCTTCACTATATCAAATATATTTACTTGTCATGTCATTATTACCATCTATATACAATTGTAATTTATAATTAGAATATAGAATACAAATCTTAATAGATTCCTAATTTCAAATTAGAATATTGATGACTTAATTAATAGGATTCTATAATACAAATCTTTATAGATTCCTAACTACACCCTTAATCTACCTAGAACAACACTATATTAACTCTTGGTATTCAACAAACACAAAACCTAACTTCTGTTGCAACACACAGTATTCAAGAGACATTCTACAGGTATGAATATAAATCTCCTATCATTACTGCATAATTAATTAATATAATACTTCTTGTTACTCCTTATATTATTTCAATCCCATGATTTTTCAATTTATGTTATGGTTCCCATTATATTATTTCTTTACATTCTTTATGCGCATATTTTCAATGATGAAAGAATATTAGTCATGGCAAATGCACTAAACTTAATTGATATTGACAATACAAATCTTTATAGATTCCTAACTACACCCTTAATCTACCTAGAACAACACTATAATAACCCTTGGTATTCAACAAACACAAAACATAACTTCTTTTGCAACACACGGTATTCAAGAGACATTCTACAGGTATGAATATAAATATCCTATCATTATTACATAATTAATTAATATAATACTTCTTGTTACTCCTTATATTATTTCAATCCCATGATTTTTCAAGTTATGTTATGGTTCCCATTATATTATTTCTTTACATTCTTTATGCACATATTTTCAATGACGGAAGAATATTAGTCATGGCAAATGCACTAAACTTAATTGATATTGACATACAAACTGTGAGATAAAATTGTAAAGTTTGTGTCATTAAGAAAAACGAACCAAGGAATGCTATTAAATCGCCTGAGAAAAAGTATATGCTCATCATCCTCGAGGATGAAACTGTAAGTACATAATACAAAATTTCCTCATTCCATTATTATTATTATTATTATTATTATTATTATTATTATTATTATTATTATTATTATTATTAAAAGGTTATATTGTGTATTGTTATGAGTACATACTATTATGGACATGAATTTAGTGATGGATTTTTATATGCAACGTGATTATAATTATTTTTAAATAATAATAATAATAATAATAATAATAATTATTATTATTATTATTATTATTATTATTATTATTATTAGTCATTTATTAATTTATATTTATTAGATATGTATAGTTCTTTATTTACACTCAAATCAAGGTGCTTTCATTCACCACCAACATCATTGTAAATGTTATATCTATATACAGGGAACTCCGATTCAATCAATATTGTTTGATAATGACATTGAAATTTATGATAGCACTTTAAAGACCAACAAGAGGTACATAATTTCAAATGTCATTGTCAAACCTGTCCAGACGAACTATAGAGTACTTGACAATAAATAAAGTATACATGAATTTTAAATGCTCGGAGTATTTCAAATTTCTTTATCTTTTATTACAATATATAATCACCAAGACTATTTCTATATCTTTTATTAATTTCGCATTTTTCTCTCTCTCATCATTATATTATGTGAATACTTTAACCAATTAAGAAACACTAATTTATAAATACACATTGGGCATTGGTCTAATCGCGCAAAGCGCGTGTCATAACTAGTAATTATTATAGGTGTTAGTAATTTAGTAGAGAAAATTTCAATTTTGGTCACACGACTATAGGGGCTTTGTTAATTTCAGCACCTAACTTTTAAAAGTGTCAAGTTAGTACCTTGAGTATGTAATTTTTGTCAATTTTAGTCACTCCGGCCAAATTTCCGGTCAAATTTGGCCGAAAAATTTAGTCCAACATTTAGTCTAAACTCTGAGGGGCAAAATGGTCTTTTATCTCCTTTCTCTACATGAAATTCACGGAAAACTACGTAGAGGAGAGTGGGAGAAGACTGAAGAAAAGGATAGAAACCATCGTTTCATGGCTCGACGGTTTCGGTATTCGGTGTTTGGAGGGAAATGCGGGATTGTTTTGCTGGGTGGACATGAGGCATTTGCTGAGCTTCAACACCTTTGAAGCAGAAATGGAGATTTGGATGAAAATACTGTGTGATGCTGGGCCGAATGTCTCCCTCGGAGCCTCTTTTCATTGCAGCGAACCCGGTTGGTTCCGCGTCTATTTCGCCAACATGTCGGAAGAAGCCTTGGTTGCGGCGATGCGGCGGATTAATGCGTTTGTGAGTTCCGTGGTCGGCGTCGGAGAAGATTGCCGGAATATTCATCCTGGGAATGAAGAGGTCACTTGTATGCAGTATTGACTGAATTATCTAAACTATAATAAAGCTATATGATTTGGGAAGTAATTAATGTTACTTCCCAAACCATATAGTTTAGATTGATATTACAATTAATTACCAACATTATTATTATTATTACTAGCTATAAATATAAAATAACCACAACATTCTTTACTAAAAAAAAAAAAAAAAAAAAAAAACACAAACATTTGAAAAATAAAATAGCTATGTTTTTCTCGCCCATAACAAAGGATTACATTTATTGAATTAATGGAGTTATTAAATATTATGATATTAGGATTAAGGATTCTGATTCCCGATTAATAGAAAATATGAAACGATGCAATATCAATTAAATCTCTGGCTTTACAATGAAAGTTTATTTGATATGTTTTTGTTATTTATGGTGCTTCTTGGGATTACAATATTAATTAAATTTTCGATGAAAGCCTATTCGATATCTGAAACAGTGCAATTAATGCAAGCCTCTACATATAATTTTTCTCTCTCTCAAATGCTTCAGAAGCGAGAAGGGATGAATAAAGCAAATGCTGCGGGCCGTGGGTCAATTATTGGACTTCAGAATAAAAAAAAATCATTTGAGCCATAAATAAAATTTTAAATGTATATATATCGTATGGGTCTTTAATGTTTTTCAGCATTTCTAAACTTCGGACTTTTAAAGAAAAAAAAATACATTTGAATTATCTCCACAAAAAGTGGTCTTGGACTTATAGAATGACATTTGGGTTTATGGAATGACATGTGCATAAAGAATATATTATATAATCATATAAAAAAATGTGTTCAATTAGAGTTTAAATTTACTCATACAAAATTTGAAATTTGCTTTCTAAATGTAATTATCTTAGTTATTATTCGTATTGTGAAAATTATAATATAGATGAAATACAATTAAGAACAAATCAATGTAATTATGTAAATTCTCTCTATAAGTTTATTTGAATATGTACATAATTAGAGATTATATTAACCATAAAAAATTTTAATTTTAATTTTAATTGTAATTTTATATTCTATAAAATAATAAATACTTGACCAATGGAAGCTCAAAAATATTATTATATTAAACAATTTAAAATATTTTTATTTTTTCTATTTTTTTATTTATATTTATAATAACATAATTTTTTCTCATGCATCGCGAGGGTGATAATTATTAAATAACAAAAATTTATATATAAATAAACCTCATATAGGATATATTTTTATAACATATTTTCTGTGCATCGCATAGGACAAATACTAGTCATAATTAATAATCAAATGGCCTGGTTAAGTTTATTCCACCAATGTAAATATATTTATTATGAAAAATTCTATTATATGGTTTTAATTCAAAACATGTAACCATTCATCTGTGAATTGGTAAAGTGCTTTGGGAGTGATCTTGATGGCAATATGCCAATATCCCCGGTTTCTTGTACCAAACACCGAAACTAAAGGATAGGAAAGACCATTTTGCCCCTTAGAGTTTAGACTACATGTTGGACTAAATTTTTTCGGTCAAATTTGACCGACAATTTGGCCGGAGTGACCAAAATTAACAGAAATTACATACTCAAGGTACTAAATTGACACTTTTAAAAGTTAGGTGCTAAAATTAACAAAGCCCCTATATTCGTGTGACCAAAATTGAAATTTTCTCTAATTTAGTATAAATAGGTCCTTTGTATATGAATATACCAGGAGCCACCCAGAGAATTGTTATTCTAATCTTTAGTTATTCTTCTTGGAGCCCTCACACGCTCGAAGTGTGAAATTGGAGTTTGTCGTGACTCGAATACGGTTATGAGCTAGAAGCCTTTTAAATCTCAGTACGTAACATTGGTGCTTTCATTGAGGATTTGTGGATGAATCACGTAACAATTGGTGCTTTCATTGATTTCATTGGTGAGAGTATCCCCTATCTTTTTATTTTTATTATTATTGTAATTTTATTTTTTGTTGGCTGCATTTCTTTAGAAAATCAAAAAATGGAAAACATTATTCATCGGTGCTTATTGGTTTCTGTACGCCAAGTATGGTATCACATCGATGATTTTTGTATTGTATGAGATCTTTTCAACGAAAGCACCCGTGCAATATATTCATATTTTAAAGGATGATGCTCACACCTTCCAAGCTTTGGTATGGTTTGATTCTGTTTTGGATGCGTTCATGACAAAACAAGTTCTTCATGGCCAAAATATTTATGATGGGTGTTGTGTTTTATACATTAAATATCCTCCTTTAGAGGTGTTGATGGCTGTGTTGGAGAATTACAGACGGACCAAGATGACACTTTGGAATGTCACACTCCTAAGTATTCTAATTCAACTTTTCAAGAAGAACCAAGTAGCTAGCCCAGAGTCCCAAGAATCATCAATGCAATAGTTCTCCCAACCACTCACGATGAAAGCAACATTCAAGATTTCAACAACATAGAGTATCTTGAAGATTATCTTGAGACAAGACTTGTGAGTATTACCTTAGACTTGGAACTCAACATTGGGGAGAAAAAAATAATTTTAGACCGTGCAAGCCAAAAGGAGAGGTCATTTATGTGTCACGATCGAGCTCAAGAACCATTTCAATCATTTGTTTTGCCAACTAGCCAACATCCAAAGTTGCATGAACCGCTTCAACAAAGATGTGTTTATTCTATTCCTCTCTACACCTTGAGGACAAGGTGTTTTTTGAAGGGGTGGAGAGTGATACGCATCAAAGGAAAGAAATAATTGGTGGTAATTGGTGGTTTAATTAGTGGAAGGTCTAAAAGGAATGAATCATATGTAATTAGAGAATAATTATTAAATATTTGTATAAGGAAATTATGTATATTAGAATATATCATTACCTTGTATAGTTAGAATAATTTTACTAACTTAATTATTATAGGTGTTAGTAATTTAGTATAAATAGGTCCTTTGTATATGAATATACCAGGAACCACCCAGAGAAATATACTATTATTCTAATCTTTAGTTATTCTTAGTTATTCTTCTTGGAGCTCTCACACGCTCGAAGTGTGAAATTGAAGTTTGTTGTGACTCGAATACGATTAGGAGCCAGAAACCTGCTCGAAAGGTTTCTTCCGTTGCGTATTAAATCTCAGTACATAACAGAGTTGTAACCTACATTCATACTCATATAACGTAACAACATGACAGAGATATATATATATATATATATATATATATATATATATATATATATATATATATATACACAGTGGCGGAGCCACAATGGGGGCAGTGGGGGCTGCTGCCCCCACTGCCCTACTCCATATAAACTGACTATATATTAAACATACCAACAATTAATCAAAGTTAGGCTTGGTTGAGATGGTTAGGCCATTATTGACCTTATAATTTGAGTGAAAGGTCAGAGTTGTTTAATAGTTATGTTAATTACTAAGGACGAATACATTTGCTAAAAAATCGTTAATGTTAGTTGGTATAGTTGTTTATTTGAAATAATTATTTAATGTTAGTTAGTATATTATTGTTTAACAATTTTATTCGTATTTGAACATTTTTTAATTCATTTTACTTTTGCTTTTTTGCCCCCACTCAACCTAAATCCGGGCTCCGCCACTGTATATATACTTCAATAATCTATCCATTATTTGATCTGTTATATATTTTTAAAAAAGAAGCACCAACAACATTCCTCAACTCTTTTAAAAAAATAATTTACTTCCTTCTAGGTAAGCTAGCATGCATTATCCTAAACATTCATGCATTCTCTAAAATTATATATATATATATATATATATATATATATATATACTAGTATTTGTCCCGTGCGATGCACGAAAAATATGTTATAAAAATATACTCTATATGAGGTTTATTCATATATAAAATTTTTGTTATTTAATAATTATTATGTGTGAATTCCTATGATAAAATTATGAACATAAATATATTTACAATTAAAATAATATTTAAGGTGGTGATTACTACAAATCTTAAACTATATTAAAAATTTAGTACATAGTATTTAATATTACAAAATTTTAAGAACTTAGTAAAGTACAATAGTAATTGAATTACAATTTTAGAGTCACCACGGATCAAAATTTTTAGACCTTTGAGATTTCTAACTCTAGATGTAGCAACATATAATTGACCTTTAAAGACCAAAATCACAATCTTAGTTCGAACATTGATTTTTTCTTCCAAATACTATTGAATTAAGTGTGTAATCAATAAAAGATGAGAACTAATAATTCGAGAATATAATCTTAATGTTACTAAGCCTACTTCACGTCAATTAAGTTGGAGAGTGTTGTTAGATAATATCCGATGAATCCACGAATAACGCATCTTTGTCTCCGTAGTCCTCAATATGCACATCAACAATCTTAAATATTAGGCCACCTAGCTATGTCATATATTAATTTCAAACTTATGAACTTTGGGGTTGCATGCAATAAAAAGTATATTTTAAATATACTAAGGGTACATTATATATGTATGTAAGGTACTTTCAATATAAAAATAATTAATTTTTAATATATTAAAAATGTATTTGATATTCATGATCCATACAATTATGTGGACCATCGTTCACACAATAATTTGCCAGTAAAAATTGAAATATAAATATATATATATATATATATATATATATATATATATATATATATATATATTATCATTATTATTGTTGCAATTATTATTATTATTATTGTTATTGTTATTATAATTAACAATATTATTATGGTCTTGTAAAAATTAAATGTCGATTATCACCATTTAATTTTCACAAGACCATATGGCTTTATTATATATAGGATTTAGTTAACATCTTAGAAGCTCAAAATTAATTGAATAACCAACATAACATTTATGAATATGGAACCATGATCCTAATTAAGAAAGCAAGAGAGAGAAATTAAAGGATGAAAAAACAAAGTGGAGTGTGTGATAGTGAAAGCTAGTGATGCATGTCAGCAATTAAATTAAAAGTTAATTCTACCGGAAGTCCCTTTATTTTTTGTGGTAATTTCAAATTTAGTCTCAGACTATCGTTTTTGTCATTTTACATTCTAGACTATCGTTTTTAGACACTTTTAGTTCTTTGCATAATTTTTTCTATTTTTAGTAAGGGTATTTTTGTCTCTTCATATTTTTCTTTTGTTATTTTTTCGATTTCAACCAGTTTAATTGGTTTAGGACTTTACTAGAAATTGGTTGAAAAATATGGTTACTAAAAATCAGAGGTTACCTAAAGTTCTAAATCAATTAAACTGGTTGAAACCGGAAAAATAACAAAAGAAAAATTTGAAAAGACAAAAATGCCCTTACTAAAAATAGAAAAAATCATAAGAACTAAAATTGTCCAAAAAACAATAGTCTGGGGTGTAAAATAACAAAAACGATAGTCAGAGACTAAATTTAAAATTGCCACAAAAAATAAGGGACCTCCGGTACAATTAACTCTTAAATTAACGTAAGATTGACTATATGAGAAACTAGTACAAGACCGGGGTGTTAAGAAAAGCATGTACTAATATAACTACTTTAAAGAATATATTTTATTTTATACCACATAATTCATGAGTGTAAATTTGATCCAAAAATTATATTTTGACTCAAATTTTTCTTAAGACCTATGTAGGAGTGTAGGACACATCACTATTGTAGAGTAAAAATAGAGAAACTAAGCAATAATCTAAAAGAGAGAAAACATAGTGCATATAGTGAGGTGTGTGCAAATTGTGCCATAATTTTTGAAAACATATATATGAACTATTCCGTATGTAGTGTGTTCAGTACAGTGATCGATACCCTCGGCATATGGTTTGTTTGGTTACTAATGAGTAACTACCTTTACACTGTGAACAGCAAAAAGTACGCAGAGAACTAATTACAGTATATTTGATATTTGAATTGGGATCAGTGGGAGCTTGAGCCTTTCTGATCTGATTGTTTCTTAATTGAATGTTTCTCAGACTCAAATGGGAACGCGCCTACCCCCCATCTTGTAAGGTTGAAAGAACTGCATAAGAAATTCATTTGTAAACACAGAAATGCATATCAATTTTAATATTATTCATGACCTCAACTGATAGTACAACTAATTTATTGCAAATATATATACAGAAGCAAATGAAACATACCGATGAGACTGATGGTTGCCAGAATATCCAACCAACAACAGGTAACTTTCTCAGATAAGCTAAAAGGCCAGGCCAAGAACTGTTGCATGAAGATCTATGAGTTGTAAGCCAAATGTGAAGTTAGGATTCACTTAAAACCACAATGTAAGCTAATTTACTGTACCTAAATACCACAACAAAACCATAGCATTCCAAGATCATGCCTATGATTGGCCACCCAATGCTAACCAAGAATAAACCAATAGCGAATGAGACAGAACCCTGTGGAATCATATATAGCATATGAGAGAAGGGGAGAAAATTAATGTGTAAATAATAAGGCATATCATGAAAGTGGAGCAAGGTTACCTTGAAGTTTTGGCGTTTAAGAAATAATTGCAAGGTGGACTTTACTCCAATGGTCAAGGCCACTCCAAGGAAAATAAGGATCTAAAAAACCAGAGTGCATTCTTAGATATGCGGCGAACATACTTAAGGTATACAAGTAAAAGCACAAAAAAACAGCAATTAGAATACAAGAAATGAAAAGATGGAAATAAAATTGATGTATATTTATCTCTACTTACATTCCCCTTGATGAGAAAATGTTTCTCAAAGAAGAGTAGTCCAACCACAATGAGAACTGCACCAAAACCAGTACATCCATGCCCAATCTCTGTCACATTTTAGAGTAAGTAAGAATTCCAACAGAAAACAAGGCATTACAGAAGCAAAGTAACATGCTTTAACCCTTTGTCCTTTGAGGCAATTAGGAAGGTTTTTAGGTACTCCATATTAATTATGTGCCTAAGATGCATCCAAACTGTGCTTGAAAGGAAGTTCTAATTATTTTCACATCAAACAAGAAAATGAAGGTCCCACCATTCAACAAACTTAGTCATGATGATTCAAGATGTTTTAGGTTTAATCCATTCATTGCAAAGATATTAGAAAAGAACATTCTCAAATAAGAAAAGCAAAGAAGTCTGATAGTTTCTGTTATTCATTTATCCATTCCAAGTTCAATTAAATGATATACTACCCTGCACATCTTTTACTGCTTAGATTCCATCTGATTAGTAGTATTCAAGCTGCACTCTCAATTGCCATTTGCAGTCTTTAGTTCAGGATGGACTAATGAAAATATTCATTATAAAATGTAGACCCATGGGTATATAAGAGAGAACACATGCAAAACTACTTGGCACATCAAAAGTTAATATCTCTATTTCATAGATCCACTCTGTGGCAATTTTAATTGCTTAGTAATCTGCTACATGAAAAACAAGAAAGACAATGAACTACACAATCCATGAGAAACCACAGGCACTCATTTGTAATCCATTATTACAGATTTTTGCAACTTTACCACATACCACACTTGCAAGTATCATTTGGTTTAAATGGAGTCAAGAATGACAAGGATAAATCCTTCAACCTGTAATAAGAAAATCTGCTAGTAGATGCAAATTGATAGCACCACTAATTATGCAAATATTCAGAAGCTCATGCAAGACTTCTGAAGAAAATTACCTTAGTTTAATATCCACACTACACCTTTTAATTTCGAGCAACTATTTTGGTAACAATAACGGTATCTATGCTTCGTTATCAATCAACACCTCAACAGCAACTTCGGTAATTACTACACAGATTACTCAGGAATTAGCACATATCAAAATTACACTACTACTGACAATCTCTTCAGTGATTGAACAAAGCAGCAATGACTCCCACTACAATCAAATGCTTCACTGTAACTAGATTTTCTCTGAAACATGGTAATTAGAGCTAAATAACAAAAGTATAGGCAGAGTGTAGGGGACCTACTCTTCACATCAAGTGACTCAAAGGAAACCATCTTTTCCACTAGAACTTGAAACTTCAAGGAATGAATCTCTGAAGCACCTAAAAAAAAATGTCCCAAGATTGGAGAAAGAAGATCCAGAGATAATTCCATGCTACATAATCAATGAATATGATTACTATTATAACTCAGAGAAAGTTAAGCTGCAGAAAAGTAGCGATTCTGGTGATCATGATGGCGATGACAGAAATTGTAATTACACAATAATTACATCAAACGAAATGAAAAACAAGGGGGAATAAAGATAAGAGGAAAACTTCAGTTGCTCCAGTTTCTACGATTTGTTTGGAGAATTGGCCAGATGATATCATGAAATGAAGTTCAACAAACTATTATCAGCAAAGTACACGAAGGGATTATAACTGTCTGAAAAATCAGGGTTCCAATACATGAATTTCGAACTAAGTAGATGATGCGAACGAATAAAATCGAGAAAAATGAAACACATCCATAACCAGAATCCATATCTGGTAGTACAATGGAAATGAAAATTCGAAAGGAAAAGCTTAGCGAACGTACACCAAATTGAAAGCGCCTCATGGAAAACCGCAATGCATATGCGTGAATCCATACAAACAAATGAAATGACAGTATTAACCTGTGTATATCTACATATACACAATACAAGTGTGTGTATAGAGAGAGAGAGAGAACGATTGTTACCTGTATGAGTAGTGAAACAGAAGAACAGACCAGAACGAGAGGGAATTTTGCACTTTGCTTGGAGTTTTATATCAAAAAAGAAATGGCGGGGGAAATGGGGTAGTTTGCATTTTGACTTTTTTTCTTATTATTATTATTACTAGTATTTTCACCCGTGCGATGCACAGAATGGATTTGTTGTAACATATTAAGAATATTTGAATAGAAATATAACTATTTAAATACACAATAGAGCCGTATTAGTCTCTAATATATTTTTGAGTTTTTTTCAGACTATAACTACATTGGGATTTAAATGTGTTGGAATTTGAAAGGTTGCTGGCTTGGAGCACATCACAACTAACTTGAGTTAAATGATGTATCAAATATCTCTTCAAGTTCTGATATTTTGTATCATCATTTTCCATCTATGAATCTTATATAGTTTAAAGTATAAATTTGAAATATTTTTTGGTATCAACCTTTGAATTTCTGATAATTGTCAATATAGTTCTTTAAGTTCACTTTGCTTAATAATAAATTATTGGTAACAACTTCCTTAGTATTGCCCTGTGTATATGCAGGAATATAATGATGGGCAGATTTGTAAGTAATACTCAACACAGCATGTTTTCCTAGATTTGAAATATATCATATAGTTAGAAATATATGAATTTCCTAGATTTAAGCATAGTTAGAAACATATGAATTTCCTTACAAAAATTAAGCTTCTTACTTGCAGATTTCATTATTGTGTGGACCATGTCAACACAAATTGTGTGGACTATATTTTGTCTACTGTAAAATAATATATATTCAATACAAAAATAATGTACATTCAGTATAAAAAAATATACATTGTATTCAGAAAATATACATTATTTTTGTTCTGAGTGTACATTATATTGTATAATGTACATTCATTACAAAAATAATTTACATTTAATATATTAAACATGTACTTTTTTGTTATAGTCCACATAACATTGTGTGAACCAATAATTTGACAAAGTCAACAATCTTTCAAACTAAACAATAGCAGTTTTAAATCTTTTGCCAGAAAAATACACCATAAAGAAAAAGAACATTCAAAACAAAATTACTATTACAAAAGCAAAATTGAAATACACATTTGTACATAAACACATCTAAGAATTGAATGGTCACACACTCAGGATAAGGACTCTCAATATCTCACTTGTTCTAATTCTTTGAAGTACCAAAATGAAAATTAGAAGTAGCCTTCACAATTCGCCCTCAAAAAACTCAAACAGAAGCTGCTGCTGCCTTCTTCATCGGAAATGCTTCAATACCATCCTTTTTGCCTGTATCCTATCATAGGAGAGGTAGCATACAAAGACTTATAACAGGAAACATTCATACAACAACATTAGAACTAAACACCGAATATGATTCATAACTGAGATTGTATTCTTACAGACCATGTAATAATTTTACCTGTCCATCTGTTGATTTCTTAAAAATGATGTCTTGGAATAATAGGGATGGCTGTGCAAATTTCCTGGAATAATAACAGTTTTATGGAAAATTGCAAATATGACTATTAATTGTCTTGACCATTCATATCTTCAGCTTTAGTATGGAATACAGAACCTGAAAACATGAATTTAAGAATCTGCTTAATTGTTTTTTTAATTAAATGTATTACTCCGTATAAATTAGTCATTCTTTTATTTATCTCATGTCTTAGTATAATATAGTTTTTATAGCAGATTTGTGAATTTCCTAATACTGTATCTAGTGCACAGCTTTATACTATGCATTTGTAAAGCTAACAAATCAATGAATTCGTTCCTTGCAGGATTTAAAACATACCCTAGGATGCAATTCAACAATGTATTCGTGAAGGTATGTACTGTATCAGTATGCAAAAGGGAAAACAATAAAAATGGACACCAGGTACTTGATCCTTTTCAAGTGCAGTATCACGTACTTGATCCATCTTTGTTTGTAAGGGACTTTGTTGTATTTACTAAATAGACTTCTAAACAATTTTGCTAACTTTTACCTAACTTTACTAACTAATAAACACTTAAACACTTGCAAACAATGATGTTACAGTCTGATGCACTATTTTCTTCCCACTAAACAGAAGTAAAATGAAATCTGAAATATTTCCTTGATTTGCTTCATACGTAATATGTACTATTGTTCCAATACATGTATTTAAAAATTGTTATATATTCACAACCAAATCAGCTATAATGTTTCCTCCTCAATTTGAACTACCTGCAAATGAATGATTGAATCATACAAAAAAGATGGTCACCACTGCAATCATCTACTTAGAAGTGTAGGTGATTGAAAACTCAGCTCTGAAAAAGAAAACTGATTGCATCAGGTTTTCAAACCCTTATGTACATGATAACAATCTATATCAAAAGTAAAAACAAACTAATATACAAAACAAAAAAATGATTCTTGTGCCACCAGACACAATTGTTTTATAAGACCACCCTTCCCAGATTCCTGTGCCACCAGGCAAAATTGTTTGAAAAAACCATCAACAAACCAAACCAAAAAATTCTTATTACCGTAAACTGACACTTCCTTAAACTTATTAAGGAACTTAGGAACATAATCTTTTGGGATGTGGGCATAGACTAATGTTCTCTACATATACACGTAATTTAAATCAGTACTGATGCTTCTGTATGAGATGGTGCTTACCGTATGGTAACTCTTTTTTCTGAATTACCCCAGAATCATAAAAGGCAATCTCCATCCACTTGATAGCTTCCTTTGTGTTCCGGTACACTGTATGAACGAACCACAACTTTAATCGCACTCCAGATATTGAATGGAGAGACCTCACTTCCAAGAATGTACAGAGAATACATTCTGTTTGAGAGATATGTATTCTGTGATTTTTTGGAAGCAAATTGTACTTTGCCCAGCAATATGTGGTTGAATGCCGGGTTCTACAATGAATTCACATATTTATACAAATTTGGAAGCACTGATTTGTTGAGACTTTAAGTTGTAATACAAAACGTTTTCTCCGAAATGTAAATTTAATAGTGATTTTCCATTTAAATAGATATTTGTATATTTTTTGAATTTGTATAAATCTGTATACAGGAGAAGGCACCATTATTTTTTGTATTAAATTCCAACTGTTGATATTCCCAAACGGCACATTTACAGAAGGCATTTACTGCATAATAAATCCCCATTTGTTCCGCCAAAATGCAGTGTTTTGACTTGGCGGGAACTTTCTCTATTTTTTTTTTTACCAAAAAGGTTCTGCTTTATTATTATAATAATAGAGGATAGAGGATTTTTGGAAGAATTATTATTATTATTATTATTATTATTATTATTATTATTATTATTATTATTTTTTGACAAACATTATTATTATTATTATTATTATTATTATTATTATTATTATTATTATTATTATTATTATTATTATTATTATTATTATTTGTGATTTGCGAATATCCATTTATCCACATTTAGGTGGACCCAAAAATATTTCCGGAGGCCAAACAATAAAACAAAAGAAATAATTTGAAATAAAAAAAAAAATTGAAACACTTAAAACAATCGATATATCGTGAACAAGGGCCCACAGTACACTGTGGACCCTTATCCAATACATAGAATTTATGTTATAATGCACATAATTCATGTTCATAATACACATACACATAAACACGATATAATGAACATGAATTCTGTGTATTATGAATATTAATTTTGTGTATTATATAGCGGAAGACACATAAACACTTAACATAACACACATGATTCATGTTCATTATATCGTGTTTATGTGTATGTGTATTATGAACATGAATTCTGTACATTATAAAGTCCAATTCTGTGTATTGAATTAGGATCCACAGTGCATTGTGGACCATGGTCCATGATAATTTGTCTACTTAAGAAGTGTCATAAATATTGTTGGTATAACCTGGAGGGTGTGGTTGAGTGGAAATGACTCATTCACTCTTAACCAAAAGGTCAAGGGTTTGATCATTGGCTTTGAGGGTAGAGGCCTAGAGCAACCATAAATCTTCAGGTCAGAAAGAAGGTTAATTCTCATTAAAGATAAAACACATCAGAACTATATGAAAAGAAGGTTGAATCTCATTATTAATAGTAGTCGGCAAACTTATGCACTATATTAATCATACAATATTAATTTAAAATTTTTATATGTAATTATCTTATTTATAAATCTAACAATATAAATTATAATTAGAAAAATTATATTATAACATTTTCCTAAATACATATTTATATATATTATTTGCACATACAAATATAATTATATAAGGAAATACATATACTTGGGATTATAGTCTAGATCTACTCATACAAAATTTAAAATTTACATTTTTTGATTTCTAAATATAATTCCCTTACTTATTATTCATATTGTTAGAATTATAATTATAATATATATAAAATGTAATTAGGAATACATGAATTTAATTGTGTAAATTTAGTTTATAAATTTATGTACATGATTAGATCGGGACTATATTAATAACACTATAACATTTTAATTTTAATTTTGTATGGTATGAAAATACCTGACAATATATGAGAAGTCCAATTATATTATTATATTATATAATTTTAACATTTTTAAAATTTTTATTTTTTATTAAAATTCACAAAAACAGCACGGGTAAAACACTAATCTATATATATATATATATATATATATATATATATATATATATATATATAAAAGTAAAATCCTCCTAACAAATTTTCCCCCCAAAACTTTTGTAGTAAAACTTATTTGGTAAGTAAATGTCAAATGGAAATTAAATAAAATCTATTAATTGGTAATATTATATATGGTATTATATTCTATAATATAATATAATTGATAATATTATTGTTCAAGTATAAAATAAAATTAAAATTAAAATAATAACAATAACAACAACAACAACAACAACAACAACAACAATAATAATAATAATAATAATAATAATAATAATAATAATAATAATAATAATAATAATAATAATAATAATAATCCAAACAAAACTATATACAAAATTAAAAAAAAAAAAAAAAAAAAAAAAAAGGTGGCTCCCCTTAGTAAATGATGTGGGATTATTTTGATCCCACATTGAAAATGTTTGGAAAGAGGAGCTCTAGATCTCCTCTATATAAGAGGAGCAATGCTCCTCTAACAACCATACAATTGCTTGTCCATCAATGTGGGCAAGTATTGAGAAGTCCAAAGGCTTTTTATAGTACTACTATTGACCCGACAAATTATGTTGTGGAACTGTGTCCACCTTGCAAGGTAGACATGGTTCAAAAATAGTTCATAATTATGAATATAATAATCAATATATAGTTCAAAAATTATGAACATATAGTTCTATAATTATGAACATAATGTTGTGAACATAATTATGAACACATAGTTATTTAATTATGAATATAGAGATTCAATAATTGTGAATATGAAGTTCATAAATTATGAATATATATATATCTTTATAATTATGAACATATATTTCAATAACTATGAACATAGAGTTTTGTAATTATGAATATAGAGTTTAATAATTATGAATATGAAGTTTAAAGATTATGAATATATAACTTTATAATAATGAACTTATAGTTCAGTATTTATGAACATAGAATTGCAAGGTGGACACGGTTCCACAACCTATTAAAACCCAACGAGTCAAATGGCTCTTATTTAAAAAAACTTATCTTAATGGATTCTTAATTTTTTTTTTTTAATTTATTAGGGGGTTTGGGAATGATTAACCAAAAATGTATATGAGTTGTTTTAGTTTTTAGCAGTTTCGAGCAAATTGTTAAGTTATTAAATAATATTTTTGGTGTTTTGATAAAATATAAAATGTTAAACATGTGAATTTCTTAAAATTCTGACGAATCTGCCATATACACAAATAACAATAACAACAACAACAACAATAATAATCCAAACAAAACTGTATACAAAATAAAATTAAAATTAAAAAGAAAAAGAATAAAATTAAAATTAAAAAGAAAAAGAAAAAAAAAAAAAGACAAAGGGGTGTCACGGGCTCCCTTTGTAAATGATTTTGAGATCATTTTTATCCCACATTGAAAATGTTTGAAAAGAGAGAGCTCCTCTATATAAGAGGAGCAATGATCCCCTTACAAACATAATTTCTTGCCCATCAATGTGGGCAAGTATTGAGATGTCAAAAGGTTCTTATTTAAGAAGCCTCAACTTTGTCTTCTTATTTTAGTTTGTATTTATTTGTTATTAATGGGGGTTGTGAAAGATTAACACAAAATATATGTGTTGTATTAGTTTTTAGCCCTTTTGAGCAAATTACTGAGTTACTATAAAATTTTTTGGGGATTTTGATTAAAGTTAAAATGTTAAAATGACGAATTTGTTACAATTTTGGCGAATTTATCAATAATCAAATAAATAATAATAATAATAATAATAATAATAATAATAACAACAACAACAACAATAATAATAGTAATCCAAACAAAATGATATACAAAATAAAATTAAAACTAAAATAAATAAGAAAAAGACAAAAGGGTGCCACGAACTCCTCTTTGTAAATGATATTGGATCATTTGATCCCACCTTGAAAATGTTTAGAAAAGGAGCTATTGAGCTCCTCTATATAAGAGGATCAATGCTCCTTTTACAAACATAATTGCTTGCCCATCAATGTGGGCAAGTATTGAGAAGTCCAAAGATTTTTTTTTTAGTACTATTGACCCGATAAATTATGCTGTGGAATTGTGTCCACCTTGCAAGGTAGACACAATTCTAAAATTGTTCATAATTATGAATATATTGTTCAACAATTAGGAACATGTAGTTATATGATTATGAACATAGTGTTGTGAGCATAATTATGAACATATAGTTATGTAATTATGAATATAGAGATTCAAAACTTATTTGGTAAGTAAATGTCAAATGGAAATTAAATAAAATCTATTAATTGACAATATTATATATGGTATTATATTCTATAATATAATATAATTGATAATTGATAATATTATTGTTCAAGTATAATAAAAATATTATTGTTCAAGTATAAAATAAAATTAAAATAACAACAACAACAACAACAACAACAACAACAACAACAACAACAACAACAACAACAACAACAACAATAATAATAATAATAATAATAATAATAATAATAATAATAATAATCCAAACAAAACTATATACAAAATAAAATTAAAATTAAAAAAAAATTAAGAAGAAGACAAATGTGGCTCCCCTTAGTAAATGATGTGGGATCATTTTGATCCCACATTGAAAATGTTTGGAAAGAGGAGCTCTTGATCTCCTCTATATAACCATACAATTGTTTGTCCATCAATGTTGGTAAGTATTGAGAAGTCCAAAGGCTTTTTATAGTACTATTGACTCGACAAATTATGCTGTAAAATTGTGTTCACCTTGCAAGGTAGAAATAATTCAAAAATAGTTCATAATTATGAATATAATAATCAATATATAGTTAAAAAATTATGAACATAGTATTGTGAACATAATTATAAACACATAGTTATCTAATTATGAATATAGAGATTCAATAATTGTGAATATGAAGTTTAAAAATTATGAATATATTTCTGTATAATTATGAACATGTAATTCAATAACTATGACCATAGAGTTCTATAATTATGAATATAGAGTTTAATAATTATGAATATGAAGTTCAAAGATTATGAATATATCGCTTTATAATAATGAACTTATAGTTCAGTATTTATGAACATAGAACTGCAAGGTGGACACGATTCCACAACCTATTAAAACCCAACGTGTCAACTAGCTCTTATTTAAAAAAACTTATCCCAATGGATTCTTATTTTTTTTTTTAATTTATTAGGGGGTTTGGGAAAGATTAACCAAAAATGTATATGAGTTGTTTTAGTTTTTAGCAGTTTCGAGCAAATTGTTAAGGTATTAAATAATATTTTTGGTGTTTTGATAAACTATAAAATGTTAAACAGACGAATTTCTTAAAATTTTGACGAATTTGTCAAATAATCAAATTACAACAACAACAACAACAACAACAATAATAATCTAAACAAAACTATATACAAAATACAATTAAAATTAAAAACAAAAACAAAAAACAAAAACAAAAAAAACAAAAACAAAAAAACAAAAAACAAAAAACAAAAAAAAAAAAAAAGACAAAGGGGAGTCACGGATTCTATTTGTAAATGATTTTGAGATCATTTTTATCCCACATTGAAAATGTTTGAAAAGAGAAAGCTCATCTATATAAGAGGATCAATGATCCCCTTACAAACATAATTTCTTGCACATCAATGTGGGCAAGTATTGAGATGTCAAAAGGTTCTTATTTAAGAAGCCTCGACTATATCTTCTTATTTTAGTTTTTATTTATTTATTATTAATTATTAATAATGGGGTTTGTGAAAGATTAACACAAAATGTATGTGTTGTATTAGTTTTTAGCCATTTGGAGTAAATTACTGAGTTATTATATAATTTTTTGGGGGTTTTGATTAAAGTTAAAATGTTAAAATGACGAATTTGTTAAAATTTTGGCAAATTTATCAATAATCAAATTAAAATAATAATAATAATAATATAATAATAATAATAATAATCCAAACAAAACGATATACAAAATAAAATTAAAACTAAAATAAATAAGAAGAAGGCAAAAGGATGCCACGGACTCACCTTTGTAAATGATGTTGGATCATTTGATCCCACATTGAAAATGTTTAGAAAATGGGCTCTTGAGCTCCTCTATATAAGAGGAGCAATGCTCCTTTTACGAACATAATTGCTTGCCCATCAATGTGGGCAAGTATTGAGAAGTCCAAAGATTTTTTTTTTTTTAGTAATATTAACCCGATAAATTATGCTGTGGAATTGTGTCCACCTTGCAAGGTAGACACGATTTCAAAATTGTTCATAATTATGAATATATAGTTTAACAATTATGAACATATAGTTCTATAATTATGAACATAGTGTTGTGAGCATAATTATGAACATATAGTTATGTAATTATGAATATAGAGATTCAAAACTTAATTGTTCAAGTATAAAATAAAATTAAAATAATAACAATAATAACAACAACAACAACAACAATAATAATAATAATAATAATAATAATAATAATAATAATAATAATAATCCAAACAAAACTATATACAAAATAAAATTAAAATTAAAAAAAAAAAAGAAAAAAAAAAAAGACAAAGGTGGCTCTCCTTTGTAAATGATGTGGGATCATTTTGATCCCACATTGAAAATGTTTGGAAAGAGAAGCTCTTAATCTCCTCTATATATAACCATACAATTGCTTGCCCATCAATGTGGGCAAGTATTGAGAAGTCCAAAGGGTTTTTATAGTACTATTGACCTGACAAATTATTATGTGTAATTGTGTCCACCTTGCAAGGTAGACATGGTTCAAAAATAGTTCATAATTCATAATTATGAATATCATAATCAATAATCAATAATCAATATATAGTTCAAAAATTATGAACATATAGTTCTATAATTATGAACATAGTGTTGTAAGCATAATTATGAACACATAGTTATCTAATCTTTCTCTATAATAAAGCAAAAACATTTTGGTAAAAAAAGTTTTTTTTTTCCCGCCCATTTGCTCTTGCATTTTTGGTCACCAAAACAACTTTATGACGGTTGAATTGTTGTGGGTTATCTTTTCAGATTTAAAAATATGCAATCATTTCTTTTCACCATTTACCAATGATCATTGGTTACTGCACCCATAGAATAACATTAAATAATATTTTTCGATACAAAATATAATATAATAAATATAATATAATTATACATTTAAATTCACAATAAATACAATCTGATCAGAATGCATTAAATGCAAAATGACAATGAAAAGACTATGTGGCATGCATTTACCAATGATCATTGGTTACTGCACCCATAAAATAATTTTAAATAATATCTTTTAGTACAAAATATAATATAACAATACATTTAAATTTACAATAAATACAATCTGATCTGAATCTGATCAGAATGCATTAAATGCAAAAGGAAAAACTGAAAAGACCATGCGGCATGCATTAAATGCACAGAGGCTGAAAATGAAAAAATGACGGTTCACGCGTAATAATGACCAAACCCAAGTGCCACACTTCGTTTTCCCAAATGGTTGGGTTAATGAGGTAATTTGGCTATAAATAGTAGTTGTTTTCCTGCACAATTCACTTCAACTTCTTCAACAACAAATCTGAAATACAAACTCAATATAACATCATGGTAGGAATGTTCATTTTGGCCAAAGATATAAGTCCTATGACTTTGAAAAGAGCTATCAAACTAAGGCTTGTGAGAACATATGAAGTTCATGCTAACCGTGGCAACAACTCTATTAAAAGCAAAGAATGTATCTTCCATGATGAAGAGGTAACATTTTTTACTGCACTTTATATTTCATTTATTTTTACTATTTTTTGTTGACATTATTCTTTTGTTAGGGGACATATCTTCATGCTTCAATACCAAGAGAACAAGTAGAAAAATTCCAGAATGTCTTCAAAGAAGGTGCTGTGTATGGCGTGAAGAACTTTTTAGTAAATGATGTGGGATACCCCGAGCCTCTCGCATGCGAAGCGAGCGCTCTACCATATGAGCTATACCCCCATTGATCCCACATTGAAAATGTTTAGAAATAGGAGCTCTTGATCTCCTCTATATAACCATACAATTGCTTTCCCATCAATCTGGGCAAGTATTGAGAAGTCCAAAGGCTTTTTACAAATGAAAAGTTTAAAGGCTCTTAATTTTTTTTAGTACTATTGACCCGGCAAATTGTGTTGTGGAACCGTATCCATCTTGCAAGATAAACACGGTTCCAAAATTGTTCATAATTATGAATATATACTTATACTATTATGATCGTAGTGTTTTGAACATATAGTTTAGTAATTATGAACATAGAGTTCTGTAATTGTAAATATAGAGTTCAATACTTATGAATATGAAGTTCAAAGATTATGAATATATAACTTTATAATTATGAACATATAGTTCAGTAATTATAACCATAGACTGTGTCCACCTTGCAGGTGGACACAATTCCATAGTATAACTATTCGATTGACCCTGTTACATGTATACTTTCTCAACCTATTGAAGACCAACATGTCAAAATGCTTTTATTTAAAAAACCTTATCTTAATGGCTTCTTATTTTAATTTTTTTTTTTAATTTTTTTAATTTATTAGGGGGTTTAATAAAGATTAACCCAAAACGTATATGAGTTGTTTTAGTTTTTAGCAGTTTGGGTCAAATTGCTACGTTATTAAATAATATTTTTGGTGCTTTGATTAAATATAAAATGTTAAAAAGATGAATTTCTTAAAATTTTGACGAATTTGTCAAATAATCAAATTAGAATAACAACAACAACAACAACAATAATAATATCATCATCAACAACAACAATAATAATAACAACCACAATAATAATAATAATCATAATAATCCAAAACAAAACTATATACAAAATAAAATTAAAAAAAAAAAAAAAGAGTCACGGGCTCCCTTTGTAAATGATCTGGGATCATTTTGATCACAAATTAAAAATGTTTGAAAAGAGAGAGCAATCATCCTCTTACAAACATAATTGCTTGCCCATCAATGTGGACAAATATTGAGAGGTTAAAATGTTCTTATTTAAGAAGTCTTAACTTTGTCTTCTTATTTTAGTTTTTATTTATTTATTTATTATTTATTATTAGTGGTGGGTTATGAAAGATTAACCCAAAATGTATGTGTTGTATTAGTTTTTAGCAGTTTGGAGAAAATTACCAAGTTATTATATAATTTTTTTGGTGTTTTGATTAAAGTTAAATGTTAAAATGACGAATTTGTTAAAATTTTGGCGAATTTATCAATAATAATAATAATAATAATAATAATAATAATAATAATAATACAAACAAAACAATATACAAAATAAAATTAAAAATAAAAATAATAAGAAGAAGACAAAAGGGAGCCACGGACTCCCTTTGTAAATGATGTTGGATCATTTTGATCCTATATTGAAAATGTTTGAAAAAAGGAGCCTTTGAACTCCTCTATATATTACTTTTCTTACAAACACAATTGTTTGACCATCAATGTGGGTAAGTACTAAGAAGTCCAAAGGCTCTTATTATTATTATTATTATTATTATTTTTTTATTATTTTTTTTTTGAGTACTATTGACCTGAAAAATTATGTTGTAGAACCGTGTCCACCTTGCAAGGTAGACACGGTTCTAAAATTGTTTATAATTATGAATATATAGTTCAAAAATTATGAACATATGGTTCTATAATTATGAATATAGTGTTGTGAACATAATTGTGAACTTATAGTTATGTAATTATGAATATAGAGATTCAATAATTGTGAATATGAAGTTCAAAAATTATGAATATATAATTTTATAATTATGAACATATAGTTCAATAATTATGAACATTGTTATAAATATTATTATTATTATGGCCATTATCACAAGACCTTTCATTTGCCTTATATTTATTCCATTATTTATGTTATAGAAAATGAAGGGTTATATGGATGTATATATATATACATGTTCAAGGCATAATGAAAGAGTGAACTTGTGTTCTTGAGTTCTACATTCTTTTGTTATATTTTTCTCTCTACTCTTCCATTCCATATTGCAATATTCTTCATACATACAATCGATGCGTTACCGTACAACTATCACGCGAGAACTAACAAGTTGATAGGCCGAATTACAACACGTTATCAGCACGAATCGCCAACATATTCCTCGGTGAACGGTATGCTCGGACATGTTATAATACATGTTTTTATACTAGGCAAGCATGTTCATAGGTTTCATATAATACATGTTTTTATATGGCACATGTTGATTCTACACCTCTTGATATGATTATGAAATACATGATTGATACGATACATATTGATTCTAAAATTTGAAATATGAATTGCACATATCGGTTCGTATATATATGATTGTGTAAATTCCTGAATATATATTTCCAATTTTATTTTTGATTCTTAAAATTGAAAGAAAAGCATGTGATATATATGTTTGTGTAAATAGATGGGGCTTTTCGTACGAAGATGCAATGTATGTATACATATTATTTTCATTTCGCATACTTTGTATGTTATATACCCTATGATGTAGTGCATTATTATGTTTTTATGATATGTCGTTTGCATGTGATTAGCAATTAGTTTTTGTGCCTGATTAGGCAATGAATGAATGGTTTTTAATTAAGATTGTTAAAGTTTATTTCGTGGAAGTTTAAGAGTGAATAAGACTTTAAAGCTTAATTGATGACTTGGGAGCATCAATTTGGTGTATTGGAGAATGAAACACCACTCGTTGCCTGTAGCGCGAGTTGATGCTATAAACACGAGTCGATGCTTGCTGCATCAATTCGGTGTTTTCGCACCGATTCGTGCCTTGTTGCTTGTAGCGCGAGTTGATGGTATAAACACGAGTCGATGCTTGTTGCATCAATTTGGTGTTTGCCTCACCAATTCGTGTTGCACCATTTCGGTTTTTGTGTATATTCGAAAGATCAATTTGTTTTCTGATTTTATCTTTTGACTTCATCTCGGAAAGTTCATTTTGCATCTAGAAGATGTTAGATTCCTTATTTTGCTATAAACATGTGATATTATGAATGTATATGAGAACATATGATATATGTTTTGTAGATTACGTATTCAATTGTCAAATGTGATTTTATTGAGCTCGCTCATGTCGATAGCAATTATTTCATTTGGGCTTTGGATATTGAAATATATTTGGCATCTAAGAAATCGAGCCAAAATTTTGTTGCTAAGTCACAGAGAACCGATGCCCAGAAGGCACAAGCGCTCATTTTCATACGCCACTACTTGAACTACGATCTTAAAAATGATTATTTGATTGAAAAAGTCCCTATTGCGTTATGTAAGTCCCTGAAGGACCATTTTGACTAGTAGTCATCTATTGTCCTTCCTCGGACACAATTTGACTAGATTAATCTTAAGTTTTAAGATTATAAGTCAGTAACTGACTATAATTCAGCTCTGCACAAAATAGTCTCAGAAGTGAAACTCTAAACAAGAAGTTTTAGAGAAATATTTAATTGAAAAGACATTGTCAACTTTTCGTGTGAGTAATTTGTACTCCAGCAGTAGTACAAGACAACAAATTATGAGAAGCATCCTAAGGTGATTTTAGCACTTCTTGTGGCTAAGAAACATAACTAGTTGTTGATGAAGAATCAAAGTGCATGTTTGGTTGATTTTGCACAAGTACCTGAAGCACATAATGTTACCTAGTTGAGTAACTTCATAAGGGGTTGTGGTCGAGATTATAACCAGTGTGGTATGAGTTTCGAGCTCAGAATAAGAAATAAAGTGATCAAGATATTCAAGGATGACCAAACTTATCGAGGCAAAATCTTAGCCAGAAGCAGATTTGCTAACAATGTGGGTCTGAAGGGCATTGATCCCTACGTGCCGCACACCAAAGCATTTGGTCATCGGAGAATGAAGATCATCTTGATGATTCTAGCTAATTTGCCTGAAGCAAATATTGCGATAAATTGTGATAATGAAATGATAAGGTATTGATGAAGAAATGATTAGTGTCATGATAATGTTTGAGTAATTCATGAAAATATATTCATGGACAAAAAGGTTAGCTCATGCCTGAAGCATGACGTATCCGAGAAGTAAACTCATGCTTGAAGCATCCGATTATGCCTGAAGCACTCGAAAAGTTAATTCATGGCCGCAATAACTTATTGCGTAACCGATGAGTATATACACTCCAAATGTGTTTTTGAGTGCAAAGTTATTTTTGGAGGCAAATTATTATGAGTGCAAAGTGACCTTACTTTGCTGATTTTTCTTGCTAATTTTACTACTCGAATTAACTATTCAAAAAGTTTACCTCTCTAAGCTTACATCTCTTAACTTACCTCTGTAATCTTGCTTCTCGATTTACTTCTTGAAATTTTACTTTCTGGAACTTTATTTTCCAGTGGAAGTTTACTTCTCAGATTTAATTCTCTTAGTTTGCTTGCTTATTTATTTATGAAAATTTTCCTCATGCATGCAACATAACTCTCGTATGCAATTGACTGGCTGCTAATTCAAAATTGAATTATTATTTGTTCCATAAATCTTATATCAATCCCTGAAGGATTGCTATTATCAACAAATTATGATAATCATCTTTTGACTAAATTTAAGATGTCAACATGACAAATCCCTCTCCGACTATGGCTTAGTGCAATTCTGTGTTGTTTAAGGAGTGGTATACTCCTTTATAAGAATGATCTTTGACTTATGTCATACATGATATGATTGATTTAGATGTTATTGGTTTGGAAGATAGAATGGATCATATCATATCAATTTGCCTGAAGCAAACGAAGGACTAAATTATTTCATATTAGTTTGCCCGAAGCAAATGAGGGAATGAATTATATCATGTGAATTTGCACGAAGCAATTCCCAAACCAGTGAGTGAACTAATGTAAAATTGAGGATAAGGATTTTTGGGAGATCTTGAAGATATATTTTATTTGACAAGCTTCACAGCTTCCCTATGATTGTTGTGTACCTTTGTAATATCAATTGATATGTATGCTTTCATATCTGATTATATATTTTTTTCTTGTTGGGGACATCAGTTTTATATGCTATTATGGTTATCACAATCTGACCTACTGCATATCATAATTATTTCCCCTAGAACCTAGTACGTGGTATAAAACCAAACATTTCCCATCTGCGTTTTATTCACAGTGTGCAGTCTTTTTCCTATATCACCACCATAGCGTACCTTTGTGGGCATGTATATGTTGATTATAAACCTCCGTCTGTTATTTAAATTCTTAGAGCCCATGATAAGGGATCAATATATAATTAGGTATGCTGACTGCACACTTTATGAAGATCATTTCACGGCATTAGGGGGAGATAAGATCTCAAATTTTATAGAATGCCGAGAAATTCTATGAATGATTGATCTTCAATATTTAAATCCACGTACTAGGTAGACTGAACTAGAAGTTCAGAAGAAGTAAACTGAACTAGAAGTTCAGTAGATAATTAATCTGTCAATATATATACTCATGAGTGACTAGGTCCTATATATTTTCCCCAACTTGGACCATATATATCTACCAATGCTCCTTGACGCCAGAAGCGTGGAGACATGTTGGTATAATCCGCGGAAAGCTAAATCTAGTAGAAAATGGTGTTATTCTTGAAATCGCTTAAAGAAGTATGTCCTGCAGATATTCGTCCAGAAGACATTCGTCTGGAAGGCGAAAAACCCCAGTAAAATTATAGGTGCACCCAAAATCATAATACTGGGATGCGAAACGACCAGATAAAAATACCTTTGCGAAATGGCTAGAGTCTGGTTGAATTAGAAATTGCCATTATTTTATATATATGGGAGAAATTTATGAAAAACGTTATAGTTGTCGACAACACAATTGCCTTATAAATTGCTCTTAGTATATGAGAATCTGGATCCAGAGCTAGGCACCAGTAGTGCCTTGATTTTTTTTTATGTATAAAAAAGCAATTAAGGCATGTACAGCTCAGCTCGCTAAAACTGTATTCTCTTTATAACACGTACACCATTTAATGTTAACCTTGTAGGTTACAAATGAGTGTTTGTACGAAAGAGAAATACAAACAATATGGTGGTATGATATAAAGCGAGACTGGTAGCTTAAGGGTTTACGCAGAGACCCTGAATTGATTTTGGTCAAATATTCTCTCCCACAACATATGGCATTACGTTCCGCAAATTAACATTATTGGCAGTGAATTATGAATTTAGATATGCAGTTGATGAACGTCATGACCGTAATTTACTGGTCATTAGACGCTAATATTTATTTGTAAATCCCCAATGGATTCAACACTTTTGGAATGTGGAAAGTGAAAATCTCAACGTGTATCATTAAACTACTAAAGTCTTTGTATGAGTTGAATATTATTGACTGAGTGTTTTCCTCCCAAAGAAGGAATGTATAAATAATATGTACCATTATGTGTTCGTTAAAGAATTGCTAATGGAGTTATTTATTTATCATCTCAGTCGATATTGACGGTTTAAATATCATTGAAACACATAGAGAGCTTGGTGATATTAGCTCATGCCGAAAGATGGAGTTTTAAAATAAAAGACTTGGAAATCCAAGTATTGTCTCGACCTAAAGATCGAGCTTCTCCTTGAAGAAGTTTTATACACCAGTTAGCCTACTTGAAAAATATCTTGAAGATGTTTTATATAGACAAGTATTATTTACTTATCACATAAACGGTTGTCCAATAATCTCTTGAAGTAGATAAATGACCATTTAGACTCGAAGGTTATAATGAGGATATTTAGGGACCGGGAGTCCATTACTTCATTGCTATTGGAGCACTATTATTGAACTAGAAGTTCCATAATCGCATCAGGCCTGATATTGAATTTGCGATGAAATTGCTAGCAAGATTTAGTGCTTCTCCCTACAATGAAAATTGGAATGGTATTTAACATATCCTCCAACACCTTCGAGGTACAAAGATTTTGACGTTTATGTGAGAAACTAATATGTGGTTTTGATGGGCAACTTGGGCATTAGCTCTTTTATTTTATCCCTATGATGCCAAGTTCAGAACTGGTTATGTTATATTTTTACCCCCAATGTCTCATATGAGGACAAATAAGATTGTGTTGCACAAGCAAGTAATAGTTTTGTTAAGGGGAACCTTACAAAACATGTTGTATCTAAATCCTTCTACACACATGAACTCTAGAAGAGTTGTAAAATTCTTATTGAGAATGTTTTCCCCACTGAACAATCTTGCAGATATGTTCACTAAGTCTCTGCCTACATCCACTTTTGAGTAATATGTTCATAAAATTGGGATGCGTGGGCTTAGAAGATTGTTATCTTCAGGGGGAGCGACAACGCCTAGCTGTGCTAGAATGGACAATCTAGAGGACTTTTGATATCCTGAATATTATGCTACGAAAGCATATGGTTGTACTCTTTTTCCCTTAGCTAAGTTTTTCCCACAGGGTTTTCTTAAGCTAAGGTTTTTAATGAGGCAACCTATGTTGGTGCACTTGAGTGGATAGTCCTGAAGACTCTTGAAATCTTGAAGATTATGCCCAGAAGGCTTATGTTTGTACTCTTTTCCTTGGCTAAGTTTTTTTCCCACTGGGTTTTCTTAGGCTAAGGTTTTTAATGAGGCAACCGGTGCAACACATGGATCAACATACTTCGTGTACTCTTTTCCTCGTCTAGGTTTTTTCAACTGGGTTTTTCTAGCAAGGTTTTTAACGAGGCATGAGTATAGTTTGATAATGGCCAAGGGGGAGTGTTATAAATATTATTATTATTATGGCCATTATCACAAGACCTTTCATTTGCCTTATATTTATTCCATTATTTATGTTATAGAAAATGAAGGGTTATATGGATGTATATATATACATGTTCAAGGCATAATGAAAGAGTGAACTTGTGTTCTTGAGTTCTACATTCTTTTGTTATATTTTTCTCTCTACTCTTCCATTCCATATTGCAATATTCTTCATACATACAATCGATGCGTTACCGTACAACTATCACGCGAGAACTAACAAGTTGATAGGCCGAATTACAACAAACATAGAGTTTTGTAATTGTGAATATAGAGTTCAATAATTATGAATATGAAGTTCAGAGATTATGACTATATAGTTTTATAATTATTAATATATAGTTCAGTAATTATGAAAATAGAATTGTGTCCACCTTGCAATGTGGACACGATTTCACAGCATAACTATTTATAAATAGTCAATGAAAATTAAAAATGAAACGAAAATATTAGGTAAAAATATCATTGCATTTATATTCTAATTGACTAATTGACTAAAAATAAAAAAGAAATATTGACTGAAAATGAATCTAATATTACTAATTGACTGAAATTATAAGAGGAAATGAATATTAATAATGGACTGCAAATAAAAAATGATCCATAATTGACTAAAATAAAAAAAATAATAATAAAAAAAAGAAATGGTCAAATCATTGCATTTTAATTAAAAATGGAATGGAAATTAAAAATTGGAGGGAAATATTTCAATAATAATATTCTACATTATCAATAGTAAATGCTGCATATTTTAAAAAATAGTAAAAGTAAATTAAAAATAGAACGAAAATATTTCAATAATAATATCTACATTATCAATTAAAAATGGAACGAAAATTATGTAAAAATATCACTGCATTTGATATTCTAATTGACTAATTGACTGAAAATATAAAAGGATAACTAATTGAGATTCTACCATTATATATTTTCACCCAAGTAACCTGTCCTGTTGGATTGAAGGTGTTAGCTCTAGATGAAGATGAACAAGATTGTGTTGCCACTACCAATGTCGTCTAGAAAGAGGTTTCAAGCCCTTAGGGTTGAGGTTCAGCCTTTTGGAAGATAGAAAGATATTTCAATAATGTGTAAATATAATCGGTGATATTAAGTTTTTTTTTTTTAATGAAAAAATTGTTATATATCTAGACAAAAAAAAAAAAAATATCTTCCATACAAATGAATAAGGATAGCAATTCATTTCTAGAACTGAGCTGTTAGAGTACGAGCACATTTGCCTAATTTATGAAAATACTAAACAATGATAAATAAAATCTTTAAAGTTATAGCACCGCATGCGTACATCTAGACATTAGCTATTAATTTGAGCAATTATTTGCACAAACTCAAGAAATGATATCATCAAAATATATAAACGATCTAAACCATATCTTTAATTGCACTATATAATATTTGATGTTCTAATTTAAATAATTATATATAAATTCATATATTCTTAACAAATTCATTCTGTGCATCATACGGGTGCAAATACTAGTATATATAACAATAACAATATAAGAAGTTTGAAGATTTATTTAAAATTGAGAAATTTGGAAATTAAAAGTGCGCGGGCATGCGCACCTGAGGCTTTAGGAGCTGCACATTATTTGAAAGGAGAACATAAAGGTAAAGAGCGCTGAAAACGGAGGAAGTGGATCGGTTCATATGAGATGAATGAATCTAATCTAGCTAGGACAAGGACCAGGTTACATCAAGCCAGCCCCATTGGTTTTCAGGCACACCCAACGCTTTCCACACCGCTTTGGACGCATCCACAATGTTGTTAGGACACGGCGGCTGATAGTCATGCGTTTCATCGCACCCCTGCGCCGAGTCACACTCATCCACCACCATAGCGATCACGCTCCGCCCGTTCCCGTGGACGGTGATGTTGCGAAAGCAGCGGTCTCCGCCGCTGTACCACCCCGTGGACAGCGCCACCACCGGGGTGTCATCGGAGTGGTAGTTGTTGTCACACTCAGATGGCCCTCCCCCGTCGCCGCCCTTCTCGAAGCTGTTTATTGTCAGGACTGCCTTAGTGCTGCTTGAAAGAGGAGGAGAGCATTTGTAGGTGGTGTAGGACTTCCCCTCTTTGCAACAATCTGAATGGTTTTTCTTGTTACATTTTCCTTTGGGTGGTTTAATGCCCTTTAGCTTCCCACTCGGCTTACATTCTGCGGGTCTTGCCTCTATAGAACAAGTGGAAATGGCAAGAATGAGAAGAACAACAAGTGCTCTTGCTAATCTCAACTTCTTCTCCATCTTTAATTTATTTGTTTCAATTCAGTTCGATCTGTATGAGCGGAAAGTAGGCCTGCAATGTTCGCTTTATATACAAGTTCGAGTACACAACATGCCAAGATCTTTGTATAAGTGATAAAACTTAAGTTGCCTAGAAATTGCAGAAATGTTTTTCTCGTTGTTTTTCATCATGACAGATTGTTTAATTATATTATTTATGATAATTAATTAAGACTCTCCAAGGATGACTAGTTTTAATAGTGCTGCATTGATTCAAGAATCTCCAACATAGATTTTATTTGGGACTCATCATTTATTAAAAGATACGGAGTTAAAAGAATATATAGCCTTAGATTGACGTACTACCGGCCTCTTGAATCTTGAGTATTACAATTCACAAGAAATGCTTTCTGCTCTAATGCATCAGTTGAAAGACAACAGCCGTTATTCCAAACTAGTCTATTTCACCTAACAAAGTAACAATGAAGTTGCATAAACAAACACACTTAAGAATCAACCGTAATTATACTTAAGCATCAATGGTTTCACGGCAAATTAATTATATCGTGCACCAGGCACACAATGTATTGTGTGCCCTGGCCAAAACCACGTCATTTTGGTTTTTTTTTTTTTTTTTTTTTAAGAAATTCCGTTTCCCGTTTTTACCGTTAACTTAAAAAAAAAAAAAAAAAAATCCCCTGTTTCGAATGTATATGGCGCACAATGCATTGTGCGCCCTGGTACATGATATAACGATTGACGGTTTCACACAAGAACTACATACTTGATCTAGGCAAATTATGCTGTGAGCACGTGCCCACCTTGCAAGGTGGGCACGGTTCCATATCCATAATTTCTATATTGTAGATTCATAATTTCTATACTGTAGATTCATAAAATTTATACTTTAGATTTCAATTGTTGAACTCTGTTTTCACAAATCAGAGAACTATATGTTCATAATTTGATAACTATACAGTTTAGAAATTATGAATTTACAGTACAGATATTATGAATTTGCAGTATAGAAATTATGAATCTACTGTATAGAAATTATGAATCTACTGTATTTAAATTATGAATCTACGATTTAGAAATTATGAATCTAAAGTATAAATTTTATGAATCTACAGTATAGAAATTATGAATCTACAGTATAGAAATTATGAATTTACAATATAAAAATTATAGTTATGAATCGTATCCACCTTACAAGGTGGGCACGTGCTCATAGCATAACGTTCCCTTGAGTTTTCGGTTAGAATTCTTTGGGTTAGTTTGTGGCTGTAAAATCATCCTTATACCTATATATACTGTATAGTCTCAGCTTAATAAACACATCAATACACAATGAGGTAGGCACTACCATGAGATCTTCCCTTTAAACATTAACATGGTACCAGAGCAGGCGAGAGTGAGATCGTGAGATGTGCTCGGAATAGTAGGACGATGCCGGAGCTTGAATTGGGCCGCCATCAGAGCCACCACACGCCGCCACTTCACCTCTGCTCCAACGCCACGCGCCGCCGTGCGTGGCATTTTTCCACGACGTCTCCGGCCGAAGTTTACGTCGGTCAACTCACCTCTGTCAGTAGGTCCTACCTAGGTATGTTTTGTTTGGAGTTTTGGTTTGTTGATGTTCTGCACTTAGGGTTTGCAATTGTTTTTTCCTAGGTTGAATATGGCAGAGGGAAGTTATAAGAATATTACTGTTGTATCTACGCCGTCCAAATTAATTGATATGGTATTGACTGCTGATGGGTCTACTTTTGTTGAATGAAAATTCTTGGTTAAAATTAATTTAGATGGAACGGGTAAAGGTGACCATTTAGATAAAGATTGCCCTTCAAGTAATGCAACTAAAAAGGAATGGGAAGCAGACGATAAAGCTTTGTTATCACGGGTAATTAATTGTATTGATAGGAAAAGTAATCTTATCAATGCAACATTGTACTATAGTTAAAGGAGTGTCGGAGTTAGTGTCTAAATGGTTTAGTGGGTCAAGTAATTTGAGGGAACTGTATCAGTTGTCTCAATATGTCTATCGACCTAATCAAAAAGGTCGAGATATAAGATACTACTATTACAATTTCAGAAGTTTAAGTGAAGCATTTTGTACTGCAATGCATATTACAAAATGATATGTAGAAAATGAAAGCACAACGTGATCAATTAATTATCTTTAGTTAGATTTCCAGGCTTGAAAAGGAATATGAGATTCTTAGGTCATAGTTGCTGGGAAACTTAGAGTTAGGGTCATTGGACCGAGTGTTCTCTCAGATACAGAATGCAACAGTAAGTACTGACAATAATGAACTTCCCGAGAAGAGTGTTTTTGTATCACAATGAAGTAGTGGTGAAGGAAGTGCAGTTGTGTTGTAAGGGAGGTATACTAACGAAGGGTATAATAATCGAGGTGGATGTGGTCGCCATCGAGGATGTGGTGGTTTTGGAAGAGGTCGTGTAGGACCAAGTGTATGTTTCAATTGTGGAGAACCATGTCATTTCCGAAACCAATGCCCTAAACCACCCAACCTTTGTCCAAACAGATAATCTTGTTGTATGTCTGTCTTCTTCGTCTACACAATGGGTTATTGACTCATGGGCTAGTGAGGATAAGTCAAGTAATTCTAATGTTTTCTCCACATATTCTCCCTCGAATCCTGGGGCTATGGTTACTCTAACGGATGGGTCGTTTGTTCCGGTTTTGTGTAGGGGTAGTGTTGTTGCAACCTCATCATTACCCCTATCATCTATATTATACCTTCCAAATTTTCCCTTTAATTTTCTTTCTATTAGTCAAATCACACGGGCTTTGAATTGTTGTCTCTCTCTTTTTTCTGGGTTATTGTCTATTTCAGGATCTTTTGACGAAGAATATTATTGTTAAGGGGAAGGAAGTCGGAGTGTTGATCCTGAAGGGTTGGGGTACAAGTCTAGAGGCGGGAATAAGATTTCTTCAATCTCCAATTGTGAACACTTGGCTTCTTAAATCTCGATATTGTACTCCTTTTGAACAACAGAAGTCTCTAAAACTAGATGTAGCTTTGAGCTTTTTATTTCTCTCACTGGTCACACTTGAATGTTTTCTTAGAATACTTGAATAATTGTTTTCTCTTGAACTAGACAAGCATCTTCTTTAGTCTTGAATGAAGGTATTTATAGGCGTTTAAAAATGTGTCGGTTAGAGGGAAACTCATTTCAAACGTCTATCACATAGCGAGTAGTGACTAGTAGATAAACCAAAAAGTGGCTATATGTGTTAGATTTTCCAACCTTTAGACCACCTTTTTTGCTAAACTTTACTTTTTGTTTTGCACAAAATGTCTAGGCTTTATGAGAAAAATCTCCCTTGGAATGTACCTAGGACTCTCTTTGCCTTGGACACATTTTACCATAAAGCACTAGTGTTTTAAGGTTTCGAACTGTTGGCTCAAAGAATGTCTCGAGTAGTTTTTTTCGAATGGTTAACTAAAACTATTCAAGTTAACGTTTTGAACCTAATGGAACAAACACCAATGTTTTTCTTTCTTTTCTTTCTTGAAGGGTCATGGCATGTCACCATAGGATGTGGGATGGAAGTATTGAGCAAATTGAATTTGGAGATCGTCAATAGCTCAACCTTACCTTTCAACTTCTTCATTTTGAGCTCTCAAGATGGCCATTTGCTCTTGGTGGAGTTGATATTGGAACACTCTCATACTCTCCCAATCATTGACTTGTGGCAAGTGAGATGGAATGTTGGGCATGTGTGGCGACAATGCGGGTGGCACCCCTTCTTGACCTTCCTCGCCTTCCTCAACCCGGGTTAGTTTTGCCCGAATGAGGTCGAGTATGGTGATGGGTGTCATGGAGGCAATCCTTCGCTCTTTCCTCAATTTAAGATCCAATCCGAGGCCTTGACATAGCCTGGCAAGCAAAGGACCGATGAAAATGTGGGTGGTATTATTGTGGCTTTGAGTAGCCAACCATCTTCTACATTGCACACCCATGTTGATTGTTTTGTCATTCTCCATGCTCCAAAGGTGGAAAAGGTCCGAGCGGTACACCTTGTGCATATTAGAAATTCTCCCCGTAAAGGTCACTGCCAATGCATATCTCACGACCTTCATCTCATTTTTCTCTATGGTCTTTGAGTTCGTGTTGAATCATAAGCTACCGTCCCATCCGAAATCTTCCTCCAATAGTCTGAAACCTCGTCGCCGGTGTAGAAATCGGATTGGTATCCCAAATATGCCTAGGACCTTTGTTACTCTCTAGTGTGTAGCCCTAAGAGGACTCCCAAATCAGTGTGTAGCCCCAAGAGGACTCCCAAATCATTCACCGATAATGTTGTATTCTTTGTTAAAAAGGGTGAATGAAATGGATGGCTTGTGGTGGTATCTTTTCGTTTTCACATTAAGAGTGGCCACAAATTCATAGACTGCCGGGTCATAGGTATGCCCTCTCCAAGCAAACACTTGCGCCCATTGATGATGTGCAAGTACATTCTCCACCTCCTCTCTACAAACAAACGACTCCAACACCAACATATCAAAATACATCCCTCCTAACACCGATAGCATTTTCAACCTTGCTACTTTTTCCATTTGCACGACATTCAAATTCAACCTCCTTTTTTCGGCAATTGGGTCTTGCTCATGCATTTCATTTTGTTGTGGTTCCAACTCCTCATCACCCATTGTATCGGGTTCACGGCTAGAGCTAGCGTGATCATGCTTTCTCTTCTTTGAAATCTCTTTCATCCTTGGCGTAGTTCTTACAAAGTTTCAACACAAAAATTCCATTCCCTATGATTCACAATTGAACATTATTGCACAACAATCTCACCACACTCACATGAATTACACTCAAAACTCTCCACAATTTCCTCTTTTTTCTTTCTTTTTTCAAATTTTCAGGATTTTTTTTGAAATTTTTTTTCCATATTTTTTTCTCAAATTCTACCTCAAGATTCATGCTTCAAGCTCAAAAGATAGACCAATCATCATATTAAACAAATAATTTCAATTCAATTTCATATTCATGGTCAACTAGTCAACTCTTTCTTCTACAATTCAACAATGGAGTTCAAGAGCGTGTGAATGTATCAAAATTGAAGATCAAGTGTAGCATATGTGCAATTTTCATCACAAACAATCATAAAGAACATGTATTAATGCAATTTCAAGATCAATTTTATTCATGCAACACTTACCGTCAAAACCCAATTGAAAAATTCCCAATTAGAAACTAGGGTTCTTCCAAGTATTGCAATCTCAAGAATTAAAGCAATTATTCACAAAATTTCATCTTTCAAGTGTTCTACAATGAAAAACTAGTCAAGAGATTCAATTTTCAAGTATCAATAAGTATAGAACAATGTAGACTAGCAAGCAATTTTCTAGAGAGAGAAAGCTTCATGAACATGATAATGGAGTATGGAAGATGGAAGCTTTTTACCTTTTGAAGATGATTCTTGCAAGAATTTTTCGTTTGAAGCTCAAGAAGATTGAAGAAAAGTAGCAAGAGGAAGCTTTACCTTCGTGGTTATTGTTAGTGTTTTTAAGTCTAAACCCCAACTTGTAATTGTCAAAATTAGATAGTTTCCAGTTTAGGTGTCTGATAGAGTTTGAAGAGAAGACCTGATCGATCAGTCACTGAGCTAGAGCGTATCTGGATTTATCCATCGGATATCATTAATGCAAGCTGATGCGTTGGCAGAAGCAGTTACTTCAAGAGGTGTTTTTACAATAAAGTCCCTATCAGTCTTCTCACCTCAAAGGGTAAGACCGTAATCTGGATTAAGCTGTCATTCAGATTAAGATTACGTGTCTACTCAATTCTCAATTAGAGTTCTATTTTAAGGGAGGTGGTTCAAGGGATTGATATACAACTCTACAACGGCTTGAATCACAAACTAGCTCTCCCTAAATTCTAAAGAAGCATAACCCTGATTTACTATCTTCTCAAGACAAATGTTCTGAAGATACACGAAGAAAAACTTGAGAAGAAACCTTGATGCTTAACTAGTGGACCCTATGATCATGCAATTGTGGGAACAATGTAGGATGTGTCAATGAAGCGGAACAGAGTGACTCTCCAACGAAGGGATTCTTGGACTTCTGATTACTCAGGCTCCGTCTTCAACAATTCACTATACCATTGTAGATTGGGTACTTACCGAGTGTGGAACACTTTGGTTGAGATTCTTTCATCTCTACCTTTCTGTACAATTGGAGTTGGAGATAGTGAATTGCACGCATCGATGATCGTCGCCCAGATGTAGATACACATTGTATTGAACTGGGTAACCAATATTGGTGTTGTTTACATTCTTTCTTTATTTTCCCACACTGTGTTCATATCTGTTGATCTATCTGATAGAGTTTCCGTCTAGGTTCTTTTCAATATCAACTGCGCACTGTTTTAGAATAGAAAGTAGATCAGTCATTGTCGATTATCAAAACACATAAATTCACATTTGGTATCAAAGCTTTTAAGTCTATATAATGACTTGATCCGAAGGGAAAAGCTTTTTTTGTGTGTTCTTGTTAATCTCCTTCAATTATCTGATATTTGTTTTTAGTTTTTGTTGAACGATTGTGCCGTATTTTTCTCTCTGTGTATTCTGTGTGTTGGCTTCTAAATCTTGTAGAGATGGACAGTAACACAAAACCTCCGGAGCTAAATGGTACCAACTACTCTTTCTAGAAAGCTCGCATGGAAATCTATCTTCAAGCTCAGTGAACACGAGTCGGGCGTACCCTAATCACTAGTTGGACTCCACCGACTATACAAAATGCATATAGAACTTCAATGTTGAAGGCTATGGCTGACTGGACCGATGATGAGATGAGTAAGTCTAACCTCAATAATAAGGCGCAAAATTCCATTGTAGGCTCTCTGCATGAGTCAGTCTTCATGCTTGTCACGGGGATTAAAGAAGACTAGTTTGCTCCCATTGCAATCCACACTAGACCACTAAGTATATCATTCTCCAATGATGGGCAGAATGTAACTCTTAAATGTATGGAAAAAGGGATAAGGGGCAAGGAGGCAACAAAAAAGGAAGTTAAGAAGTGGCAGACACAATGAGTGAGTGGATTTTGGGTACAATGCACCACCATCCCAGAAAGTGAAACAAGTAATAAGGTTGAGTTTCGCAAATTCTCAAAAGTAGAAGAGGAATTGCAAGGGTTGAGTATTGTGCTAAAGGAGTATAGTGAACTTTTTAATGAACGAAAAACCCTTCCACCCTCTAGATCATGTGATTATGAAATACCACTACTGCCTCAATCAAAACCTGTCAATGTGGGACCTTACAGATACTCATTTTATCCAAAAATTATAATTGAGCAGATGGTGGAAGAGATGCTGCTGTCAGGAGTGATTGTTCCTAGTACATCACCATTTGCTTCACCAGTTTTTTTGGTACCTAAGAAGGACTCTACTTTGAGGTTTTGCATAGATTATAGAGCTTTGAATGTCATTACCGTGAAAAACAAGTATCCAATCCCTATTGTGGAAGACCTTTCTGAATTAACTAGGGCTAGATACTTTACCAAGATTGATCTAAGAGCTGGATATCACCAAGTAAGAATGAAGAAGGGGAAGGAGTACAAGACAGCTTTCAGGACACACTAAGAGCTATATGAGTTTAGAGTAATGCCCTTTGGCTTAACAAATGCACTAGTCACCTTTCGGACTCTCATGTACAAGGTTTTTAAGCTATATTTGAGGAAAACTGTGTTGGTATTCTTTGATGATATCTTGATCTACAGCCCTACTAAGAATAGTCATTTACATCACATAAAAGAAGTGTTCCAGAACATGAAGGAAAATCAATTGTATGCTAAGTTAAGCAAGTGTTCCTTTGCCAAAGAACAAGTGGATTACTTGGGCCACATCATTACAGCTGATGGTATTAAGACTGATCCAAGCAAACTCGAAGCGGTGTATTCCTGGCCCAAACCTCAGAATCTCAAAGCCTTGAGAGTGTTTATTGGATTAACTGGGTACTATAGAAGGTTCATTAAAGGGTATGGGATCATTAGTAGGCCACTAACTAATATAGTAAAAAAGAATTCCTTTAAATGGAGTCCAGAAAGTGAGGAGGCTTTTACAGCCCTAAAAAGAGCTCTTTGCACAACCCATGTGTTAGCCTTACCTAACTTCCAGAAGCAATTTGTGATAGAAGCCGATGCTAGCCATCATGGAATGGGAGCAGTTTTTATGCAAGAAAGGAGGGCAATGACATACTTCATCAAGGCATTTGGGGAAAGGCATTTAGGAATGTCAACCTACGAGAAGGAATACCTCTCCATAATTAATGCTGTAGAAAAATGGAGGTCTTATTTGCTTGGAAGAAATTTCCTCATCAAGACAGACCACCAAAGCTTAAAGTTCTCACTTGATCATAAGATAACCACTACACTGCAACAGAAGGGGCTTATTAAATTGCTGGACTAGACTTTTATATCCAGTATAAGAAAGGCAAGGATAATGGCGTGGTTGATGTTTTATCTAGGGTAATGACTGAAGATAATTTTGCCCTTAATGTTTTCACTGAAATCATTCCTAGATGGGTAGAAGAAAAACAACTAGTTATGAAAATGATGAATGGGCACAACAAAATTTGACAGCTGCAGTGGTTGATCCTAGAGGGGTGCAAGACATTACCATCTTCAAAGGATTGTTGAAATTTAAAAATAGAGTATATATTGGCTCTCACGACAATTTGAGGAATACATTAATACAAGAGATGCATGATTCTCCCTTGGGTGGACATTCTGAGCAGCAAGCTACATACCAAAGAATTAAGTAGATGTTTAATTGGGAAGGAATGAAGAAAGATGTGATAACCTTTGTGAAGGATTGTGATACTTGTCAGAGATGCAAGGAGGAGAATGTTCTGAGCCCAGGTCTACTGCAACCATTGCCCATTCCAGACCAGGCATGGAGCTCTATTTCTATGGATTTCATAGGAGGCCTTCCAAAATCTCAAATCAAGGATGTGATCATTGTAGTGGTTGATAGACTCACTAAGTATGCTCATTTTATGGCTTTAACACACCCCTACACAGTAGAGACAGTGGCTGACATGTTTATGGAACACATCTACAAACTTCATGGACATCCTTACAACATTGTATCGGACAGGGATAAAGTCTTTATTAGTAAGTTTTGGCAGAGATTATTCAACCAGCTTAAGGTGAAGTTGAGTTTGTCCACAGCTTACCATCCACAAACTAATGCACAGACCGAGAGGGTAAATAAATGTTTGGAGGCCTACTTCAGGTGAATGGTTTTTCATAGGCCTAAAGAGTGGGCAAAATGGCTACACTTGGCTGAATTCTAGTATAACACCAGTTATCACAGTTCTTTGCAAAATTCACCATTCCAAGTTCTATATGGATACAAGCCAACTGTGTTGGCTGTTGGGGGGGGGGAGGGGGGGGGGGGGGGCAACCTTTGGAATAACAGGGGATTGGATGTGGCAGAACGAGCAACAATTCTTGCATCCTTGAATGATAATCTTATTCAGGCACAGAACCGAATGAAACAACAAGCAGATAAGAGGACAACTGAGAGAGAGTTTGCTGTGGGAGAATGGGTATATATGAAAATTCAACCCTATAGACAGGTTACCATGGCAGTCAGAAGTAATATCAAGCTCACGACAAAATACTATGGACCCTATCAAGTGATTGAGATGATAAGAACTGTAGCTTATAAATTGCATCTTCCAGTTGGAACTATGATCCATCATGTTTTTCATGTCTCTCAACTTAAAAGGCGAATCGACCCCGAAATTCAAGCTCAACAAGCACTCTCTCTTACTGGTATAGAAGGCGAAGTGCTAGTTGCACCCGTAGCTGTTGTAACACCCCCAATTTTCAGCATAATTTAAAATCATTAAAGCATATGAAACAAAGGTAAATCTATCATTAATACCCAATCAGAGCGGAAGCTAAACATCAGTGTTGGGGTGTTATGCCACATCTAAGCTATGGAGCCTAGGTATAATCCATAATCATTATCTGAATACAAGCATGGCACACAGGCCGACTAGCTAAGCTACTACTAACTACACCAAGAACCCAGCTCCGTCTAGCGCGCTCTTGATCACTAATCAGTATCTGAAAAACATGCGGTATTACAACCGTTAGCGAATAATGCTAAGCAACCCACTCCCACGCGTTGAGTACAATACATATAGATATAAGAAATCATTTTGAGACTTGGAAATACATAATATAGTCCTAAACGACTCTAGCTTCAAAACCAGGAATCAGACTCAAGGCATACCAATAGACTCGACACGACAAGGCACATAAAGACACAACATGCAGCTAAGACCACAAGGCAAGACAACAATAAGACTCGCCAACAATAAGTAACACAAACATGTCCATGTTCCAACCTTATACCAAGTTCCAACCTTCACGCCTCTCCAACCTTATAACAGTTCCAACCTGGCCTGTACCTCCATGCCACCCTACACAGCACATCCTTATCCCTCCGGGGCAACGCATGCCCCCCGCCTACAAGACCTCCTACATAACCGCCGATCTCATAGCATCCGCGATGCCTTTAAATCACACACCGGTACCGCAGTACGATCACACACAAGCACGCGCAGTGCATCAACCACCAATCACTGTTTTTACCACCAATCTCATATCTTTTATTTTCATCATGGACAACAACACATAAGCAAGATTCAACAATGACTCCACAAGGGGATAATCGGGGAAGGGCACATCGTACACATTGACTCTCAACAACAAGCGTCCTCCAAGCGGCCATAAGACACATAAAGACCACTATAGACCATACTCTGGCACCAGATGATACGAGTATGAACCACATGCAAAGACACGACTCACAATTCACATTGCGGCACATAAGACATCATACTTGACCCGAAAACTCAATGAAGACACCACGGGGCACGAGGTTCGACTCACGGAAATCGAACGACCCCGCATTGGCCCATACCCGCGGGGGGTACGGCGGGAGGACAACCTCCCGCCGGCGGAACCACGCCGTTGCAGCGGGTGGACCGACGGGTGGCCGTCCACCCAGCCGTCCGCCCGCCGGTGGCGGTCCATGGTTCCAGCGTGTGGACCGGCGGGTGGCCGTCACCCGCCCGTCCTCCCGCTGGAACAATCACCCCTATCCGGCAGGTGGTCGAGTGGGGGTTCGTCCCCCCCACCGACTACCCGCTGGAACGTGTTCCTAGGCCAATTTTCCCAACCCGGGAATTCATCCAATTCCCCAAAGTCAAGTCCCAAACACGCCCAAACACATATCAACAACAATAGGGACTTGAACACATAGAACAAGCCAAGAAATAACAAAATTGAAGCCTAAACGCAAACTCTAAACATGCCAAGACTCAAAGATAAACACATAATGGTTCAAGAGCATCAAGAACCTCAAGAACATCAATAAACCAATATACAAAGCCCTAAAGACTAGTCCTAAACCTAGAATAACGCTCGAACATGCATAAACCCACCCAAGAACGTTACAAATAACAAGATTCATCATATAAATCCTAACCCAAGCTCTAAATACTCATAAACTCAAGAACATGCAATTAACCATACTAGTTCATCAAGAATATCAAGAATAACAAGAATCGATACCATAAATCCTAAAGACTAACTCTAACAAGGCAAACATACCAAATCACACATTCAATCATCCAACGGAGCCAATCAATAAAAGATAGCAAGGAAAATAGGTTTTGTAAGACATGGGTTGCCTGGTAGCTTTAATTAAGCTCCTTAAGACTTCTAGGATCTTTCCTCAAGGTCCTTTTCCTAACAATATTTTCTAGGCTTGGTGGCGGGGATTCTTCGTCTGAATTCTGAGATGGGAATTCGAGTGGTGGAGAGGGAAGGGTTATAAAGGCTCCCTAATCCCATTTCATATAGGTTTAGGAATCCCTATTTAGAGTCTAATTAGTAATGAGTCCTCTTTCCTTATTCTAACAGGCTTGGAGTTTCATTAAGGGTAAGGGTCCACGATCCTTCGTGGACCATATTAATTAATTTAGGGAATCCTAACTGAATTAAATTCTTTTTAGATAATCCTTTAACGGGGTTAATTAAATAATTAATCCAAATTTAAAGACGTAACACGGAGTATTATAGCTATGCTAGATAAGAGACAGATTAAGAGGAATAATCAAGTAGTTTCTCAAATCCTGGTCCAATGGGCTAACCTACAAATTGAAGCATCAACTTGGGGAGGATTATTATCACATAAGGAGCCAGTTCCCAAGCTTTGATCCTTGGGGACAAGGATCAATTGAAGCAATTGAGGCCTTACCAACTGTCCAAGGCTTGGGAATCGATAGGCAACAATGAGCTGTTATCCTGTGTGGAACATTGAAGCACAAAAATAGTTGAATTGTTACATTTCTGTTTTAGGCTTTTTTTTTTTTTAAATATCCCAAGCAATGTAATGTTTTTTATTAAACTTTTCAATACAAGAATTCCATATTTCTCTTCTCACCTTCCTCTCAACTCTCTTTTCACTCTGATGATCTGTTTCCCTTCCTTTTTGATTGTCTGTAAGTCGGTCTGAACTTCTAATCTGTTACATATCTCTTATCAGTTCAAATCAAGAAAGTTAATAGACCATCATTACTAATATGACAAAGTCAAAGTAATAACTAAATAACCTTTTTACATACTAAATAGTAATATTACGTTAGAAAGCCATTAATTATTAAATAATATAAGTTGAGTAAAACAGTGGAGAATAATCCATAAAATTATAATAATATATGTTTACAAATAATCATAATCTACAAATTGGAGTCCCCGGTCCCCCCCGACCTTCCAACCTTTTTTAAAGGCACAACCACTTTCCGATGTCTGTTTCTTCTCTACTGCACTTTTGGTTCTGTCATCCACCAAGCCACTTCGCTTCAGAAATGCGGCTATTGCTCGCCGGAATCTTCCTCTTCCCAACACTCTCTTTTATATACAAAAATAGAATCTAAATGAGGTGTAAGAAACATCTTTCCGATTTGAGTAGCGTCGTCGGCGTTTGCGCTACTTGTCTTCGTGAAAAGCTTTTCGTTCTCATCGAGGCCCAAGCCCATCTTCAGCAAGCGCAAGAGCAACGCCGGAGTTCCAACGCCGATCCCGCCGCCGCGCGTATTGTTTTTCCTCAATCCGTTTCGCCGTATGCCTCTCGCCGGGAATCTGATACCGCCGCCACCTGGTGCCTCAGCCGGCATGGCTTGGCGGATCAGAGATTCCATGCTACTCCGCAAGTGGGCCCAACTGGAGAACTAATTTCCGGGAGCGAGTATGCCAATAAGAAGGATAAGAAGAAGAATTCTAGGTTTTCGTTGTTTTATCATATGTTTAGGTCTAAATCGGGTGATCTGGATTCGGATTCGGAGCGCAGGGTGTCGAATTCGGATGATCGGTGTAACACTATGCCGTCGTCGTCTCCGTCGTGGTTCTCCACAATTGTCGCAGGTCGTCGGGGGAGGAAAACGCGGTCGCTTTCGTTAGACGAAGCTACGGTCGGAGTGAGGCAGAGAACTCTCCGGAATTGCGACAGAGGAATGTCGCCGGCTAGGTACTCCGATGAGGAGAACGAAGAGGATTCGAGCGGGCAGTCGTCGCCAGCGTGGAAACAGACACCGAGAAGGACTCCGGCGTATCAGAGAGGCGGCGGCGGCGGCAAAGCTGGTCTCAGCCGGAACGCGTTTTGTTTGAGTCCATTGGTGTGGGCCAGCCCTAACCAACGGTGGAGTCAGAAGGGGATGCAGCCGCCGGAGATGGCGTATCCCGGCGAGATTAGATCTCCCGCGAAGTCCCGCTTCCATAATGCGACGTCGTTCTGCAAGAACAGATCGAGAAAACTTGCGGATTTCGGAAGGTCCCGTCACAACCACTGATCAGCGATGGGCGTTGACATTTGACCCATTCCGACGATTACGACAACGACAGCGACTGTCATTCAACCTTCTCAAAGTACTACTTTGCCCTTCGTATATATTTCCCTTTTCATTTCTCATTTGACCTTTTCCTATACAATTAACAATTCTACCTCAATTTGATATTTGTATCAAGTATTGTATTAAACAATATTGTTTGTAAAAGGTTTTATAATTTTTTTCTATATTTATTGGTATTTTTTTAATCACATGACAGATCTACTAATATAAATATACAAATAAAAATTATATAAGAATCAATATTGTTAAGGTTCTAGGAAATATATAAAATGTGTTACAGTAATCATGTGCATTGATAGTTTATATATTTTAATTTATTTTTTGTACAATGGTAAAATATTTTCAAAATTACGATCTTTATTTTTTTTTCTTTTATATACAAATGTTGATATTTCCTCTGTCTTATTATATTTGTCGGGTTTGAGTATTATGAGGTTTCACTGAAGTTATTTACAATTTAATTTTGAGTTATTACCCAAAATAGTCCCTCGACTATGTCGTAATTACCAATTTGGTCCTCGACTATCATTCTTACCCAATTAAGTCCTCAACTATACAATTTTTACCCAATTTAGTACTTTGTCAATTTGACTGTCAAAAGTGGAAATAAAGTTGTAATTTTACAAGTTTTCTCCTTCCTCCTCATTTAGCAGCGCCAAACCATGTAGCAATAAGCTCCGGTTGGGTTCTAAACCTGTCAGTATCGAAATAGTGGTTATGCATCGGATAACCCATGAATTTGATTTCCAACGATTTTTTGACGATCGAAATCTGATCGGAGTGTATTGCTGCATGGTTTGGCACTGCTAAATGGAGAGGAAGGAGAAATCTTGTAAAATTATAATTTTATCCCGACTTTTGACAGTCAACAAACAGTCAAATTAATACAGAGGACTAAATTGGGTAAGAATTGTATAGTTGAGGACTAAATTGGGTAAGAATTGTATAGTTGAGGACTTAATTGAGTAAAAGTTACATAGTTGAGGACTTAATTGGGTAAGAATGGTAGTTGAGGACCAAATTGATAATTATGGCATAGTCGAGGGACCATTTTGGGTATTAACTCTTTAATTTTTTATAATATTAAGTTTAGAATTAGTATGAAAAATTTATATATTTATAAACTACATTTTTTTTGGTAGAGATATTTATAAACTACATTAAAAGTACTATTAAACACAAAAAATCAAATTTAAAAATTATAAGAAAATGCTAATTGAAATAAACAAAGAAGAAAAAGTTAATTTGACTCATAAATAGTAAGTATGACAAATAAAATGGAACAGAAAAAGTAACATCATATTCTTTTAACTTATTATTATTCTTAACTTCATTTATTACCAATTATTTTTTCAACATTTTTATAATAATAATAATAATAATAATAATAATAATAATAGGTATTTTGTGTTTATATTATTATTATTATTATTATTATTATTATTATTATTATTATTTTCTTTGAATATCTAAACATAGGAAAATTCTGAAATTGACTTCCGAAAGCCTCTTTTTTTTTTTTTTTTTTTTTTTTTTTTTTTTTTTTGGTTTCCAAACGGATCACTAGTCGCTAATTATGGTGACATTCTCAGATTTCGCAAATTATATCATGGACTATTGTCCACCTTTGGAAAATGTGAATTAACAAGTCTGAGTGCATAGTATGGTGTGGATGTCTTTTCCATTGCATATACTGGTTATCTGTATACTTAGTTCCCTGTAGTCTGCTCTTCACCTGTTGAATCATTAGAAGCCTTATATATTGAATCATTGTACATGGAACTGGTGTGACACCCCGTAAATCCAAATTCTATTTAGGGATTAACTAAGTAATTAATCCTAATCTAATTGGTAATTTATTCTTTAAATTCTTGAAAATTCAATAGTCAAGGACTAGTAATTGACTAGTCAACCCAAGTCAATGAGTTGTACTCTAAGCTTTGTGAATAGTTCCATTGTCCCCTTACACTATTCTATCTTAGTAAGGGTAATGAAGACATTTCACCTCATGATTGTATTCCAAGCTAACCTAGAGCTATCTCTCATTCTTTCCCTAACACTCTCAAAACAAAAGCTCCTCCTTCTCTCTAGAATTTAGCTAGCTTTTTCTTCAAGCTAAGCTTGGGCATTCCAAGATCTTCCAGGTTGGTCTCCAAGATTCCACCTTTCCTACTTTTGAGCATCTACAAGGGTAAGATCTTTGGTCCTATAGTGTTTTTAGTGCTTTATAAGGTGTCTTTTTCTAAAGATGAAATCTTTATGGTCTTTTGGTGTGTTCTTGAAGTTGGTGTTGAAGGAGAACCTTGTTAGAAGCTTGTAAAGGTGTTTAAGTGAAGGTTTAGGCTACAAGAGGTAACCCATGCTTTACAAAATCTATTTTACTTACCTATATGATGATTTCTTGGATTCTACTTGTGATTTTGCTATGAAATGTGAGTGTTGATGCATTGTCTTGTGAAAATGCATATCTAGAGCTTGTTATTAGGGTTCTTGTATGCCATTGCTTGGCTATTCCTTTGATTCAAGTCATATGGTTGTATTTTGTGAGATTTTGGGTGTTTTGGACTTGAATTTGGACTTGGAGTTGAAAATCCCTGAAGGGATTATTTTGGTACAGGACATGTACCCGCGGGCGGAATGGCGGGTAGGGGTCCACCCCCCGCCCCACCTGCGGGGTATAGGTGTGATGTGGGATGGTTCCCGCGGGCAGAACCACGGGTGGGGGTTCACCCATGGCCCCACCCGCGGGTACATATATGTTGGTGGTTGGGGATTTGTTCCCCGTGATTATTTTGACTCGGTAATTGATGTTTTGACTTCCCGATGTTCTTTTGTTGGGCTTTTGAGTGTCTTCTTGATGTTTCGTATGTCTAGAACTATATGGTAGGAATCCATGTAGGTTTTTGGTGTCTTGAATCGTGCTAAGTGTTCAACATTGTGATTCGTTGAACCATGATGAGTCTTGTATGTTCTTCGGAACTATGTTTTGTTTACCCATTTGATAAGCATGCTAGTTCGGTGTTGAAATGCTAGCGTGTGTGGTTTGTTCATTCCTATTGTGGGTGATAACTTGTGTTGATCATCGTTGTTGTCGGATTGTGATTCTCTCCTTGTTGAGTATGGTTTCATATCTTTATTGTGATCCATTGATTGATTCCTATGATGGTGTGGTGTGTGTGGCTGTACCTGGATTGCACGATTAATGGTATGGGACATTAGTCACCAAGGTACGGCAGTGGTCCTCGTGGTGGCCATGACGTGATTATGGAGTTGTGAACTAGGCTATAGGCTCATGTGTTTTGGGTGGCTTCAGGCCGTGTGTATTGAACGGTACCCTCGTGTACTATGTGTTGGTGGAAATTGTTGGTGGTTGTTGGTAGGGGAACGACGATTCTCGGAGGCATAAGGTTGGACTTGGATGTACAGGGGTCCTGGAAGTAATGGTTGGAACTAGCTATAAGGTTGGGGGTAGCCATAAGGTTGGAACCAGGCATAAGGATGGAACATGGTTTATTTTATTCGTGATGGGTGATGTCACGAAGGCATGTGTTGCCGATGTGTGTTTCTCTATTCTTACATGTTGAGCATGTCGGGTGGTATTCTACTGAGTGATGGTAGAATACACCTTGAGTTGTACTTGTGCGGTTGTTGTCATGTCTTAATGTGTTTGGGATGTGTTCCCCTTGTCCTTGTTGTGAGTGATATAGAGTCTTTGTGGTTGACTACTATCTTTGGCTTTGAACTGATATATATATATATATATATATATATATATATATATATATATATATATATATATATATATATATATATATATATATATATATATATATATATACATACAGTATTCCGTTTCAAAAATGATTTTGTATATACTACCGATGTATGATACTTAACGCGTATTGATGGGTTACCAGTATTTTCGCTGACCGGGCGTCGTCCCATTTATTTTATGTGCTTTTAAGGTCCTGAGTAGTCGGCGAGCGTGTTAGAGATGGCTAGTTTTAGTCTCCTAGACAGTTTTTAGTTGTGTTTTGGGCCTGTGTGCCCCTTATGTTGAACAATACGTTAGATTGTTGATGTTGGTTTTTGCCTGTGCGTTCACAAGGGTGTAAGCGTGGCATAGCACTCCCTTTTTCTGGCTTTATATATATAGACTTCCGCTGTGTTCTACTTATGTTTGTGGTTAGATTATCTTGCATATTTAAGTTTAAAATGGCATGAAAATCGGGGGTGTTACAACTGGGACATTGGGTAATACTAATCCCCAAGTTTGTTTCTCCGGAAACTGAGGTTGGATTTTTCTTGCTCTCAACTGCTAGTCGGTGTTGTGGGAGGGAGGGGGGGGGGGGGGGTTGGATGGGTGAGGGTGAGGAAGAGGGCGAGGGCGAGAGCGAGAGAGGGGGGGCGGATAAACCGCGAAGGTGAGTCTCGAGTCTTGTTCGTGAATTGTATACATATACTCTGCCGACATCAGGAAAAAGAAACCCAGCAAAGGAAACGACCTTTAATTTTAGCTCTTCACTAACGTCTATCTAACTGTTGGTTAACGGAAGGATCAATGATGGAACAATTTTAATAGTCAAAGGTTTATTTCGTTCAAATTAAAAGATGAGGACCAAATTTAGAAAATCACAATAGTCGAAGGACTATTGTTGGAATTAATTCTTATTAAATATCATTGTTTTACTCAAAATCCTAAAGTAGTACCAACTATCTGGTAACAGACCTTCATATTAAAGAAATCACTTCATCATTAACTCATAAAAGGTTAAAAACAATTGTCTAAATATCGCAACTTAAAAAAGTGTAATTAAGTCTTTGGGCTCTCAATTTTGTACAATTAAGTTTGGGGTGAACTTTGTCACCAGAAATCAATGATTGAGTCTTACCAACAATAGTGTGAGAGCAACATCTCAAATTGAGGAGGGCTCGTTGTGCACAGTGAGCAAAACTCTAAGCCTTTCAATAATGTTTCATTTAAAATAGAGTTAATAACCAAAATGGTCACTCGACTATGCTGTAATTACCAATTTAGTCCTCGACTATTATTCTTACCCAATTAAGTCTTGAACTATGCAATTTTTACCCAATTTAGTCCTTTGTTAATTTGATTGTCTGTTGACTGTCAAAAGTGGGGATAAGATTGTAATTTTACAAGCTTTCTCCTTACTTCCCATTTAGCAGTGCCAAACCATGCAGCAATACGCTCCGATCGGCTTTTGACCGTCAAAAAATCGTTGGAAATCAAATCCTTGGGCTCTCTGATGCACAACCACTGCTTTGACACTGATAGGCTTGGAAGCCGACTGAGCTTATTGCTGCATGGTTTGGCACTGCTACATGAGGAGGATGGAGAAAGCTTGTAAAATTACAACTTTATTCCCACTTTTGACAGTCAACAAACATTCAAATTAACTAAGGACTAAATTGGGTAAAAATTACATAGTTGAAGACTTAATTAGGTAAGAATAATAATCGAGGATCAAATTGGTAATTATGTCATAGTCAAGGGACCATTTTGGTTATTAACTCTTTAAAATTTTGAGTTTGACATATTTTTGTTTTCGTTTTTCAAGGCAATATTGTTTAATGGATTATGGATAAAGTACAAATAAGCCACTGAACTATTTGGGAAAGAGCAATTAAGCCATCGAACTCAAATAACCCCCAAATAAGCCACTGAACCCGGAAAAAAGAGCAATTGACATTTTTAACAGGTTACCTTTCCACTTTTGCTGACTAGGTTGCCACATATTTATTTTATTTTATTTATTTTTCATTATTATATTATAATCTACATGGATTAATTTTAAGCAAATTTTCAAATTAAATATCCAACCCTAAATTATCTCTCCCTAATCGCATGTATCCCTTCTACAACAACATCAAGTTTGGGTTCTTTAGGGAGAGGAAAATCTCGTTCTTATATACTTTCGACATTCCATTGTTTACTCTATTCTCAGGCTTGTACTGCTGCATCTTAATCGCACTTTGAACTTCCAATCAACTGAAGCTTCGTTCTTCTCCATTTCAGAGGCATCGAATTATCCGGCAGTTCAAGTTTTTGCTCAACAAGTTGCAAGGTTAAGATTTTGGAGTTTGTTACTGGACTCATCGATTTCTATTGAGCATTCATAGTTTACTATGCATCTTTTTTATGTTTGATGTGAAATGGGTGAATTGTTGGAGTGTTTAGTAGAACAGACCGTAAGGAATAAGTTTTTCCAAAAGGGAAAATAAGTTGGGGGAAGAAAACTAGGACAAAAGAAATGTGGGCTGGTTATTTGAGTGTTATTCATCGTGAATGTACATGATGTTTGGTTTCAATTTTTGACTCTCTTTTTTTTTGGTTTCTAGGATGGAGGTGTTCCCCACTACAATGGAGGCCAGGCATTGATTTTCGTTAGGCTTGAATCTGGGAAAGCTGATGCTGATCTATTATAAGCAGATGTCTTTGGGGTTGTTTGTAGCTTCTGCGTTTGTGATTCCAAGAGTTTTTCTGTGACTTATATTATAATCTACCTGGATTAGTGAGAGATAATTTAGCGTTGGATGTTTAATTTGAAAATTTGCTTAAAATTAATTCATGTATATTATAGTATAATAATGAAAAATAAAATAAAATAAATATGTGGCAACCCAGTCAGCAAAAGTGGGAAGGTAACCTGTTAAAAGTGCCAATTGCTCTTTTTTTCCGGGTTCAGTGGCTTATTTGGGGGTTATTTAAGTTCGATGGCTTAATTGCTCTTTCCCAAATAGTTCAGTTGCTTATTTGTACTTTATCCCAATGGATTATTACCCTTCTATGAATATTGAAAATTAAATGCACAAAATTTTGCCAAGATTGAATATAATTTTAATCGCATGAAATAAAAAGTTCCAAATATTAATTATAATCCCAAAATGGTACTAAGTAGGTGGAGCATGATTCTTGTCGTGCTGGCTTAATGGTTTATACATTCACAATCCACTTTAAAAAGATATTTCTAGTGCGATTTATCTCTCCTGTAAAAGTGAGATTTACTCGTGTACACTTTTTAGATAGTAACTGTGAATTTTTCTCAGCTCGTCACACATACACATATATAATACTTTTCATTGAGTTACCTAGTAGTATTTCTAGTAAAATTTTATTGTATATTAAGGTACACATTACATTTGATTATATTGAATACAAAATTGAAGTGAGTTGTTAAGTACTCCGTATATAAATTTAAAAATTAAAATAAAATGCAAACTGACAAAAATGGGATACGGTGTCCACCTTAAGTTATGTTTTGATGAAGACATAGCTTTTGCATTGGATGAAGTAGTAGTTGTACCATACTTTGACCATCACTGGCCTTCTCAGGTTCAGGGAATCTTGGTTGATAAGGAATCTCTAATTTGTAATATAGATTTAACAGACAGAAATCATTGGCTAATTAATGATTGAACTTAGAAGGAAAACAATAGACTTAGATTACAAGGACAGTTTTTAGGTGGCATAAATAAATTCCCACTTTCAATATCATCTTTTCTATTATTTTTCTCCTTTGGTATCTCATAGAAATTTTTTCATTGTTTTTGACTCTTCAAATAATAAAATATGTTTTTTCTATTTCTTTTTAAATTAATAGGCAATTTATATTGTGGACCCTGGTCCAATATACTGAATTGGGCTTAATAGAGTACAGAATTTATGTTCATAATGCACAGAATTATATAGCTGAAGACACATAAACATTTAACATAGTACACAGAATTCATAAACACTTAACATAATACACAAAATTCATGTTCATAATGCACAAAATTCATGTTCATTATATCGTGTTTATGTGTATGTGTATTATGAACATCAATTTTGTTCATTACGAATATAAATTATGTACCTTATGAAGTTAAAATTTGTGTATTGGATCAGAGTCCATAGTGCACTGTGGACACTAGTCCACGATATAACGATTGAAATTTATATGACATGTTTGGATTGATTTTTTTTTAAAAAAAATAAAAAATTAGGTCATTAATACCTACAAGTTATGGGCTTCGATTACAATTTTATAAATCGACTTTCTAGCCATCATGTTGGGCCTTTTGTGGAGGCTTGGGATGCATGAATTCAAGGGTAACCTTATTTCTAGAGTTAATACCCAATTTGGTTCCTCAACTATTAGAATTTTACCACTTCAATCATCGACTTTCAATGTCCTGACTGGGGTTCGAACCTGTGACATCCTATTTGGGGGAATCACAGTTATGCCGCTTGACCACAAGGTCTTTGGCACAACATAGCCGAAGAAGTTCGAAGACTTCCGAATGGTCTCCAAAGAATTCATAGCCGAGATCGAGACTCGGTTTATGAAGCTCCTTAGTGCGATTGCCGATTTGGTAAAGGAGCTATCCCAGAAGGAGATCAACTTCAAAATTCCCGAGGACTGTCCAAGTCGTGAGGGATGAATGTGATTGCAATGAGGGACCACCGAGACCTCAAAGCCATTCAAACCTCTCAGATCTTTAGCGACTTGAATACTTACGAATTCGCGAGGGAACCAAGACGTGAAGATGATGAGCCGAAGAGTGTAGCGTTGGTCACTGATCCAACAACCATCAACATCTTCCAGGTCTAACTCTAATGCCTCGAATTTTTTAATTAACGAACATTTTGCTATGTTTGTTAGGAAGTTCAAAAGGTTCATGAGGAAGAACACATACAAAGTCCATCTACACCATCTCCCTCAAACCTAAGACAGTCCGAGAGGTCAAACACCTCGAAGAGTATAGGCTTTGAAAAGTTGCAAGTCTTATGCTACAACTGCTGGAAGGCAGGACATTACAAGGTTGACTGCCCATATCCAACTGTGAGCAAACGGCAAGAGTAGTCGAGAAGCAATAAGGAAGACTCGAGAAACACGCTTGGAGAGTCGAGTGGTAGAAGTTCAAATAACCATTCAAAGACTCACTCAGAAGGTGATAGACCGAGGAAAGCCTTGGTGACCGAAGAGTCAACCGAGAAGCTGATTAATGATTTGTGCTCCTCCAGCTCGAGTTTGGAAAGCGAAAGCTCAGGAAATGAGAAGGGACTCATTTGTCTCTTTAGCCAAGAACAATCTGATGAAGAGCTATGTCTAATGGCTAAGGATGATGAGGTAACATCTCAAACCTCAACCGAATGTGATTCCAGCTTTAGTTATAATGAAGATCCTATGGATTCGGTTGTCAAACTGATGAAGGACTTCAAATTAGTGAAAAACACTCATTCGAAGCTTAAAGAGGAAAACTCTCGACTCATGGCTAAACGCAAATCATTTTGTCCTAACACTTCCAGAACACGCTCCACTACCTCAGCCACTGTTGGGTGAATTCCTTTAAGATCAGCTGGCAGGAGCTCGATTGATGGAATCGCGGATAACCTGGAATTATTTATAAGGGATAACCTTCTCTTCCTCCTTTAGACCATGCTTGATAGTTGGGTCTACTTAGCGTATTGCGTAGATCTTGAGTCAATCACCCAGAGCGAGCTCTTTATCTAGTGACAGCCATGATCAATGGTTAGAATTTTTATTTTCATTTTAGAGGAGCAAACGTAAAATTTTTGTATCGATCTCCACAGACGGTGCTAATATTGATTTTATGATTATTTTGTATTATTGATAATTACACACCTTTCTACCCATATATGGGGGATTATTTATACAAGTGGACTTAAGAGTCCTAAAATGGAATAAATTCATAGATTGCCTCATAATCGGGATCCTTGTTACATTATGAGTAGGAGACCTAGTCCTATTAGACTATAAATGGGCCCAAGGTGTTTTTATCCTTGTTGGACCGTGGTTTGACTGCTTCTTGGGCTTCATTGTCTATGCGGCCCGACCGACTACTAAAAGAGCGGTCTAACCAGTCAGCGCCCTAGTACCCTATCCATCACAAAGTTTGAGTCAAAATCTAGTTTCACGACTTTCATCATATTCAATGATATTCTCTTCGTCCTACGTAATGATATAATGAAACTAAATTATTATTTTTTGTAATTCAATTTTTATTTTGTAATATTTAATTTAGTGTTAGTTTAAAAATTGTATATATTTAAAATTTATATTAAAATGAGAATAAATAAAAGTTCAATTTAAAATTATAAGAAATTGTTAAATAAAACAAAGGAATAAAGAAAAGTTGTGTTGACACTTTGAGTAATGAATAGTATAGAGATGATATAAAATGGGATAAAGGAAATATTATTAATAGTATAGAGATCATATAAAATGGGATAAAGGAAATATTAATATAATAATGTAATATTTCTATTATGTTTTGGTATTAGCATATGAATTTTACTAAATATTATATTTCTATTTGTTAACTTCATGTAATAGTAAAATATATAAATCCAAATGCATATAAATATATTATAGTAAAAACTAAATATTGAATTTATTGATCAAAATTATACTTCAAATTTAAACAATAATTATTAGTTTATCATTAAAGACCTCAATGTTATTTTTAAATGCTACAAAAAGAAAAATCATAATCACATAACTCTTTCAATCATATATAATCATAACAATAACTATTATTTTTTAATTTTCATTTTACTATATTAGATGTTGAAAGTGTTGGAAAAATAGCATTAAAATTGCATTTTAAGTGGCTATTTTGTGGTATAATTATCAGTGGGTTCCACTTCTGATTTGGGTCGTGTCAAAGTAGATTCGGGTTCTTCGTAGTGAGACGAAGAGATTGATATATTGTACGCTCAAAATGGATAATGGGTGAATGAGATATTGATCCTCAAAGTAGACCCATTTGAGTTGGAAAAATGAAGGGAAAAAGTGAGTTTTTGTCCCACATTGGTTTGGAAATATGACTTGCCCCACTATTTATACAAGAGTCTTTTAGAAGTATATTGAATGTATAGCATAAAGGTTTTCTTTCGCGCGTAGGGGTGGTCCAAATCAAATCCCAAAATGAGAGCGAAAAGGCTTGGTTCAGACTGTTATAAGATTAAATTCAACAGTTACGGAATTAAATCCTCTATTAATTCCAATTTTTAATATTTGAATCTAAATCTTGGATAATGGTCATGTTGTTACAAAATTGGTTTTAATACCAACTAGTATTTGCACCCGTGCGGTTCAGACTGTTATAAGATTAAATTCAACAGTTACGGAATTAAATCCTCTATTAATTCCAATTTTTAATATTTGAATCTAAATCTTGGATAATGGTCATGTTGTTACAAAATTGGTTTTAATACCAACTAGTATTTGCACCCGTGCGATGCACGGAATGAATTTGTTGTAATATATTAAGAATATATGAATCGATATATAATTATTTAAATTAGAACATCAAATATTATATAGTGCAATTAAAGATATTGTTTGGATCATTTATATATTTTGATGTTATCATTGCTTGAAATTGTGTAAATAATTGCTCAAATTAATAGCTAATGTCTAGATGTACGCATACGGTGCTATAACTTTAGAAGATTTTATTTATCATTATTTAGTATTTTCATAAATTAGGCAAATGTCCTCGTTCTCTAACAACTCAGTTATAGAAATGAATTGGTATCTTTATTCATTTGTATGGAAGAATATTTTTTTGTCTATATATATATATATATATATATATATATATATATATATATATATATATATATATATGTATATATGTATATATGTATATATGTATGTATGTATGTATGTATATATATAGCAATTCTTTCATTTAAAAAAAAAAAAAAAAAACTTAATATCACCGATTATATTTACACATTATTGAAATCTCTTTGTAGACGACATTGGTAGTGACAACACAATCTTGTTCATCTTCGTGTAGAGCTAACACCTTCAATCCATCAGGACGAGTTACTTGAGTTAAAATATATAATGGTAGAATATTACTCAATTAATTATCCTTTTATATTTTCAGTCAATTAGTGATATCAAATTCATTTTCAGCCAATTATTCATTTTTATTTTCAGTCAATTAGTCAATTAAAATATCAAATGCAGTGATATTTTTACCTAATTTTCGTTCCATTTTAATTAATGATGTAGATATTATTATTGAAATATTTTCGTTTCATTTTTAATTTACCTTTACTATTGTTTAAAATATGCATTTACTATTGATAATGTAGAATATTATTATTGAAATATTTTCCTCTAATTTTTAATTTTCATTCCATTTTTAATTAAAATGCAATGATCTTATCATTTCTTTTTTTTTTTTTCAATTATGGATCATTTTTTATTTGCAGTCAGTTATTAATATTCATTTCCTTTTATATTTTCAGTCAATTAGTAATATTAGATTCATTTTCAATCAATTTTTTTCCAGTTAATTAGTCAATTAGAATATAGATGTAGTGATATTTTAACCTAATTTTCGTTACATTTAATTTGATGATGTAGAATATTATTAATGAAATATTTTCGTTTCATTTTTAATTTATATGTACTATTTTTTAAAATATGCCTTTACTAATTGATGATGTAAAATATTATTATTGAAATATTTCTTTTCTACTTTTAATTTTCCTTTACTTCTTAAAAAAAAAAAAAAAAAAAAAAAAAAAAAAAAAAACCCTTTTAACTTCTCACTACTTAATGGGCAAACAATTATGTTTGTAATCATTTTCAAGAGCTCATCTTTCCAAACATTTTCAATGTGAGATCAAAATGATTCGACATCATTCTTCTTATTTGTTTTTTTCTAATTTTAATATTATTTTGTCTATCGTTTTGTTTGGATGATGATGATGATGATGATGATGATGATTATTATTATTATTGTTGTTGTTGTTGTTGTTGTTGTTGTTGTTGTTGTTGTTGTTGTTGTTATTATTATTATTATTATTATTATTATTATTATTATTATTGACGATTTAAAAAAAAATTGAGATTGACAAATTCACCAAAATTTTAACAAATTCGTCATTTTAACAATTTATCTTTAATCAAAACACCAAAAATATTATTTAATAACTCAGTAATTTAATCTAAACTGCTAAAAACTAAAACAACACATACATTTTGGATTAATCTTTCCCAACCCCCTCTAATAATAAATAATAAATAATGAATAGATAAATAAAAACTAAAATAAAAAGACAAAGCTAAGGTTTCTTAAATAAGAACATTTTGACTTCTCAATACTTGCAACATTGGCAAACAATTATGTTTGTACCTCAATATTGATGGACAAACAATTATGTTTGTATCTCTTAGAGCATCCTTATCAGTTGGGGATATTAGGGGATGTAAGAGTGAGTAGGAAAGAGAATAATGTGGGAGGGGACGGAAAAAAAATAAAAATTGGAAAATCAAAATTGATTTTTTAAAAAAATAAGCATATCAGAGTAATTCATTTTCTCTATTGGTTTGCAGATGCTCCCCACCCCTTCTCTCTCTGCCACCATGGCGTTTTGGCCTCAAAAGTAATGAATTCTCCCCCATTTCTACTCTGATATAGATGATCTTATATAAAAGGAGCTCAAGAGCTCATCTTTTCAAACATTTTCAATGTGGGATCAAAATAATGCCATATCATTTACAAAGGGAGCCCGTGGCTCCCCTTTGTCTTTTTTTTTTTTTTTTTTTTTTTTTGTTGTTAATTTTAGTTTTATTTTGTATATAGTTTTGTTTAGTTCACACTTATTATTATTATTATTATTATTATTATTATTATTATTATTATTATTATTATTATTATTATTATTATTATTATTATTCATGTTGTTGTTGTTCTTGTTGTTGTTGTCGTGTTGTTGTTGTAATTTGATTATTTGACGAATTCGACAAAATTTTAAGAAATTCGCATGTTTAACATTTTATATTTAATCAAAACACCAAAAATATTATTTAATAACTTAGCAATTTGCTACAAACTGCTAAAAACTAAAAAATACATATACATTTTGGGTTAATCTTTCCCAAACCCCCTAATAAATTAAAAAAAAATTAAAAAAAAAAACTAAAATAAGAAGCCATTAAGATAAGGTTTATTAAATAAGAGCCTTTTGACTCGTTGGGCTTCAATAAGTTGAGAAAGTTGATATGAACAAATAT